>NC_045443.1:82987320-83128517 GCF_002776525.5 Piliocolobus tephrosceles
TTTTTCTTTCAAGACAGTGTCTCCCTCTGTTGCCTAGGCTGTGGTACAGTGGCAGAATAACAGCTCACTGCAGCCTTGACATCCTGGACTCAAGTGATTCTTCCACTTCAGCATCCTGAATAGTTGGGGCTACAGGTGCATACCACAATGCCTGGCTAATATTTGTATGTTTTGTGGGGCCAGGGTTTCGCCATATTGCCCAGACTGGTCTTGAATTCCTGAGCTCAAGGGATCATCCTGCCTTGGCTTTTTAAAGTCCTGGATCTACAGGTGTAAACCACCATGCCTGGCCCCAAAATATTATACATTATTTTTCAATAATTTGATTTTTTATTGATTATTAAATGTAACCTTTCAGATAGGAACATTTGATCCTCACCCCCAGCCCACCTGTTTCTCCCTCAGCCTCCCCAGCTCAACTCACCATCCAACCACCTGCTGAATCCGGATCCTCCTTTTCCCCAGACTCCCATATTTAATTCTCTGGGTTTTCTATCCAAAAAGTGTTTCCTCAATTCTCAACCTGCCTTCATTCCCACCGCCACTACCCTATTACAGGGCATCATCATTTTTCAACTGCAGAAGTTGCGATAATCTTGTAAGTGGTCTTCCTCCTTCTATTCCTGATTCTAGAGTTGTCTTTGCGGATATGTGACCTGTGCAGTCATGGAGGGCCTCATACAGAAGGGTCTCACAGTTGATTTAATGTAATTCTGAATAGTTTTTGAACAAGAATTTCACCTCTCAAATTCCATAGCTGTTTCTAACTCTTCCCTTAATATTTCTCTCTACCAAGCAGCCAGAGTAATTTTCAAACTACAGATCACATTTTGCATTTCCCCACTTAACAACCTCTATTCTATGCCCCCTGCCCATAACTTGTAGAATAAAATCCACGTTCTTAACTTTTGCCTTAGAAACCCTATGTTATGTGGATCCTGCCTAACTGGCCTACTCTCTTGCCATTTGTTTGCTCACTCCTGACACGTTGGCCTTTTTCTTATGCTCTTCCCACAGCTGAACCCCTTCCTAGGTGCTGTGGACTGAATTGTGTCCTTCCAATTTCATATGCTGAAGCCCTAGCCCCAACGTGATAGGGCTTTTAGAAGGTAATTAGGATTGGATGATAGGTCATAAGGATTGGACTGTCATAGGATTGGATGATAGGTTATGATAGGTCACAAGGATGAGATCTTGATCCAATAAGATTGATGACCTTATAAGAAGAGGAAGAGAGAGAGGGAAGGCCATGTGATACCCAGCAGGAAGGCAGCCATCTGCAAACCAGAATGAGAGCCATCACTAGACCCTGAGCTTGCTAGCACCCTGATCTTACACTTCCACCCGTCAAAACTGTGAGGAAATAAATTCTGTTGTTTATATCACCCTAGTTTATAATATTTTGTTATGGCAGCCCAAACTAAAACAAAAGGTCACTGTGCTTTATAATCTTCAGCTTGGAAAGACTTTGCTTTAGCTCTCTTCTTAACTGACATCCTTTTTCTTTTTTTGAGATGGAGTCTTGCACTGTTGCCCAGGCTAGAGTGCAGTGGCCCTGATCTCGGCTCACTGAAAGCTCCACCTCCTGGATTTATGCCATTCTCCTGCCTCAGCCTCCCGAGTAGCTGGGACTACAGGCACCCGCCACCACGCCCGGCTAATTTTCTGTACTTTTAGTAGAGACGGGGTTTCACCGTGTTCGCCAGGATGGTCTCGATCTCCTGACTTCATGATCCACCCGCCTTGGCCTCCCAAAGTGCTGTGATTACAGGCGTGAGCCACTGTGCCTGGCTCTTAACTGACTTCTTAAAATACTTCAGGTCTTACCATCTTTTCAGTGAGGTATCCTGTAGACAGCACCACTTAGTCACTTCCTACTGTATTTCCTTAATTAAGTACACTTATTATTTTATTTGTTTGTTTGTTTTTGATTTGTCTTCTCAGCCAACCCATCCCACCTCTACATCACTCAGTGTAATCTCCTTGAGGACAATGATGTAGTTTGCAGTTTTAGTATCTGTACCTAGACATGGAATATGGTAATGACCCAGTAGTTATTTGTTGAACAAGTGAATGAAAGTATTCAGGCATTTTACATTAGAAGTCCTAGAGACAGACAATTTGACTCAGTTCAGTGCCCTATGTGTTTGTGAATATTTGCCCAATAAAAATGTCATGAAATTATTCATTTGGCATATTCATTATTCCAAAATATTAAAAAAATAAACTATTAAAACCGTATAGATACTAACTATTCTCTCTGATCCAGAGATAATGCTTATCAATATAGAATGTATTTAAGAAATTGCAATTCTGATGTCATTCATTTATCCAAGATTATCAGAGAAGTTTTATTTAGTTTATTACAAAGTTATTGTTTCCTGCCTTCACCTTTTACTATGTGTGAACATCTGGGAGCAATATAAATCAGAGATAATACACAAGTGTTTATAGTTTGCATATTTCTCATGAGTAATCTATTGTTACTTTTATGTACACACTTATGCAATGACAAAATGTGACTACAAATACAGAGATGTTCCAAGAATATGTCATTAATAACATATTCTCTCATGTTATCAGCACATTTTTACTGAGCCAGCCACACCTCAAAAAGGGTGTATGCTAAAATGTGTCCTAATACTCTACATTCAGAGTATTTTCTGTGGAAACACATTAAACAGGTGTTTTCCAACTGGTGTGTCAAAAACTCAAGCAGACTGTCTAGACAGGCTTATCTGCTCTGACTGAATGCCAACTCATGCTTCTCTTCTCTAGCAGGCTGTAGTTAATATTCATGTCTAGGACAGGTTGATGAAAAGCTAATATTAAATAATTGCTAACATATAGGAGTGTTTACTATGTATTTTATATGCATCCAATCTCATAACAACCCAATGGGATAAGTCGTGTATCTTCATTATATAGAATGCAATGTGCTCACAGTTCAAAATACATTATATTATGTAAACCATCACAACTCTATGAAAGAGTTAATGTCATTCTTATTTTATAGATAAGGAAAATGATGTTCAAGCATGGTAAAGAACTTTTCCAAATATGTATATCTTATTTGTGGAAAAATAAGGATTGTTATTCAAATCTGTCTGGCTCCAAATCCTGAGTTCTGCTACTCCCTGATGCCTCTCAGGAAGGAGTTTAGGAAAAAGTTTTTAAATTTCCACTCCAGTGAGTTACTTCTGTTAGTTTTTCCAATACTATCCATATTTCATGCTTTATTTTCTTTTTATTTATTTATTTATTTATTTTGGAGACGGAGACTCACTCTATCACCCAGCCTGGAGTGCAGTGGCACAATCTCGGTTCATTGCAACCTCTGCCTCCCAGGTTCAAGCAATCATCATTCCTCAGCCTCCCAAGTAGCTGGGATTACAGGCACCCACTTCCATGCCCAGCGACTTTTTGTATTTTTAGTAGAGATGGGGTTTTGCCATGCTGGCCAGTCTGGTCTCAAACTCCTGACCTCAGGTGGTCTGCCCTCCTCGGCTTCCCAAAGTGCTGGGATTACAGTTATGAGCCACCACTTCTGGCTGCATGCTCTTTATGATTCTCAGCTCCTCATTTCTCTTTGTGAACAATTGCTCATCTAAGCCAAAACATCTTTCTTACTGTTACCTCCCTCTTTATCATTATTACTCAGACAAATTAGTTCCTGCCTTTCTCAGGCCAAGTAGCCTATCACTGTCCATGTCTCTGTTAACTATGATGCCTATCTTTAAGCGTTTCCATTACTTCATCTTGCTGACTGAAAATTTAGTTTTTTTTCTTTTTTTCTTTTTTTTTTCTTTCATTATGGCTGCTGCAACAAATTATCACACAGTGTTTTAAATGAACAGAATTTAATTCTTTCACAGATTAGGAGGCCAAAATTCTGAAATCATGATTCCAGCAGGATTGGTCCCTTCTGGATCCACTGCAGGAGACTTTTCCTATTCCCAGCTTCTGGTGGTTGCCAACAATTCTGGCCATTCCTTGTCTGGTAGATACATCACTTAAATCTCTGCCTCCATCTTCATTCACATCATGTTCTCTTCTCTGTATCTCTGTGCATTATTTAACCTACTGCGTTGCCTGACTAGCCCAGCAGCCCTCATGGATCCTCCAACTGGATGGATGGAGAGAAAACTTCTCATTCTTTCTGTCAATGGGGCAAAAATGAGAAGAGAAAATATCTCTTTGATTCAAACTATTGTTTATAGATCATCAGCATTTTAAATTAAGACAATGACTTTTCTTTTGATTCCTCTGTCTTGTACTTCTGGTACTATCTTTCACACTGGGGCCATCTACTAACATGTAAGACACTCTCTCATCTTTGTCAAGGACTTGTACACATTATTTTAAACATTTCTTTCACCCTCATTTTCTGTCAGTAACAACAGAATATCCACAGTAGTATTTTCAGCCTCTGACACTGTGAGTCCCAAGTCATTCCTTGTTCCTGAATCCATGGATTTCCATTTCCTCTATATCTCGATGACTTTATCTGCAGGCTTTGCTTTATCCATTAAGTGGAGAATGAGCCAGGATGTTAAACTCAAAAGTCTCATTTGAATCTTCAATCTGGTTATATTTCATGTCTCTTTACTCCTATACTGTGGTTTTTATTCGTAGTCTGGCCTCTAGTTTCTCATTTTTCCTCCAGTGTATCCAGCTCTTTTATTCATTTAGTTTTTGACATATTTACCTCCTTCCTATTCTGGAATCTTTCTGGAAACTTTTGTTTTTCCTATATACAAGAGCTTGTTGAAGCACTTGACATTGTAAAGATACCATGGAGGTATAAGAATCAAATCATGAAATAAACAAAAGTTCAAATTTAATTAAATGTCTACTTCTATCTATTTTGTCCCTCTGTAGTCCTTCTAATCTTCTGGTTAATCTTTCTAATTCTTCTGGAAAAAAAAAAACAAGAAATTAAATAGTTTTACACAGCTTTTGTATTTCCAAAATAAATTTGTTTCTGAAATTATTTCTTCTTCTAAGAAGTAGGAAACTGCTTTGTAGAAATGAAAATAGAACCTTAAAAAAAACTACTAGGCAGGGCACTGTGGCTCATGCCTATAATTCCAGCACTTTGGGAGGCCAGGGTGGGTGGATCACGAGGTCAGGAGATCGAAACCATCCTGGCTAACATGGTGAAACTCTGTCTCTACTAAAAATACAAAAACAAAATTAGCCGGGCATGGTGGAGGGCACCTGTGGTCCCAGCTATTCGGGAGGCTGAGGCAGAAGAATGGTGTGAACCTGGGAGACAGAGCTTGCAGTGAGCGGAGATCACACCACTGCACTCCAGTCTGGGCCACAGAGTGAGAATCCATTTCAAAAACCAAAAACAAACAAACAAACAAACAAAACTACTAGTGCCAACAAAGCTTTCAAAGTATGTGTTATTGTGTATGTATATAATCAGAGATTTATAAGATAGTGATTAATAATATGCACCAGTTCTATGAGTTTCTCATGAGTTCAGCCAACGTGCTTAATTCTCTCAAGTTCTAATTATGCCTAAAATATGTACCTGAGTGATACAGATTTTATATTTGTCCCAGTCAAATCTGATGTTGAATTGTAATCTCCATTGTTGGATGTGGGGCCTGGTGGAAGGTGACTGGATCATGGGGGTGGATTTCTCATGAATGGTTTATCACTATCTTCTTGGTGCTGTTCTGGTGATAGTGAGTAAGTTCTAATGAAATCTGGTTGTTTAAAAGTATGTGGTATTTCCCCTCCAAACTATTTCTCTCTTGGTCGTGTTTCTGTCATGTGAGATGTCTTCTTGCTCTTCACCTACTACTATGATTGTAAGCTTCCTGAGGCCTCCTCAGAAGCAGATGCCTATGTTACGCTTCTTGTACAGTCTGCAGAACAATAAGCTCATTAAACCTTTTTCTTTATAAATTTTTCAGTCTCAAATATTTCTTTATAGGAATGCAAGAATGGCCTAATACAGAAAATTGGTACCAAGCAGTGGGACATTGCTGTAAACATACCAGGTATAAACATACCATGGAAGTGACTTTGGAACTGGGTAATATGCAAAGTTTGGAAGAATTTGGAAGGCTCAAAAAGGACAGGAAGATGAAGGAAAGTTTGAAACTTCTTAAAGACTGGTTAAATGGTTTTGACCAAAATGTTGACAGTGATATGGGCAGTAAAGTCTAGGCTGACAAAGTCTCAGATGGAAATGAGAAACTTATTGAGAACTAGAGCAAAGATTACATTTGTTATACCTTAGTAAAAAAAAAAAAAAACTTGGCTGCATTATGTTTATGCCCTAGGAATCTGTGGAAAGTTGAACTTGAGAGTGATAATTTAGAGTATCTGGTGGAAGAAATTACTAAGTATCAAAGCCTTCAAGCTGTCACCTGGCTGCTTCTATCAACCTATGCTCAGATACGGTAGCAAAGAAATGACAAAATTGCAATTTATATCTTTTACAGGAAGCAGAGCATAAAAGTTTGAATAATGTGCAGCCTGTTTATGTGACAGAGAAAGTAAAAGCATTTTTTAGAGATAAATTAAAGTAGGCTGTGGAATAACCACTTCCTAGAGAGATTTGCATAACTGAAAAAGAGCTATGTGCTAATAACAAAGACAATGAGAAAAGGGCCTCAAAGGCATTTCTGAAATCTTCCAGGCTGCCTCTCTCATCACAGGCCCTGAGACCTAGGAGGGAAGAATGGTTTGGTGGGCCAGGCCCAGGGTCCCATTGCCCTGCCTACCTCTGGACACTGCTTCCCACATCCCAGCTGCTCCAGCTCCACTCAGAGCTCAAAGGGGTCCAGTTACAGCTCGAGTTGCCACTTTGCAGAATGCAAACCATGAGTCTTGGTGGCTTCCATATGGTTTTAAACCTGAGTGAGTTGAGGCTTAGGACCCTCCACTTAAATTTCAGTGAATGTATGGAAGAACCTGAGGGTCCAGGCAGTAGCCTACTGCAGGGGCAGAGTCCTCACAGAGAACCTTTAGTAGGGCAATGCCAAGGGGAAATGTGGCGTTAGAACCCCCACACAGAGTCCTCACTGAAGCATTGTCTAGTGGAGTTGTGAGAAGGGGGCCACGACCCTCCAGATCCACTGGAAGCTTGATCTCTGCGCTTGGAAAAGCCACAGACACTCAACAACCAGGGAAAGCAGCCACAGGGGTGCACTTTGCAAAGTCACAGGTGCAGATCTTGCAGGTATGAACTAGGTTTTTTAAATATATCATTAAGTCTGCACAAAAATTCCCACTGTGGAATGGCTAGTAATTCCCCAAATATACAAATGGGGAAAGACATACAAGGAAGTTAACTGCTCAAGATCACTAATAAGTTAAAAGCTGAGATTTGAACCCTGGTTTTCCTGATTGCAAAGCCTGTGAGATCTCTTAATTATGATACTTCACTACAAACTATATCTGTGTTAATTTTAATTTATAAGCACAATGTTAAAATAAGCTTCATGTCATTTCTCTATTAGTAAGTCATAAATCAATGTGGAGGTGTGATCTTCCAATAGACTCTGAGAGAACCAAACCCATTCTTTCTTTCTTTCTTTTTTTTTTTTTTTTTTTTTGAGACGGAGTCTCGGTCTGTCGCCCAGGCTGGAGTGCAGTGGCCGGATCTCAGTTCACTGCAAGCTCCACCTCCCGGATTTAGGCCATTCTGCTGCCTCAGCCTCCCAAGTAGCTGGGACTACAGGCGCCCGCCACCACGCCCAGCTAGTTTTTTGTATTTTTTTTAGTAGAGATGGGGTTTCACCGTGTTAGCCAGGATGGTCTCGATCTCCTGACCTCGTGATCCACCCATCTCGGCCTCCCAAAGTGCTGGGATTACAGGCTTGAGCCACTGCACCTGGCCCCATTCTTTCTTAAAGCAGTCTGCATTGAAAAGCATTCTTACACATGTTCCTGTGAATATCTTTTTGCCACACATATGTACAAAACATCAAACTCATTCCTTTAGCATTATCAGACTATTGAAACAATAAAGCTCTGTGGTTATCTTATTCACATGTTTCTTCTTTTTTTAAGTTAAATATAAGCCAGGTGTAGTATTTTGAATTGCTGCCAATCACAAAGCCTGACCCTTGGAAGTTTCTATACCTAGTCCCTTAAGGGGCACAGGCATAGGTTCTGCCTCTGACTCCACGTTTACAGGAATTTGATCATATACTGCTTCAAATGAAGACAAGCACAGCAGAGCTACATGATTAGGGTGAGATCTACCCTGGTTCAAGTCAGATCTTTTCCGTGAAAAATCACTGTGATTTTAAGCAAATTACTTCATCTCTCTAAGATCATCTTTCTCATTTATATAAACAAAATTTAATATATACCTTGCAGAGTTTCTGTGCAATTAACAATATCAGAAACAATGCACCTAGTAGCAAACTCCTTTGAATGTATTATAGAATCACATTTCTCTTCTCTATCCCTATTTTAGTGATAACAGAGAAGAGGGCTTTTTTTCCTTCAAAACATTTTCCCCGATATACACTGCAAACCACTGATTCAAAGGCATTCTGTCTTCCTGTCTGTTAAACTACAAGTTGGAGCACAAAATAAATATCACTGTTAGGTAGAAATGAATTTGTGGGAAAGAGGCAAAATGGTATAAAATTCTGATTGCTAAGAGTGGACTACATAAAATCCGCAATTATTTATTGTTTGATTAATACCAGTCATTTATTGCCCCATTAAACTCTAGACCTCCAAGCAAAATCTAGAGAAAAGACATCAGTTAATTGAATAGATATTTATTTATTTATTTAAAAAGGCTTAGAAGGAAACACAATTAAAGAAGAAAACAATGAGTTGCAAATTCTGTGACAATAGGATTTCCATCATACTCCTTATGAACAAGACTTGGCTTGAAAAATGTGTCCATTTTTTTCCCCCAATCCTGTCAGTCTCAAGATGATTTGCCTTCAAATGTTGTATTTCCCTTTAGCTACAAAAAGTTTCTTTTAATTTTTTTTGAGACAGGGTTTACGCTTGTCAGCCTTTCAGCCATACCAGAGTACAGTGGCACGGTCACATCATCTGACTACAGCCTCGACCTCCTGGCCTCAGTGCCATCCTCCCATCTCAATCCTTCACCTCCCCTACCAGCCCCAAGACTGCACCATAGGCACACGCCACCACATGCAGCTAAATTTTTAATTTTTTTATTTTTAGATACAAGGTCTCACTATGTTACTCAGACTGGTCTCAAATTCACAGGCTCAAGCAACACTCCCACCTCGGCCTCCCGAAGTGTTGAGATTAAGGTGTGAATCACTGTGACTGGTCTAAGTTATTCTTTGTAAGATTTTTCTTTCATGAAATTTAAATATGAGAATATATCACAGTTTTAAAATATTTTAAATAAAATATTTCTTTTGTAAGAAGTAATTTCATGTATAATTTAACACCCACTAACCTCTCAAAAAAGAATCAAAGGCATTTAGGATCATCATGAACCTGCTCATCTTAAAATATGACTAATTAGTTTAACATTATGTTTCAGGTTTTTCTTTAAATGACTCTGGAAAAGACCTTAACTGTGCATTTTCCATCCAAGTGAACTTTGAAAACAATGTAAATTGCAGTAGGTATAATAAAAGCACTTTGTTGATAATTTGACCTCACTACTGATAAGAATGAGGAAGTTACTTTTCTTTTTATTCCCTGTCACCAGGACTATAATTATATTTTTAAAAATCATTTCTTTAAAAAGGTACAAAGCTTTTATTGCTTAATATTTTGAAAGATAATTTAATTGTGGACTTGAATCTTGAAAAATTGTCAGATGCCAACTACTAAGTTTTTCAGTGAAGAGTGAAATCACAGGTGATATAACCACCTTTCTCCATTTCCAGAAGAAGGGGTGGGTATTAGGAGCTTTATTCTAGAGGGACCCTGACTGACAGTAGGTTCAGGTTCCCAGAATACCTGATCTCTTGTCAAATTGTAGCCTGGTGATTATATATTGTTCCCTTCTCAGAGATACTCCTGAAAGAGTTTGTCTGTTGAGAGCAAACTTTTAGATTGAGGGATGTTCCATTCTTTCATAAATTGTAACCCTTGACTAGATGGTTATTCTATTTCAGAGTAACTAGTAGAATTATACCTTCACACTCACAGCTCTTTCTTCCCCGGCCACAGGGTCACCTCCCCTTAAAATATAAAATAGTTGAAAGAGACCTATAAGGGTAGGGGCAAGTTCAGAGTCCTTCTCAGCCTACCCACAATGCCTGCTAACTGCCTTGTTGCAGTCTGGGGCCCCACGGGCTCCGAATGGCATAGAGTAGAACTCACCGAGCATGTTCTTCAGCCTTTTTCTGTTTATTTTCTTGTATCTTTTTTGAAATTTCTTTCAGACCCATCCATGAAAGTCACTCTTTTTCTTCAGAGAATGTCCTTTCAAAAGGCAAAGTTGGCCTCTACATAAAAAATAATAAATTCTAATATTAAAGACATTGAATTGGAAATATTAGATTATGTTTCCCTTTTCTTAAAGTTTCTTTATTATGATTGAAATGATTAATTCATGGTTTCTAATAATTTTGATTAGATACGTTACACTGGACTTAATTCTTTATTCTTGCTATATGTTTTGAATGAACAAAAATTCTTAGTGGCATAAGTTGTCACACTTCACGCACATATGATCATATAATGTAGAAACACATATATGTAATAAGCACAGTTAACTGTGAGTTCAATAGGGCAATAAGTATTTAAGAAAGAAAGCATTCTTTCTTAAATACTGTAGAGAGATTTTCTGTGTTGAAATGTTGGAGAAAATTTTTTCACCTCTCTGTGCTTACTTTCCTCATCTACAAAATAGAAACAATAATACATACTTAAGAGAATTAACAGGTGTTTGCAAATGAAATATTACATGTAACTCAACATTTCACTGGAACAGAGTAAGGACTCTATAAACGCTTATTAATAGTGTTACAAACATAGAAGATATTGTGTGTAATGAAGGCTACGGGATGAGAGGTCTTATTTAAGAAAAGTTTCTGAAGAGGCCAACAGCTGAAATTGAAAACTGATGAATGGTTATCAAATATGCAATAAGCTCTGAACTGCCTTTGACTGTCTGGCTGTTTTCGCTTTCTATCCATGCTTAGACACACAGAGGTAATAGTCTATCCTGGGTTGCACACATCAGAGAAAGGAAAGCAATCTAATACTGTTAAACTCTGAAGGCTGAGATTTAAACAGGAGCATATTTTACCTCCCAGGAATAAGAACAAGAAATTGTATTTTCTTTCACCTTTCATATGGGAAATTGATTTCTTAAATTTGACATTTCCTTTAAATGAAACTCTTTGTTGAATTACTTCTTTTTTCTAAGGCTTCGTTAAAGGTGGTGTAAGTAGTATGAAATCACTCACTCTCTAGTATATCAGCGTTTGATATTTCATTCAACTGTGTTGCCCTCATATTATCTTCTTCTTCTTTCTCATGTCATTACCTTTGCAGAAAGATCAATTGACAATATATTGCTTTAAAATTATGTCATAGGCATATTGAGTCTAATGCTTAACACCCATGTCTAATATTTTGCTCAATTGTTAAAAAGTTGATCCCTTTATTTAATTGTCCATGAAGAAGATGGGAAGAGCTTGCTGTTCTCTGTGAAACAACAAATATCCTCTACCCATTCCGAGTGCCCCATATCCACTTTATTTATAGTAACCAATGTCGTTGTTATTCAAGACTTATTCCAATGTCTTTGGGGTCCTATACGCCTCTTTACGCCTAACTCTACCGAAGTTACCTGCAGTAACACTGGTAGTGCAAAACTCAGGAGTCTCCAAAAACACAGCTGCATTTTGTAGGAGACCAGAGTAGGAACTTCCTAGGCCTGTCCACCCATCTCATAGCCTGCTGGAGAGGGGTCTGGTGCTGTTACCTCTGGGACATTCACTCAACTCCCCTATCCCTTCTCCTTCCTAGCCTGCCAGCCCAGCTACCACCTTAGAAGGTCTCATGTTCACCAAATCCTCTTATTTCCATAAAAATTGACTATTTCTGCAGATAGAAATGGGATCTGGGTTAGTGGATTAAGGATGTTTAGTGGAATAACTTGATCTTTTTAATGTTCAAAATCCAGTTCTTACTGTTCTGTAACAACAAGTGGGTTCAGGACTTCGGCTTTATATTTTGACTCAAGGCTTGGTTATAAAATATATGTTACAAAATACATATATAAAACATCACTGATAATACCCATTTTTTAGTAGATAAATTATTGATTTTTTAAAATACATTTTTCATAGATAAATTATGTCTCAAAATATATTAAGCCAGATCATGTAACTTTGTTTAAAACATTTCAGTACTTTACCTTCTCAGTCATAGTTAAAGCTAAAGCTGGCATGCCCACTGCCCAGTGTTGCTGTTTAACAAATATTCCCAAAGGTTAGTGGTCTAAAACAAAACAACTTCATATTTTTTGATATAGAAATCCAATCAGGGCACAGTGGGGATAATTTATCTCTGTTTCTCAATGTTTGCAGACTTAGCTGGGAATACTTACATAGTTGGTGTCACCACAGATGTGTGGAATTATTTAGAAGGATTTTAATCCACATTTCTAGTATCTGGGTTTGGTTGACTTAACAGTTGGGCTCAGTTTGCATTGTTGACCAGAGCCCCTGCATATGGCCTGACCATGTAGCTTGTGCTCCCTGAAGCATGGTAACGAGTTTGTAAGTGGAAGTGTATCTAAAGGAATCATCTGGAAGTGAGCACACCAAAAAACTCCAGGGACAAGCTGCATTTCTTTTATGACTTAGCTGTGGAAGAAATAGTCCATCATTTTCTTCACACTCTATTGGTCAAAGCAGACACACGCCAGCATCTATTCAAGAGGAAGGGACAGAAACAGCACCTCTCAACAGGAAGAGTGTCAACTTTTTTTTTTTTTTTTTTTTTTTTTGAGACCGAATCTCACTCTGTTGCCCAGCCTGGAGTGCAATGGTGTGATCTTGGCTCACTGCAACCTCTGCCTCCTGGGTTCAAGTGAGTCTCCTGCCTCAGCTTCCTGAGTAGCTGGGACTACAGGCACATGCCATCACGCCGGGCTAATTTTTGTATTTTTAGTAAACACAGGGTTTCACCATGTTGACCAGGCTGGTCTCAAACTCCTGACCTCAGGTGATCTGCTTGCCTTGGCCTCCCAAAGTGCTGGGATTACAGGTGTGAGCCACCACACTTGGTCTCAACAAATTTTTATACCTTTTTTTTTTTTTTTCTCATTGCATAATCTGTACTCTGGCTACAAAGTATTTCTATTTTTCTTACATGAAAAATAAATTTAAAATGTTCAAAGACCTACCAAGAGCTTTATTCCACTTTGGCATCAGGCTCAGGCTTCAGGTCTAGAATCTCATAATTTAAATCAGATCAGGAAGCACAGGAATTACCTCAGGGTCAATTCCTTGGGTACATTTTTGCCAATCTGAAATCCTTTTAGCCCACCCTACAGTTACCCAGTAAATGTGGATGAACAGGCATAGTACAGTGCAACAGAAACTTCCATTCAAAAAGAAAAGAGAAGGGAGGCACTTAGCAAACATGGACCTACAGCATTTTTGAAATTCAGTTAGGTACATGCCATTTCCTTGATTATGGGCCCGGTAAGATTCTCTAGGACTGATTCTCCCCAGATCTTGACTGGATCCCCTGAGATGCTCTCTGTTCTAAGTCATTCTTGCTTAGTCCTTTTTAGCTATGTAGTTTTCTTAATTTTCTTCTACTCATAGAAAATTGAGAGTCCAAGGTCCTCTTTGGATTTTGTACTGCCTGTCATTTTCAGCCCAAGGTGGCATATTGTGTTTTTTTCTGTGGGTTCAGTACTTACTGAGTTGCAATCCACTGTATTAGAAAAAAAATCACTCCCAAATCCTTTCGAAATGAGTTATTTTCAACTTTAGGTTTCTTAAGGAGTTGCAGTAGGACAACACTCTTTATAATTTTTAGAAGCTTCATTGTTTCATGTTAAGGATATGTGAGGCATATCCTTAATATCTTTAAAAGGCCTTTGACTGCCTGAGCTGAGTGAATCTGTGAGGCTCCACGTGAAACCATCCTGGCATTTTAACAAAGACCTTAGCGTTGTATTCTTAGCTTTATCTTTATACTCTGAGACCAAGATGACACTTGCTTAACATTATGAGAAATAGTTTTATTTTAAATCCAGAAACACTTGGTCTTTTTACATTTGTTTTAAATGTTGCTTGAAAATTGAATAAGTCATTCTTTAATGCTTTATATTCACAGTTATGGACTGAATGTTTGCATTCCTACAAAATTCATATGTTGAATTTCTATCCCCCAATGTGGTGGTATTAGGAGGTGAAGGATGTGGAGGTGATTTTGTCTGTATGCTGTGAGGGTAAAGCCCTCATGATTAGTATTCTCATAAGAGGCATGTGAGCTTGCTTGCTCTATCTGCTGTCTACCATGGAAGGATACAATGAAAAGATGACATTCTGCAAACCAGGAAGCAGGTTCTCTCCAGACAGTGGATCTGCTGGCTCCTTGGTCTTGGACTTCCCAGCCTCCAGAATTGTAAGAAATACATTTCTGTTTTTTAAGTCACTCTCTATATGGTGATTTTGTTATACCAGTCCAAACTGACTATGACACACATCTTACAAAACAAAGTTCAAAGAAGCCACTTGACACTGTCTATAATCTGCCAAAAATCTCTTTAGCCAGATCTGTTGCATTAAGATCCATTTTGTTGGGTACATTTTCTATTTTCCATGACACCAAAGATGGCAGTTTTCCTAAACTTTTACTACTATATAACGTCAACTTTTCTTTAGCATCGAATAACACTTTCTGTACTTTAACTTATTGAAACGTCTCCCTTAAGGCCTGTCAGGCTTCTACATACTGTCCCCTTAAGACTATTTCAACTCCAAAATTTGCTATTTTATCTCTAAGCCAAAGCCACATATTTTAGGTTTTTATTATGGCAGAATTCCAATGTCAGTACTGAATTCAGTTTCCTCACGGAGACCACTCCAAAACCTAGCAATGTAAAAAAGTGGTCATTTTGTTATGCTTAAGGTTTCTGTAATTCAGGAATTTGGAGAGGGCATAGAGGGAATGGCTATTTCTGTTATATGATGTCTGAAACCTCATCTGGGAAGACCCAAATGACTCAGGGTGACATAAATGGTTGAAACCTCAATTTATTTGGACATTTCTTCACTTACATATCTGGCACCTAGGCTGAGAAAACTAAAAGCCTAGGGTTTGCTAGGATTGTCAGAGCCTCTTCATGTGGCCTCTCCATGTGGTTTGGGTTTCTTATAGCAAGTGGTTGGGATACACAAAGGATAAACCCCCAGAGAATGAATATTTCAAGAGAAGCAGGAGGCTTCATAACTTTTTATGGCTTACTCTAAGGAGTAATTTAATGTGATTTTCACTGCACTTTATTAGCCCAAAGAGTTACAAGCTGACTTATATTCATAAAAGAAAACATAGATGCCAACTCTAAATGGAGGAGTGTCAAATGATTTGAAAACTTTTTAAAAAGTAGCTATAACCCACATGATCTGTCCTCCTTTCCCCAACTAGTTACCTCTGACATAATTTCCTAGTGTTCTCCTTGTTCTCCCTTTGCTCATTCTATTACTGAAATGACTTCACTCTTCATCAGAAGCAGCAAGCAGGTTTCTGTCTTAAGGGATCTGTATTTTCCATTTCTTTTGACTGGAATGCTCTTCATTAAGATATCAGCATGTCTCATCTACTCCTTTGCTTCAGGTCTTTAGTCATATGTTTTTTAATTTTATGTTTTAATTTTAATTTGAAGTTCTGGGGTACATGTGCAGGATGTGCAAGTTTGTTATCTAGGTAAACTTGAGCCATCGTGGTTTGCTGCACTTATCAACCCATCACCTAGGTATTAAGCCCAGCATGAATTAACTATTTTACCTAATGCTCTCGCTCTCTCCACCCTACTCCACAACAGGCCCCAGTGTGTATTGTTCCCTTCCCTGTGTCCATTTTTTCTCATTGTTCAGCTCCCACTCGTAAGTGAGAACATGGGATGTTCAGTTTTCTGTTCCTGCATTAGTTTGCTGAGGATAATTCAGGGATGGAACTAGAAGCCATATGTTATTTTTATTGGAATGTAAGCTCCAGAGTAATTTTAGATGTTGTTGTTCATGTTTGATTGGTTGCGTTTAGAACACTAACACATAATAGGTGTGTAAATATATGTATAATGTATTGAATAAATTAATCTTTAATTCTCACATTGGTTATTTCTTTTTCCTATTTTTTCTACTTTTATTAAGAGATTGACCACGGTAGATAGGGAAATTAAGAATAGAGAATAAAGGATACAACCTAAAACAAACAAAGTGGGGGTTGAGATGGGACATTTTTACTGCTGATATTGAACCTTAGCCTCTCACCAAATGTAGAGGAATTTTATTAAATTAAAATTTCCTTCTCCAAATCAATTTCTACCTCTGGTTTATACACCTAGCTCATAAATATGAGGTGAACTATTATGTGAACTTTTTTCACATAATAGTCTTAAAACTATGAGGCCGATTTATATTAAAATTGATTAAATATTTTTAAAAGATGGTTTCATAATTTTAAAAAGTAATTTTAAAAGATTGATATTCAGGTGTAAAATCTAATAAAATTAAAACATCTGCTTTTTGGAGTTTTGAGCTATAATGATACATCCTCCATAATATTTTATGTTAATTAGGTTGAATCAAATTTACAAATCAAGCTAAACAAATCCTCACTTTGGTTGATAAAAAATAAGAAAGAATACAGTTTACATTTTCTTATTTCTCCTTTTACTCTGCAGTTCCAACATTACTGCCATATACAAAATATACATATACAACTTCTACAAAAGTTCAATTCTCAGTTTTACTTATAGACACTCTAGTTTTGAGGGTGATGAAATTCTACCCTCTGCTATACTTGATATTGAAGTATTTTAGGTCCTATAATTCAGTTTCAGATTAAATAAATTGATGATATACAGAGTGTGGAGGCCATTACTAGGGATAAAGGAGGTTTATCACTCTAGTAATTTTGCATTCAACTATATTTTTATTGGAATTCCATAAATGCTATCTTGAAGGCAATACACAATAGAATGTTCTAACTGACCATGTAGTTTTAAAACTCCCATGTCTAGTTTCAGAATTTTTTCTTGTTGTATCTTAAAGGTAACACATTCCATGTAACTTGAAAAGAAATACAAATGCTATTTTGACTAATCATATAAATTGCTGCAAAAATTGCTAAAATTGTCTAGTAGAATGATTGAGTATAATAGCTTATAACTGAGTCCAAATTATACTGTTTATAGATTAAGGCTGGTAGGATTTTGTGGTTTATCATATGGAAATTATCCTCAATTATCTTTCATTATTTATTCAAAATTTGTAAAAGTGCTTTATGGCCAAATGTTGCTATATTAGTGATTACTGTCTTGAATTACAGTCATCAGTCACCGTCATCCCAAAGGTCTCAGGTTAAGCTTTTGTTTGTGAGTTTACCTGAGGGAATTTCCAGTTTCTGCAGACTAAGTGTACTTTTTTATTGGTCATATTCTCCTCGGTATGTGGATGAAGTCATGTTGACGGTCACATATTTCATTTATAATTTTTGTACTCAAATGTACACTTTTATCTTTTCTAACATTTGTTTCCAGATTTTTATATTTTAAATGATTTTATAATAACTGACACACTTAGTAAGAAACATAATGTTTCCTATTTTCCATTGAAAGGAGCACTTGAAATGCTTTGCTCTAAGAGTCTGAGTGCGGATTCAGCTACTCATCCTAAATGATATGAGTTGCTAGGTCCCAAGGCAGAAAAGCGACTGTTGTGAAGCATGTTCCCTCATTCTCTGAACTCTTCTTTCTGACTTTTGAAATTCTTACCATACATTTTATCAATGCAGTATTATCTAGCTCATTCATGTGAGTAATTATTTCTCCCTCCTTATGACATTTTCGCTTCCTGAAGACAAAGGTCATTTCTTATTCATCTTACAGCCATAGTTATGTGTATATAGTCTGTCTTTCTCTTTCTGTCTCTGAATTTGTAATAAAATGTCAAAGCATTTTAAGAATAATGTTTATGTAACATGTCCATATTATCACTATTATTTATTCTGATTACCTGGATATTGGACTCATATATTTATTTATTAAACTTATAGCAATGGGTTGTCTTCTGACAAAATGATAGAGAGTACCATCAGATGGAGAAACAGGTCCATAAATCATCAGAGCAGATAAAATTCCATAATTATTTGAACATGATTTCTGTTATATATAAAAAGTGGTACATTTTGAACATTTTTCAGTTCATCAAATAGCATGTACCTGTTTTATTCCTATTTTAAATGCCAAATAGCTGAAAAATAAACTTCATAAAATCATAATGCTAAAAGACACCTCAAAAACTTTACATTTTCCTTCACACTGAAATGGGTTTTATCAAAACCACCCCAAATATGTGAATATACATTGAGATATTATATGTAAAAACATTTCTATGCATATATTTGTATAAGTATATACACCATATTTTAAAAACAACATCATATTTTTTTAATTATTTAGAACTCTACTAAAATTAATTAAAATTTAAGCTTATTCCATTGGAAATTCTAATACATTGCTCAAAGGAGCATCATACCTAGTCCCATAATTCTATTTTTCTATATTCTCTTACTTAAAAATATTTTATTGCTATTTATATAGTATAGAAATATGTATTCATATGTATCCTTTATATATATATATAAACTAACACACACACAAAGTGTATGTGTGTATATATATGTGTGTGTGTTAGTTAAAAACCTTCAAATCTTACTCACTTAAAAAAAAAAGGCTTTATTTCTCCCACTCTCTACATGTTCACTGCTGTTTGGTCGGGGGCTATTTTCACATTGTGTTGCAACTTAAATCCAAGCTATCAGAGCAAACACTATCTAGAACACCTGCTATCATCATGGCAGATGAAAAGAGAGTGTGGTTTTCACACACAGACTCTTCACACTTTCATACAGAAGTGTCACACAGCACTTGTACTTACCTCTTATTGACCAAAGGAAAACACAATCACAATTAGCTTTAAGGGGACTTGGAAGAACAATCCTACCAAGAGCCATGGAAGAGAATCGTAATTATTTGGTGGCCACCATTACAAAAACATTTTGCAAGTTCGATCATCGTTGTTCTTGTTTTATAGATTGAAAGCAATGCATGAGAAATTTGACAATTTACTCAGGGTCACACAATAGTCATACAGTAACGAACTATGCTACAACAAGAGTCTTAAAAAAAAACTGTCTAATAGTAAAATGACATGGATAAAATTCAACTTTTAAGCAAAGATATTTTGAAACCATTATCATTGTTCTGTTGCCTGTATTTTAGAAGGATTTTTTTTTGCAATAAATAACTATTTGTTAACCCTGGAGCAATATAATTCATCATTCTACCATCATATCCACAGATCTTAACCATTAAACTTAATCCTAGCACTTTGGGAGGTCGAGGTGGGAGAATCCCTTGAGGTCAACCAAGAGTTCAAGACCAGCCTGGGCAACGTAGTGAGACCTTGTCTCTACAAAAAATTTTTAAAAATTAAAAAATAAAATAGAATTATAGAAAGGTAATATGTGCATTTCTTTATTTTCAACAGTCCGTTGAAACCTAAAACCATAACTCTAGCATCTAGAATAGTCTCTGGTTCATAAAAATTTGTTGAATGAATGAATGAATTTGACTCTTCACACTAAGATGTTATTATTTTAGAATTATTTTCAAATTAACATGCCTATTTTTGTTGGTGGAAAAATGTTTTGTTTTGTTTTACTCTGTAACAGGGCTATACCTTTCATCAATATTGAAAATATATTTTCTTGACTTCTAACAATTATCTGAAAATAATTCAAAAAATGAAAAGAAAATGTATCTTGCTTGATTGTGCATACTCCTCATGTATGTCTCTAACTATAATATCATATCCCATACTTCTTATTAATGAAAACTGCAAATGCATTTGTAGCTTGTTTACTCAGATGATATACTTCTATTTTTACCTAAAATGGCTGTTTTCAAATAAATGCTGCAGCACGCAATAAGAAGAATCTTTGGGGAAAAACTAAGCACATAAAATGTAATTAGTTATAATAAATAAAGCTCAGTATCTAATTTGGGTAGAGGTATAAATGCAGATAACTAAAATAAATGGCACAATTTATCATATTTAATCAACAACGTGCTCTAGTAAGAGTTAGGAAGGTAAAAACTATAAATAGTAACATTGGGATGAGAGTTACTCTTTTATCAGTTGTAAGTAAATGTTAACTGAAGCTGATAAATCAAGTGAGAGAAATCTGAGCTCAATTTCAAAGTTATGGGTTAAGCACTAGGATTAATGAAATAAAAACACAAAAACCAGAAATGTTTAGAAGAGATTACTTGGGAGAGGCAAATAAGAGAATTGGAGACAATTGCTTATGCCCTTCTGTATGATTTGATTCAATAACGTGTAAATATTGTTTTGATTAAAGTACCTTTTTGACATCTCCATTTGGATGCTCAAATGCACCTTAAATTTAAAAAAATTTTAATAAAATTAACAGACAGTTTTTTCCCACTGTCTCCTATATCAATTAATGGCACAGATCCATATTTCCGGTCATTCTGGACACTTCCCTCTGCCTCATGCCTACTGGCCTATTTCTCACTAAGCCCTCAGTTTCTCTCTTTTAAGTATCCCTTGAATATATATGCTTCTCTTAATCTCAGTGGTTGCCTTTATGATATGCTTTATAGGATTGAATTTCATTTTTAATAGTATTTCCTAAATCCATTCTGAGCTCTCTCATTAGAGTTTGAGCTATATTTTCAAATTGTCAATGTCATCATGTATACTATTTCTACTTTAAACACAGGAATGGCTTCCAATTGCTCTTAGAATACAGAGTAGCTCTTTCTGAACTGGGACTAGGAATCCACTTCAGGGTGATGCCACAGAACCATCTTATATTATTGTCTGCTTTACTTTCTGTGCAAGGAATCACTTTAACTAGAAGTCACATAGTCCATCTATTCATGGGAACCTTTGCATGACCTTCCTCAGCCTCTTGTAAATATCTTTACCCATAACCCACCATCACACTGTTCAATCTTAATAATTCCTTAAATCTCAGCTAAATGGAAGCTGCCACATCATTTTTAATCATATTCCTTGGAATATGTTAATAAATACATGCATTTGAATTAAAATATTTCTTGCACACTATCTGTCTCTCTTTTTTTGCTATTTCCCCAATTCAGTATTTAGTTTCTCTGAATACCAAGCTGAATGAGAAAGTGATAGCGTAGTTTTTGCTCACCATTACAAGCCCAACAATTGAGATAGTTCCTGACAAACTGTACAAACTCAGAAGTACTTTTTATGAATAATTCATGACCTATTGGTTGCTTATTCAAGCCACAATGCAAACATTCTCATTCTTCCTATTGATATCCCTTGCTTGGCATTTACCAGAGTTAAATTTCTCTGATACAAACTTCTGGATACTCTATATCTTGCTCTACTCCTGTTTTTAGCCCTAATTGTTTCTTACAGTTCCATACAATGCTAAGAAAGTATATTCTTTTCAGTGTAAATGTGCTATACCCTGGAATACTTTTGACTGCTTGAGATTTGCGGACTGCTATGTATTTCAAAAGTAGAAATAATTTCTTCCACATTTAGTGCTGGCTGATTATAATTATTCATTTTTTCTCAAACGTCCTTATTTTTGGTCATTCTCTGTGTTATATATTCACTGGAAAATAAACAATTACTTATCTCTTGTAGATATGTTTGGCAAATTGAACGTTTTCAGTATTTGCATTTTTCAAGTAATTATATGTAGACTCCTATGTTTCCATGGGGAGAAACTTTCACATTCGTCTATAAACTGTATGGTGTGTCACTATCAAAAAACAGAGTATTATATTCTATGAACTAAGAATCTACTGATGATTAAATTCTGAAATAAATAAATATAAGGCTATAGACACGGTAGATGACTGAGGATTACTTGCTTGAAGAAAGAAAACTATATCTTATTTGAAGAAGAGAATCAGATATATGCCAATATTAGTGACATTTGTGGACTTGTGGTTTTAATTGTTTTTGCAAGCGCTATTAGGATGTAGGACGCTCTTAGCATCCTAAATGAGAGGTGGAAGGATAATTTTTTAGTTTATACAATTTGCCTCATTATGGTCAGATGGAAAAAAAAGCACTACATTTTAAAGAGATTTTTAATTTCTCAAGATAGCAATATAAGTTTTAAGTATTTTTATTTGAAAATATATTCTTCCTGATTGCTTCATATCACTGCCCTACATCCAGATTAATTCAGAAAAAAAGCAGTCTCAATATTTTCTTATTTATTTATTGAGACGTGATCTGCTCTGTTGCCTGGGTTGGAGTGCAGTAGTGCAACCTCTGCTAACTGCAATCTCCGTCTCCCAGGTTCAAGAGATTGTGCTGTGGCCACGATGCCCAGCTAATTTTAGTAGAGACTGGAATTTTGCCATGTTGGCCAGACTGGTCTCGAATTCCTGACTTCAAGTGATTTGCCCGCCTCACCCTCTCAAAATTTTGGGGTTATAGACATGAACCACCTCACCGGGTGGTAATATTTTCTGTGTGTATTCAAGTAGCAATCAATGTAATTCTGGGACCAGTTCATTTATGGATTAATTTTGATTAGGTAAAACTGTTCTCAGGAGAACTACAGAAATAAAAATAAATTATGTTATGTAAAGATTTTCACTTAAGTTTCAAAATAAATGGATTACAGTAGGAATGACAACAGTTTCTTAGTTAGACAGATAGGGTTTTTTTGGCATGAATAGATTAAAAAGATCAAAGAGATGGAGATAAATTTCCATTTTCTCTTGACTTCTTCCTCAAAGTGCAATAGTGTTTGACAAAGGTCTTTTCTTTCACTAACTCCCACATTTCATAAATTTGAGCTGAGAATTCTCAATAAATGTCAAAGAAGATGCAACTTGCTTCTTACATTTTCTTACGTGAATGACCCAGTGAGGTATTTTCCAAACTAAAGGAAAACGCTATAATAGAGTTATAAGTTAAGAGACATATGGAGATAAGTTCCAAAATGACTGCTAAAATCTGTTATATGTGTTTCTTTAATTCTTAAGAGAGCTCAATACTTACAGATTGATTTTATTCTTTGAAATACCATTCAAAGTTACATTTTTAAAATGGCAAATGCCCAGTAATGTTCATCTGTATGATGCTTATTTGTTGCTTCTTTTTATAGAAGATGCTAGAAAAAAAAAAAAAAAACTAAAGATGAAATACAGAAATATTTAAATAGTGTATTGTTTTTAGCTATAGGACCAACATTACGATGTTGATGAGCAGTGAGATGCCTATTTTTATTTTTTTCCTTTTGGAAGTTGGATTACGGAAGAATACTTTCTTTCCTGTTGAAGCACCACAATGCATGTAACCAAAAACAGATGAGGTCTTCCTCCCTAGAAAATTTGAACTCATCCTTCATGGCATGTACCTTTCCTTCACAGAGAGCTATAAAATTTATTTTGGCAGATACAAATAATTGTAGTTAATTACTGTAAACATTTATTAAGCATCTACTATATCATAGATATTGTGCTAGGCATTGATATTCAAAAGGAAATTAAGCGTTGTCTCTGACGTTGAAGAGTTTATTTCAAAAGGAAGATATATACAGATGGGCCCCACTTAGGGTGGTTCAACTTACAATTTTTCAGCTTTGTGAGAAGTTTAACAGGTTATAACCCCATCATAGCTTGAGGAGTATTTCTAATACATATTTACCTTATTATATGGTTTCACTGTGTCCCCACCAAATCTCATCTTGAATTGTAGCTCCCATAATTCCCCATGTGTCATGGGAAGGACTTGGTAGGAGGTAATTTAATCATAGGGGTGGTTACCCTCATGCTGTTCTCATTATAGTGAATGAGTTCTCATGAAATCTGATGGTTTTATATGAGGCCTTTCCCTTTTACTTGGCACTTCTTCTTGATGCCGCTATATGAAGAAGGATGTGTTTGCTTCCCCTTCCATCATGATTGAAAGTTTCCTGAAGCTTCCCCAGCCATGCTGAACTGTGAGCCAATACAATCTTTTCATTTACAAATTACCCAGTCTTGGGTATGTCTTTGTTAGCAGCGTGAGAATAGACTAATACGCCATACAATGTAATAAGTGCTTAAACAGTGGCGCATGTGAAAGGAATTCTGTTGGACTATAAAGAAGAATAATATTCTGCCTGGTGGTCATGTGAGAGACATCATATGGAAACAGAGATCAAATAATGTCATTGTTGGAAAGGTGCTCTGAGCCAAGGAACTTGGGCAACTTCTAAAGCCTGGAAAGGGCAGAGAATTAATACTCTCTTAGAGCTTTCAGAAGGAACCAGACCTGCCAACAGCCTGACTTTAACGCAATAATAGAGATAATAAATTTGTGTTGTTTGAAACCACTAAGTTTGTAGTGATTTGTTGCAGCAATAAGAAATGAATACAATGACAACAGGTGGTGGAATAGCCTTACAGGGCTGTGTTTATGCATCTTCTGCTTCTGGGATGTGAACCACATGTAGTTTAAAAATGTATTCAAGTCATTGTCATATTCTCTCTTAAAAATGCCTCCTGCTACCTTCTCCTCCTCCTTCAATTCTTATGGGAACTACTGAGGTAAATCACTCTGAGTAAAAACAAGATTACCTTGAAACAGAAATATAGAGTATGAGCCCCAAGCATAATGATTTACTTATTCTTTGGTTGCCTTAGGTTTTGCATAAGATAAGCTTAGGAACATTCTTCTGGGAACTAGTAGGGTTTGAAACTACCTTTGTCCCCACCCTAGCAAATACCATTCTATAACAGAATTTCCTTTGAGCATTAGAGAAAATACTCTAAATTAGTTGAAACTTACAGACTTTGAACCTAAAGCTGGATGATGTTGTAGGGTTTGATTTTTTAGTATCAGTGATATATTTGAAATGTAGAAGTTTGATTTGTGGATTATTTTGTGCATGGAAACCCCAACACCTGAATTCGGGATCACTCTGAGGAGAATTAAAATTGTAAATAAATAGACTCTCATAGTCATTTCTCCAGGACAGTCAGAGGCAATAGAAACATATTCTATCTCTTTATTGGGCAGAGACAATCTTCTTTAAAATCCAAAATTCTTTTCCAGCTTCACCTCTCAAACAACAACAAAATAATTCCCTTAATCACATAAATTTAGAATCCAGAATGATTTGTTTTTGAAGCCATAACCAGCTAAATCTTGGCAAACCATATGGTTGCAGTATAGTTACCTACCTTGATGAGTTTATTTGAAACTTTGAGCTCCAAAAAAACTTGTATGTGTACCCTGAAGACAAATTATTTAACCAAATATTTGATCTGTTATTATTGTTAAAAGAGGCACAAGGCCAGGGTCACGAAATTCCGTCAATCTATGCAGGAAAAACAACCTTCCAAAAAATTCAATTTCATAAGTAGAAGAACTATTCTTGCTATTAATACATTCTCAGTGATAAAAAAAATTATTCAAATTTTAAAACTAGAAAAAATAAAGACCTAGACATTTTTCATCTAAAACAAATAGCTATAAAACCTTTATAAACAGAAAGAAATCAAAGATGCAAATAATAATGATTTCAAAAAAATCAATGATAACAGCAGGAGAGAGAAAGTAACTTTATTTTTACAGGATTTTTCACCAACCAAACTCAGCAGGAAGAAAGATTGTCAGCATGGCAAAACCCATTAATGTATAAAATCAAAAAATAATAAAAAAGAATGATAAAACCAAATAGTTTGAGAAGATACTAAAGAATTTAAAGAAGAATGGAATCAAAAGACAGACTGGGATTCAATAAGCTTAGACTGTAACCCTGGGGATTGGACTGAATGTTAAAGAATCAGAAGTTGTGCTTGAATGAACAAGTTTCGGCACCACATGGAAGCAACTGTGAGTTTGCTCAATTCAAAATAATAACTAGAGACTTTCTATTGTTCAAAGAAAATTGATAATAAGCTCTGCTTCCATGAATTCTATCAGATCAGACTGGAAAACATGTCTCTTAATATCAATTTTGAAAACATATATCTGAGGGTAACCTTCTGCTCCTACCAACTGAAAAATAAGGGAATATTTCTTCTTCAGTGACTGTAAACTCAGGAATCCTGGAGATATTCTTTAATAATTTTTGTTCAGGAAGATATTGATAATGAAACACTGTTTGATCCTTTTTTGGAAACAGAGATATCCACTGTACCACAATACATCCTAGCAGGCATTTAAAACACACACACACACACACACACACACATTTTAAATTTAATATTGGGATCCAAATTCTGTTGTGTACTAAATAGAATGTGTATGAGGAATAGCACTCAAATTGTACACCGTTAGCATAAATATGGTCACTCTTTTCCAGGTTACTCTTAACCTTTCAGAAAAAATAAAGATCTTCTCATAATATAGTTTAAGCCACTAGCATTTGTAATTGTTCTTACTTTCCAAAACATGTTTAATGCTGATTTTTTTTCTTTTACTTCTCTTTGTTACTCCAGAAATAGGGTTATTTTATCTTTAAGCCTTGAAATTTATTCCTGGATTTTGCTTACTATAGATCATCTTAAAGTGACACAAATCCAGTTTAACTTAATGACCCTGGCCTCTAATCACACGGACATGTTTTGAGTAGGGTACATTTTTATCCTGGGGTTATAATGCTGTATTTAATTTTCCTGAATGACTTCCTATTTGGTATCTTCTTCATCTCCTTGCCTCTTATGTAATTTGTGTTGTGGCTTAATTATCTCTGTAAAACTTGATTTCCCATCTTCATGCTTTCTTCAACATATCAGGGGTTATCAATCAACCTTGCTGGATGTACCTCTTTAACTTTCACCATCTCATCATCAAAGTGGCAGAGATGGGTGTTTAAAAGGGGATATCAGAAATAGTCTTTTTTTCTTTTTCCTAGGGGAAGATTGTTTTTATGTGTATTTTCAGGAAACTTCTTTTTCAAACAGAAACATGGCATGAAAAGAGACCAAAGGATTTCTGATAGAATATAATTTAAGAAACGAAAAAGCTATGATAGGACCTGTGAAAGATGAAGCTGTCATTGTAATGTGGGTTCTGAGCACTAGGCTTTATTTGTCAGTGGGCGAGTAAAGTCTATACCAAGCATCATGCTCATTACGTGTACTATTCTTTTAAAGTTCTGTGTTATTAAAATAACACTCCAAATAAATTGGGAGCTACCCGAAACAGAGAGTCTAATTGATATTGTGATCATTATAACTAGCACTTTCCTGGTGTTCACTCTTAAGTACTAGTGTTAATTTAGATGTTTATATTGGATATTATATATTCAGTGCTGTGTTAGAGAATTTTTTGCTGGTACTGAAAAAACACTATTTTTTTTCTACTTGTATTATTTATTTGTTTTATTAACATAACATTTAATATATATAAAATAGTATTTAGTACACTGGTAGGGTATATGCATAACAGTATGATAGAATCATGAAAAGCACCTGCTTATTGAAGGTACTGAATTATTTCCAGTAATAAGAATCTATCAATGTGCCCCTCTTTTATTCTATTTCCCTATATTCCTGCTTGGTAAAAATAATATTATATGGGACATAGTCTTTGCGTACTTTTTAAAAAATATGAGTCTAAAATTCTTCTATACTTTTTATTGCTCTACTTAATTCAATAAGTTGTTTTTTGATATGCTGTGGTTTCTCTGTGCTTTACTTAAGAGCGTTATTGTCAATGGACATTCCCAAGCTCTAGTTTCCTTGGGCACAGTGTTGTAAAAATAGGGATAGTCATAGGGAAAAGAGAATTAAGATAAAACCTACTGTTTAATACATCTTGCTGCAGTGTGTGTGATCATGATTAATAATCCCAGGAAATGTGAATTATTCTAATGGTTCTTGGGC
Organism: Piliocolobus tephrosceles; assembly: GCF_002776525.5. Lineage (NCBI taxonomy): Eukaryota > Metazoa > Chordata > Mammalia > Primates > Cercopithecidae > Piliocolobus > Piliocolobus tephrosceles. The sequence goes on from NC_045443.1 coordinate 83,015,420, forward strand.
CCATATGACATGTATTTTGAGTACTATACTCTCTCATATTATAGTAAACCTATACATATAATGGATATAATGCATTACACACTATGGCACTTTCTATCCACAGTAGATAAGAAATCTAGCCCTTGAGAGATTAGCTACATTTACCAAATAAGATAAAATAGCATTTATTTAACACTAAATGTACAGGATATTAAAGTTATTCTTGCTATAGATATGATGGAGAACTCTTTATAGATGCAGAATACATGTTAATATTTAAACAACTGAGGAAGCTGTTTTCAGCTTGTACTCAAAGAAGGAAAAGTAGTTTTTTTTCCACAAAAACAGCTGGAAAATATCCCTAGTCATTGTGAAAGTGCCTTCAAAAACAATGGAAAGGAAAATATAGACATTTTACAAGGAAGCCCAAGCTTAGTTTAAAAAGAGAGACGATGAGCCATCAGCAAATTTAGCCATTTTTGTTAACCAGCAGGACTGAGGCCTGATATTTTGCAGAGCCTGCTGGAGGAAGGCAACAACTCCCACAGAAATCAACTAATAAAAATTCAAAAACAAAGACTGCATGAGATGAGCATGAAAACTTCCCATGTTTAGCAAAAAGAGTTCTGAAATAACAAATAGCACTCCAACTAGGTAGTTTAGGGCAAGGTAATGTGGTACTTTCTAAAGACAATCCATTTAATAAGAAAAATGTGAAGTGTACCAAAAGAATTATAACAGTTTTTCATCTGACATAAATGAGGTTGGCATTAAAATCCCTCCATATGATTAATACTTTATAGTCTGTCATATATATATGCTTTAATTTCAAAGTCATTTTTATTCACTTTCAGGAAACACTTTAGTCATCTTCATAAACCCCCAAGTTAAAAAAAATAAAAATAAAATAAAAAAGGCTCCAGATGTCAAAAACATACAGGCACGTGGATGGACTGAATGACCACATGCGAATTTTAAGAATTGAAGTTCCATTACTCAGAATGGGTGTCGTTAGGCAATCATCCCCTTCTTAGACAGTACCATGTCTATGCCACTTAATTCTCTCCCATATGCCTCCGAAAGATTATTACATAGTCAGGAGGAGAAGCTATAGAGTTTGGAACCATTAGTTTAGTTCTCTTTCTTCCCCCATTGCTGCGTAAGTACCTGTTCCAATTGTTAATATCTGTGAAAAATAAAATGTTGAGATCCTTTGCCCCTAAAGCTATATGTCTATTTAACTAAGGTAGCTTGAATAGCTAACATACTAATCAACATAAAGTAAGCTCCAAAAAGAAAGACTTTGTACTTTAACCCCAACTAGCTATCTTTAAACATTACCTCATTAGTTACAACATAGGTTGAGTGAGAAATCATGAATGGATGTGAGCCATTCATGATTATTAAAAGAAAATCAACTCCAATACAGGCTGATCTGTACCATGTTTGCACCCAGAGTTGTACATTACATTATATGATACCCTCTGCCAAGGACAATTGAAAGTCCTAAACATATAAAGGGTTATTGTACAAAGGATGTTCTTAAGCAGCCAGCCATCTGTATATGAGCTTAAATTTTAGTGCTGGGATTTAGGATGCTCGCGATCATTGCTGTTATTGACAGAACATTCCTGGAGTATGGATCAGCAGACAGGAGATGTTTGAGAACATATTAATGTGGGATTAGGAGCACTGGCACTGAAACAGGTTTCCAAGGGAAACTTGTAGATCTCCTTTCCTGGAACCTTTTGATCGGCGCCTTACCGTCTGGCACAGCTAAAATCTGTCCTGCCTCGAGCAGAACTGATGATCTAATGCCTAGAGGTCGCTTCCAAGCCTATGACAGAGAACTAAATTCAAGCCAATACAACGAACAAAACATGGTGTCAAATAAATTGCTCATATTCTTCTTAAGTCCTCAATTCCCTGCAGCAACAGATAAATCTGAACAATAGTTATAGAAATAAAATAAATAATCCCACAATTAACTAGGGTGTACATTGCCTTGTGACTATTACGTTTATCATTTAATCATAATTTAAGCCGGATATCACAAGAGAAGAAACAGACCTGGTTGTGAAAACCTTATTATACTGATTAGAATGTCTTTCTATGAGGTATTGTGGAATGATGGTGATGATTTTACAAGCTGAATTACTAGGTTTGAGAAGTTCCTGGCACGTGTAAGAGTAAGTGCACTAGACTTCCCTAATGAAGCTTTCTTTCTCTTGTACTTTAATACAAGGGTCTGGTTCTGCACTATCTTGGCCTCACCTTTCACATACTATAAAAACGTTTCACAGCAGCCCTATTAAAGAAGTGCTTAAACCCGAAGCTTTGTCTTCCCACTGTTTTTACCTGAAATTAGCTTCTTTCATTGTTTTCTTTACTTTTGAATAAATTCATCCAATGATTATTTTATCACCTTGGAAGCACATTGTACTGTCTGAAAAATATGCACCATGCTGACTTCACTTATGCCATATTGTACTCACTCTGCAAGCTCTTCAACAAGACATGCTATGAAATCACCTACCCTGTCTCACTGTTTCAAACAGGCCTTTGCCCCTGCAGATCAAGACTTTTAAAGTTCATTTGCTGACTTGCAGCAGCTCGTTGAATGTTTTCCAAGCTTGCAAGCATGCTGTTGTAAAGTAAAAGTGAAACTTGTAAAGATTGCACAGCAGCAGGGATTCACTTCTTTAATGGAGAAAATTCAAATTTGCAATCCCAAACTGGCAACGTGGGGTGTCACATTTCCCACAATCTGTTGTGAGGCCTGCAGCTGTGACAACTCTGCCACATGTTTAAATGAGCACTACCGCTCCTCCTATATGCTGCAGAATTGACAATTTATCTCCTTCTGTTCAATTTGCTTTCTGCAAATCATTTTCATAAACCAGTTTAGAGGGATGCATTCTAATCCAAGGACACTTCTGCTTTATTTTCCTGTCACTGTGAATCTCCTGATATCCCTGACCATTTACAGGTAAACCAAGTATTATTCCCATGCATTTAATAAAACTGCATCACATCAAACACAGTCTGGAAATCAAATCTCAGATTTCAAATAACAGTACAGATAGAGGTTCCTTTGATTCACTATTATCTTACTTCTATCTCTCATCTAAGCTTAGTATAGGAGATAGTAAGGAAGCAGTAGCACAAATAGGATATTTAGAATCACAGGACCAAAAACATGGTCAGCTGCTGTGTGATTTTGTCTAAGCTGCCTAACTTCTCAAAGCCCTATGCTCCTATCTTCAAAATAAGAGATTACATAATCTATTTGGCCAATGAACCATTCAGCAAACATTTATCAAGGACCGATTTGCTCTATGGATCAGATTAGGGGGGAATACAATAAAAAAGACAAAATGTTGATCCAAAGTGAAAACACTGTGTTAGTCTTAAAACACTATACTTTTAATCAGATGTTGCTGTTACAGTCTAAATTGGAAGCCCCAAACTAGCTAAGTGGTCAATAAACTGTATTGATAATCTTACCATTTTAAATCACAGTAAATGTACAGTGATGCAGGTAGTAAAAATATGAAATTTGGGAGGTAATTTTATGTTTTGTATTAGAAATTCTGGAAAAAATCCAATGAGAAAAAAATATATTTTTATTGTTCCAATCCTGGAAACATAAAGCAATTTTGTGTCAAATTATTGTTTATAATGGCAGATAAGAGCTCCAAAGTTGTATTGTGGTTTATTTCCAATGCTGTTGAGTAAATGTATAACTGCCTGTATTTAGCAAGTAAATGAAAAGCAATATGCCCTCGATGTTCAATTGTATCCAAAGAAAATATAATGCAGTTCCTTTTTCTTTCTCTCTCTCTCTTCACAATCAAGAGAAAATCAAGACAACATTATTAGACACAGTTTGGCCCAGCCCTGTGCTAGGCTAACATAAAAACACAAATCTTATGTTTAGATACTTCACAATTGATTCTAGATAAATAGGCTTGATATATATGAAACAACTAATACACAGTGTCACATGTTAGGATAGTGCACAAACTTCACGAAGATTGCAAACTCAAAAATGTTTTACTAGTAGAAGATGATTACTGTAAGAATTTTCAATGAAGATTTCACTAGAGGATAAATCCTACCCTTCAGGATTAATTGGGGTTCTCTCTGCCAACTCCCCTGCAAGATGTGGAATGCGATTCCATAATTTGCATTTCTTTTTTTTTTTTTATTATTATTATACTTTAAGTTCTAGGGTACATGTGCACAACATGCAGGTTTGTTACATATGTATACATGTGCCATGTTGGTGTGCTGCACCCATTAACTCATCAGCACCATTTCTAAGAAGTTACCAGGCAGGCCGGGCGCAGTGGCTCAAGCCTGTAATCCCAGCACTTTGGGAGGCCGAGACAGGCGGATCACGAGGTCAGGAGATCGAGACCATCCTGGCTAACACGGTGAAACCCCGTCTCTACTAAAAATACAAAAACTAGCCGGGCGAGGTGGCGGGCGCCTGTAGTCCCAGCTACTCCGGAGGCTGAGGCAGGAGAATGGCATCAACCCGGGAGGCAGAGCTTGCAGTGAGCTGAGATCCGGCCACTGCACTCCAGTCCGGGCGACAGAGCGAGACTCCGCCTCAAAAAAAAAAAAAAAAAAAAAAAAAAGAAGTTACCAGGCAATGCTGATGCTGATCTGGGAACCATTCATCCTAGGATGAATCCTATAAGCAATTCACAAACAGGACCAATGTTTTAGTCTCTTAGTGTCTCCCTAGTACTTACAAAAGAATCAGATCCACATTATATACTCAATAAATGTTGAACGAAATGCAGCCATTCTCTAAACATGTGTGATGTGAATCCCTTGCTATGAAGTAGGTTAGGATGTACCAAAACAAGGAAGTTGCAACCCAGATGGGAAGAAGGACATCTAAACATATAATTGTGGTCATATTGTTACATGTAAACATATATTTTTGGCAGACCTGTTTAAATGCCATCAGAGTCATGGTATGTACAGGAAATAGCCATGGTATATAGAAGAGAATGAACATTTCTGTTCTGCATAAACTCTCCAAGAAGGAAAAGTGAGAAACTGGAATTTCTCGTGGATTGCATGGGGCAGAATATTTCAAAAAATAAAAGGCCCAGCAATGTGAAATAGCAATATTACAGTTAGGGAACATAATTATTTTAATATGGCTAGGATATTGAGCACATTAATTGTATTTCTAGAGGAGCCCAAAAGTTTCAGAGCTTAGCAAATATTTCAGATTGATGGGCCATGGATGAGAAAACATATCATGCCAGGAGACAGCAAGGGTAAAGCATTGAAGTACTTACGATGAGGGGTGGGAATGGGGCAGGAAATGGAGGTATCAGGAAGACCAGCACTAATGTGGTGAAGATCATTGGTTCTCAAACTTTAGTGTTCATCAAAATCATCTTATTTAAACAGATATTGTGGGGTTTCTCTCTGCCAACTCCACTGCAAGTTTTTGATTCAGTAGATCTGAAATGCAATTCTGTAATTTGCATTTCGAAGAAGTAACCAGGCAATGCTGCTGCAGATCTGGGAACCACACATGGAGGATGACTAGTATAAAAAGTAAATCATGCCTGTAATCCCAGCACTTTGGGAGGCCGAGGCAAGTGGATCACGTGAGGCCAGGAGTTCGAGACCAGCCTGACCAACATGGAGAAACCCCAACTCTGCTAAAAAATAAAAAAAAATTAGCCAGGCATGGTGATGCATGTTTATAATCCCAGCTACTCGGGAAGCTGAGGCAGGAGAATTGCTTGAACCTGGGAGGCGAAGATTGTGGTGAGCCGAGATTGCGCCATTGCACTGCAGCCTGGGCAACAAGAGCAAAACTGCATCTCAAAAAATAAATAAATAAATAAAATTTTATACCCAACGTAGGACCAGTTGATGAAATATTTTGAATCCTTGGATCCAGAGTGTGGACAGCATCTTATACATGTTAATAAGTCATAATGCCTTCTTAAATTCCATAATCCTCAGACTAACAATGAGTTTTAAAACACGAAAATATAAAGAAATGATGAGTTTACATTTTAGAAACAACAATTTTCAAAAATATAAAAGCCCGCATCTCCAAATTTTGGAGACGTTATAGAAAAACAGAAACTTTTGTACAGTGCTGGTAGAAGTGTAGGTAGAAACAACACTTTGGAAAATGATTTGGCAATACCTAGAAAGCCTAAATATGCCCATAACTTAAGAGCAGCAATTCCAGTCCTCAGCATGTTTGCCAGAGGAACTCTCATGATTGTGCACATAGAGAGTTATACCAAAATTATTGCATCGTTGTAAGAACATCTACCGATCTACCTACCTACCTACCTATTTATCTACCTATCTATATAGATATAGCTATCATATATACAAATATAAATATACACACATATATGCATATGTACATATCAAGAAGAAAAACATGAATAAACGAATTATTATGTATAAGATTCCACTGGATAATCTTTTAGTTAAAAGGAATTAAGGATTATAGACCTGCAAGGATAAAACTCAAAAACAAAACTGTAAACAAAGAATAGTACAATACTATATCCCCTTTTAATATCTAAATATGCAATATATGTATATATTAATTGTGGATGTACACACATACAGTCAGCATTAAAACTACATGTAATGACATATGACAAATTCAGAAGTGATTACCTCTGCACTCACTGGAATGAAATTAGGGGCAAGAATATATAGTGGCTTACATTTTGTCAACCATTTTTTCTTAAGATAGGTGGTAGATAACATGGGCGTTTCATATACTGTCATCTATATTTATGTGCAAAAGTTAGTTTATAATTTCAAAAATGGAAATGCCATAAAGAAAATTATCCTTTAATAATAATACAATGTTATATAGAAATATAATAAGTTGTATTGTGCAGAATGGATTTAGTGGGAGTGACGAGAGAGGTAATAAAGATAACTGTTCAGAGGTTATCATTCATATTTGCTTCATAGCTACTGGATTTCTTGTTATTTCTATGACCTTTCTAAACAATGTTAGCACAGCTCTCGACTTGGAGTTAATCGTCAGGAGAGTATTTTTCAGCAGCTTAGATAACGTTAAAATTCACTGACTTTATTATTATAATTAGCTAATCAACTGAAGTTGAGTTTGCTTACCTGGTAAAATTGGCAGTGCTTAATACCTTAATATCTTCAGGTGAGGGATGGAGTAGGAAAGGAAGAAACACAATAACACTTGATTTTATAGCATTACATGCAAATAATAAATTAAATATTAAATTTAAAAATTCAATATTTTTCCTCTATATAGATATACCTGGCTAATATTGTCAGAAATAGGTTTACTTGCAAAATTAATTATATTTTAATTTGTGGGTTATATCATTAATATTCTGATACTGTCATGGATGCAATAAGCTAACCATGTAAGAATCTTTAAAAAGAAATAAGAAAAATTTACTAAATGAGTTAATTATGTGTAATTTCTTAAGTATTTTTGCTATTATGACTTCCTGTTAGTCTCATTATTCACATTTCTCAATTGCTTTTGTGTACTACTAGTTATAGGGAGATAGGTTCTTGGCTGTGAGTCTACATATATATACATAAAATATTGGTAAACTTCAGATGATCAGTTGTCAAAATTCAGGAATTTAAGCTTTGCTAGCATCTAGTGAATAATGAAGTCAAACAAAGGGATAATTCTTTAGTAACTGGTTTATACTCTGGATTAATCTAATTGAGGATTTCTTATCAATATGAACTTTCGTTGTTAAGCTAACTTGCACATTAGGGAAAAATAATTTTCTCTTTCTATTAGCTATTACTGAGGTGAGTGGTGCTGTGATTTTTATTTTCAGCCTAGCAAATAGAGTACTCGAAAAGGCAAATTTTGTGTTACATAATCACATAATGCATTTCAACATCTAACATAAGTTTCCTTTGAACTCTCAGTTCTTCTGGAGTAATTACTTAGCTGCTTTCTGATTTTAATTACCTCTATGATTTTAGAAAGATTCCAAAGTGGTGATGATAAAGGTCAAAGTAAATTCCATGGTACCTGATAGGTAGTGAATGTTTGCAAGCTCTTATTTAAATGCGACCAACTGAAACACATTTACTAAGATATTAGGAAAAGTGCGATGATGGTGATGATGATGATTTGAATGCCGAAGCTGGAACTGATACTTAGATATTCAGGCCAAATTGAAGAGACGTTGAATTAGAGACTTTAACCTAACCAGGCTTTTAACTATCTGTATGAAAAAAAAAAAAGTTAAATAACTATAGATAAATAATGAAAAGGAAATCTTCACATATGGTAGTACATTGTGGAGATAAAGAGCATGAAAACAGGGACCAAACTCTTGGAGTTTAAACCCTTGTTCTGCCTCTTACTGGCTGCCTGACCCTAGGTATGTTAAACATCCTTCTCATGCCTCAGTTTTCTAATATGTAAAAGAAGGATAATGATAGCATATGTCACATAGAGTTTATTTGAGAATTAAATGGATCAGTTTCTAATGCACTTAAAGCAGTGCCTGGAAGACAGTAAGAACCAGTTGAATGTTTTTGTTAAGCAAAACAATTTGCATAATAAAAACAACCTAGTATGGATAAACCTGATGTAGAGTTTGTGAGTCTTGGTGTTAAATAGGTTATCAAATTCTTCCAACCGAGTTCTATTTAATAATTTGCTCTCATGACTCCCCTTTATTTCCTACTTGTTCTCCAAATTTGTATGTAAACTCTATAGATTTATAATAGAGGTATTTACATGGTAAATAATTACTTTATCGTTAAAATATTTATTGCCTGATAATTATTCCAACATTGATTTATAAAAATGTAATTAATAAACTATTCTCTCTATTGTAAAATATATAATCAACAATTGGCATATATGTATCTCTTATCAAGTAGGAATGCTAAACTGGCCCACCTATTTAATTTTTTTAAAATAAGGGAATCATTAACATTGTGTTGTCTTAAATTTCAGTTACCCAGGAGAAATAAGTTTACTCTTAAACTGTATTGTACAGTATATATTGTACAACATAGTGACTACACAAACAATATATTGTAGTCTCAAAAAATGCTACGAATGGATGTAAAGTGTTTTCATCACAAAAATAAGTGATGAGGCAATTTATATGTTAATTAGGTAGATTTCATCATTCCACACTGTATATATGCTTCAAGACATCGTGTCGTACATGACAAATATCCACAATTTTTTTCTGTCAATTTAAAAAATTTAAAAAAAATACACTCAGTTTGCAATCTATCTGCTGGAATTAAATGCAAGACCAGGAATTAGAATCCTACTATGTTCCCAGAAGAAGATCATGATTAGATATTTGTGTATAACCTTAGTGATAACTACACTCCATAAAATATAAAATAAAATGGTAAGATGATAAAAAATTACATTGCCCTTAATATTTTTACTTCTATACACAAGAGTTTATCAAGTTGTAAAGAGTTACATACTCCTTTTTATCTTTGAAATAAAAAAAATTGTAAAATTTATCAGGTGGAAGAGCCTCTGTGTTACATAGTTTGTGTTCAGAAACTGGCCTTTTATATGGCCTCATGGATACTTAATTGCAAACCAGGTCTTGACTTGTAGGATTTGCAGAAATGGCATCTGATAGTTGTTCCTTTGTCTTCTTCAACTTCCACATGCACACATAGTATAAGAATTAATACTTCTTCAGTCATAATTATGTGCAGAATACTGTTTAACATATTCTCCATATTATTAGGTTGGTGCAAAAGTAATTGCAGGTTCTGCAATTGAAACTATTGCAAAAACCACAAACATGTTTGCACCAACCTAATAACTCACGTTATCTTCACAAACACGTTATGAAATTGTCATTGTTACTATCCTAATTTTCCTGATGAGAAAACTATAAAAAAGAAAAAACTAAGTAACTTGATTAAAAATACAGAGAAAGTGGCAGATTTGGTAGTTTGACTTAGGCAGTCCAACTTCAGAAGCCAAGCTTTTAATCATTAACACACACTATCTCTTCCACATGTCATCCATTGGATTTAAGATGAAATCCACGACAACCAGTTTAAGATGCAACTAAGAGTAGTCAGTTTCTGAAGTGGTTGCACCCATTCTCGTCTTTGGGAGCTTAGGTGGAAGAACTTGGTTGAATTATCACCATTCTTAACTTTGACAGAGAAGTTCAACCTTGTAGTTAATATATCTTAATTTCTAATACAAAACAGTAGATTAGGCTTGAAAAAAATGTAAGATGCTTACATGATATTACTTTCAATATCTTTGAAGTCTCATGTTATTGACTCCTATGATATTAGGCCCTATTTTAGCAAAATAATTTTATTACTTTAAAGACTTGATATATTTCATTATCAATCAGTATTAAAAGCTATAAAAGTGTGAGTTTTTAAAAATAAGTACAGCAGTCAAGTACTTATAATGTTAAATATTTGCTTGAGAGAATGTCGTTCATAGGCTTCTAATAGCAATTGGCTATACTTCTATGTCTCTCCTGTCTTTTGTTTGTTTTTAATTTTTAGGCTTTACCATTTCTTTTGTCTTGGTCTGTGTTCAGACATAACGTGGCAGAATAATTAAAATTTTTATAATGGCTTATCCTTATTCTTACAAAGAAACTTGGTATATGAAATGGTGAGTTTTCATTTTTAATTATGAATCATTTTAATTATGAATAATATGAAATTTACATTCATATTAGTTTTACAAAATATGAATGTAAAAACTTTGTAATTTTAGAACTGTAAGTAACTGCAATTAACTAGTCCTAAGCCCTGATTTTTTCAAATGAGAAAACTAAGTTCCAAATAGATTAGATTACGTTCCCAAATAAATCATCCTGGTTTGTGATACATATAAGATACTTGACTGAAAGATGTCTTGCATACCTGGTTGAATTTCTACTCTAATATTTGAGAAGAAAACATAAATATATTTTTTCAAGATGCAGAGTATATGAATATATAATCTTAAGTTAATATTAATTTTAATTGTATAATCTAAGAGTTAAAACAAAAGCATGGTTCAGAATAAGATGAAAACCACTTAGATTAGTGGAAATTTTCCCAATAGCCTTTGGAACAGCTCAGAAAAGTTAATCTTAAAATATTTCAAGGCAGGTACTACTGTGTTTCAGCAGACACTGTCCTTATATCCCACAAAACAGTAACTGTTTTACCATGTTTTTCATATGAAATACACAGCCAGAAAAAAAAATTCATATGTTACTAAGCACAAACAAACATATTATTTTATATGTTGGAGACATTGTGGCTTCTTTTAATTTTTAAAAAATTATTTTTGTTTTTGAAAATAAAACACTAATTAAAAAACTTTTGTAAGATTACATTTTTAATGTGTGTTCTAGCATTTAAGAAATTTAAACCACTATTTTTAAAATACATTTAAAAGTTTCATAATAATATAACTTCTTCCTGTACTCAAGCATTCTGGAAAGCATTTAAACAAAGATCATAATGCCAGTGTCCTTCACTTTTAAATTCGTGGGGTATATAACTCATATGGGAGTCATATCAAAATATCAAGAAAGATTCATGACAAATCAGAAGTAACTGTGAAAATGTCACCTGATGCAGAAAGTCAGGATGTTGTAAAGGGTGTACCTTATTATAATATTCAGGAAAAACTCCTCACCAAAATGAGAAGTTGCTGTATCATAAAATGTAAATCAACCAAAATTATTAAGTAAAACTATATTTATACTTAAGTCAAGGGCAAAAAAACAAAACAAAACAAAACAACAGTCTCCTAGAGTGATGCTTGTAATCAAGCTGAAAATGTTTCTCTGAATAAAAATCTAAAAGTAGAACTAAATTGTATTATAACTGTTTTATGACAGATGCTAATAAAAATATATGGCCAGAAAAGTCAACGTAGGCATAAAAAACATTAGGAAACACAGCAGAAATTTTATACTGTGGTCTAAATATAATCTACATAGAAGTTTTATGATAAAATTTTTGGCTAGTAAGTATGTAAAATGTTTTCTGTTCAATAATTGTTCAGTGATTTGTCCAATCTAAATTACAAATTAATTGAAATAAAGTTTATCTGTAAGCTGAAGAAGTAGACAATAAATTTATTATGTAGAAAATAGACACAGTAAAAATGAAATAACATGTGTTTTATCTTTTATCAGCTAAGTAGTAATCGTATCTACAGTATACACGTAGTATTATGTATCATAAAATCAATTTAGTTTGTTTTACTAAGGAAGTTAAGTGGATATGTAGAGTTAAGCTGGATTTCTTTCATTCTCAGGGGCTGAACATCATTAGATATGACTTTTTTTAAGCAGATGTGGTTTAGTGACTAAAAAGACTACAAAATGCTGCTTTTCTAATGTAAGTATTTTAAGCGGCTGGCTCTTTCTCTTAATGAGAGAAAGTTTTTCACAAGAGACATTCATTTGAAGTCATTTTGAGAAAGGAGCAAAAAATTTAGGGCTACTTATCTGGGAAATAACACAAATAAAAAGAACTCCAGTTGGAGCTGCATATGAATCCTTCAGAAATTTTTCTAAGTGGACATTTCAAGAACTTGACACACATGAATTAAAAATATAAGAGCTGATTCAAATGTGTGGTACCCAGCTGGAAGGAGGGTGGTATAATTTTGGTGATAGCTTAAATGATCTCCGAAAGCTGTCAGTACAGCCTCATTCAGGGAGGAATAAATGTTTTTCAGAGAGTTCAAGCTTAAGTTGAGGGAACAGTTATAATATGAGATGTGTCATGCTGAGCTGGGAGAACAGCCCGTACTCAGTAAAAGAATGAAAAGAAAAATACTAGAAGATAAATAATATTGGAATTATTAGTGCCCATCACTTTGCAAATGTTTTTCTGTGTTTCTCAGACTATTCGAGACATTTCCTTTATGATGACATTACTAATATGCCATAGTTGCCTCTTTATCACAAAAATGTTTGGGATTTGGAGAATTTCATATTTGCATTCTAACCAGTGTATTCATCATTGTACACTAAGTTGTAATCCAGTCCTTCACTCTTTTTTTAAGTTATAAAAATTGTTAATGAACAAAATAATCGTTTTTATCTTCTCGAATTAAATTGGCAGGTAGGCATATTTTTAATATCAGAAGGAGAGTACATCAGTGTACCCTATGAATAATTTCATTTATAGTTTTACTTTTAACAATAATGTTAAAACCAAGCTAGTTTATTCACGAGAATGAGTAAGACAATTACGAATATGTTGTTATTCAATTTGATAGAAGGAAGATGTCCCAGAACAGGCAGCTATAGTCTAATTTCCAGATATTTCAATTTAAAATAATTTTGACTCCCACTTTTTCTATTATAGGGTACATCTTGTCATTTTGTTGTCTAGCTAGCATCAATACCACTCCTTATTCTGCTACTAGAACCCTTATTTTCTTCTATAAGTAGTATTGTTGGGATTGTCTACTTCAAGCTTATATAATATCTAAATTGAACTGCCAATCAAAGTGATTGCTTTCCCTAATCAAGGGGTAGTCAGATTATTTCTCCTGGAAATATGAACTTTGAGCCAAATGTAGATTCAAAGTTAATCACTTTACTTGAATGAGATTATCCAGTGGTTCCTGTTACTAAGATCTCATGAGCCTTGCTAGTTCTTATCCTCGCCAAGGCCTCATTCTTCAATATTTTCTTTCATTTTGTGACCTAACCTACTTCCTTTCAGGTGTCTCTTTTTTCCTAGGTTGAGCCAGCCTATTTACTTTACTTTCAGCTGAATAAATTGAACTGATTCATCTTCATTACATTCATTCACTCCTATTAATTCACTTATTCATCTGGCAAGTATACAGTGAACAGAAGATGACTAAGATGTAATTGTGAAAATATAATTTCTCCCTTAAGAAATTTGACATCTGTTAAAATAAACCAGCAGTGGGCAAACATTTTTGTAAAGAGCTAGATAGTCAGTATTTTAGGTTTTGTGGACCATATGATCTCCATTGCAACTATTCCACAAATGTAGTGCAAAAGTACGCATAAGCACTGTATACATGAAAGAGAGTGGATGATTTACATTATTACTCTATTTAAAGATATTAAAATATGCATTTCATAAAATATTTATATGTCCTGAAATATTTTTCTTCTTTTGATTTTTGTCAACAATTTTAAAAAGTAAAAAACTGAAAACCAACCAAACAAAAACATGCTTAGTTTGTGAGCCATACAGAAACAAGCAGTAGACTGGATCATGCTGATCTCTGAATGGACCTAAAAGAAAACAGTTATTTGTAAGCCATATAATGAAGTAGTAAAATTTGGATAAGGAGAATGTCTTAGCAGTAAGTGGAAAGTAGCATGGGGTTTTAGAGGTAAGAATCTAACTCAATCTAAGAAGAAAGAATGGGTTGGGGGAGCCCTTTCTGAAGGAATTACATTTAGATGTACTTGAGAATAGAGTAGGAATAAGCTAACAAAACGAAAAAAAATAAAGTATTCAAAGTAAATGGAACAGTGACTACGAATGCTTACAAGAAAGGCAGAGAATCACAACTTAAAATGGCTGAATGCTCGGACGATGTGAAAGAAATAGTTACAAGAGGGGGTGGAAAGTAAAGCTAGAGGCTTAAGAATGGCCTTGGTGCTCAGTTATCTTGAGGCCTATTCAACATGTGCTTAGGGGAACCAGCAAAGATAGTCAATTCCAGAGTGGGAGGTGGTGATGGGAGTAAGGGAGAATGCCTCTGAAGGAGAGCCATTAAAAATAATCCCAGCACTTTGGAAGACCAAGGCAGGCGGATCACTTAAGATCAGGAGTTCAAGATCAGCCTGACCAACATAGTGAAACCCCATCTCTACTAATAACATAAAAATTAGCCGGGGCTAGTGGCACATGCCTGTAGTTCAGCTACTCGGGAGGCTGAGGCAGGAGAATCACTTGAACCCAGGAGGCAGAGGTTTCAGTGAGCTGAGATTATACCACTGAACTCCCACCTAGGTGACACAGCAAGACTCCATCTCAAAAAAAAAAAAAAATTGTCATTATCATTATGAGCAAAAATGAAATTTGTTGTATTTCCTAATAGTTTATATTGTCATTTTGTATGGTATTTAATTTAAATTGCCTATGGAAAAGAATGCAAAAAATTCAGGGCTTCTACAATTTTAATTTAGATGAACTTAAAACTTATGTTAAATGTTTTAGAATTCAATTTAAGAGAAATGGGGTAAGGGAGTCACTGCCTTTAAATGGAGAAACTACATGATTTGATCTTTTTTGAAAAACCACTCTGGTTTCCATGTGGAAAAACAGATCAGTGGGAAAAAGAGAAGAGAGTCAAGGATATAACTGAAGGAACTTTTGCTATCACTTTCTGTTGGAGACATGATGATGGCTTAAAATAGAAGGCAAGGAGGTAGGAATACAGACAAGTGGCCCCATCTCTAGTACTATTAAACAGATAGATTAGAAGACCCTTACTGATTCATCAACATGAAGAATTATTGTGAAGGTAGAGGCAAGGATAATTATTAGGTCTCTGATTAGAACAGTTCTATGGATGTCTCCACTACCTGGAAACAGGAGAAAGCAAAACAGGTTTTGGAGGGAAAAGAGTTCAGATTTGACATATTTAATCTGGTGTGCTGATATTTTTAAACTTCAAGATAAAGACAGCAAGTAGGTCACTGGATATATCAGAAAAGTGATCTAGGTTACAGCAAAAACTTTTCTGTTTGACACAGTATTTTGAAAATTCATTTCAATTTGCCAAACACCTTGTGTGTCCTGCGTTTTACTAAACAAATTACATGCATTGAATTAATCTTCACAATAATATAGGGTGTAATTGTTATTAATACTATTATGATTGCTACATTATGAGTTATAAAGCTTATGTTACTTGCCAAAATTGTTAAAGCTAGTAGTAAATGGAAAAGATGTGAGTCAAGCATCAGATTTGTTAGGTTCTGTAAGCAACACTTTTAATCACCATACTGAATCAAACAAGCATGATATGAGAAGCAGTTTCCTTCCAAGTTGAGGGAAACAATTCAAGGGAGAACAGTAAGACAAGCTCTTCTAACTTTTGGAAGACATTTTTCTAACTGTTTTTTCCACAATAATGCAGTTTGTCAGGTCTTGTAAAACAATTCTAATAAGTGAAGCAAACAGTAGATTGCTTATAAATGGAATCCCTGTAAATCCACCTAAAAGTGATCAGTTTATGAAATGTTAGTGTAACGTTGGGTACTTTCATACATTGTCCATTAATTCACCCGAGTTACCTAGTATACTTAATAGATTTTCCCAACCCAAATCATGACTGATAATAATTATTTTGACCATTTTTAAACACACCTAATTCGAGGTCTATAATTAACAAAATAAGCATAGTAAGTACAATTGATATAACAATGATGAAGTATCTATAAGGGTTATATTTTGGGGGATTGGCCGGGTAAATCAATTTAGATCAAGATTTTTCTACAGACACACAAAAATTGTGTAAACATAGTTCAAAGAAAAATGACTATCCCTTTTTTCATTAAAATTCAAACAATATGTTGGATGCTAAATACTACATTAATGTGTAAATTATGCAGCATACACTCATCTCCCCTGTCTTTCCACTAACATAGCTTATAATGCAGTAATAATCATCATTTATCAGAAACATGATGCATGTAAATGCTTCCCATCCTCTTCTCTCTGCAGATAATTTAGATAGATTCCTGTCACTAGGTAATAGGAAGCTTTCCTGTTACGTACATTTCATAAAGTGAATGACATGACCAAGCACAGAAATGCACATCTCAATTTGGACTAATGTATAAGGGAGTTATTGGAACTAAAAATCGAATTTGTGATTCCTTTTCTGTCAAGAAATAAATAGCAAATTGAAAAATTATAGGAATCATAAATTCCCTCTATATCAGGGTTTCTCAATTTTGACATTATTAATATTTTGAACTGAATAAGTATTTGTTATGGTCTCCCTCAACAAATCCTATGCATATCCTATGCACTGTAGAATCTTTAACAACATCCCTGGACTACATTCACTAGAAGCTAGTGACACATTCTCAGCTGTGATGATCAAAAATGTCTACAGACATTGTTAAATATCTCTTGGGAAGCAAAATTATCCCTGCTGAGAACCTCTTTTTAATATAAACTGTCCTAAATCATACTAGTGCCCATAATGTATTTATTTAGATATTTTTGCTTCACTTATTAGTTGACATCATTATCTAATCAGAAAAGAAGGATGTGTCGAATATGTGTCATCTTTTGTAGCTAAATAGGATGAAATTATTTAGTAAATATGAGATATAACAAACATATCAGAATAATTTAAGATCCAGGAAATTTAGCCATAAGAAATTTTGACATTATATTTGATTAGTCATAATTACTGTCTATATTTTTTTCTGTATAAAAGTTAACTTTCAAGTGGGTAACATTACAGGATTATATGTACAATAAGGAACAATAAAAATATAATGGGAACAAGTGTTTAATATAATTGCTGTGCAGAGGAAAAGGGGAAATGGAAGTTGGCGAAAACAATTCTCAAATGCTCTTCTTCCAAGAAACAATTTTATCAGAGCTCACTCCTGAGAAAATGTAAGTAATATATTGTGGAGTAGACTATTCTTTACAACACAGATAGATTATTACACTCTGGATCAGACAGGAAAATTATGCAATCTTTTTGAGCAGTTAGAATCCTTGGAGTAAATAGTGGTAAAGTTTTACTAAAATAAGATAAATTAGCTAACATAAGCGACAATTTTAATTCATTAATGCCAAAACTCTCTGCAAAACTTATTTATCACTAAAATAAACTTTCAGATTCTGCTTGAATTGTTTTTTGAGATGAAAGAGAAAGAGTAGTAGGAATAAGGTAATCTTTTTTTTTTTTAGCAGACTGGCAGTAAAGCTGATCTCTCAGATTTAAATTCTCACATGAAAGTCTATCCATTTCAGGCCGGGCACGGTGGCTCAAGCCTGTAATCCTAGCACTTTGGGAGGCCGAGACGGGCGGATCACGAGGTCAGGAGATCGAGACCATCCTGGCTAATACGGTGAAACCCCGTCTCTACCAAAGAATACAAAAAACTAGCCGGGCGACGAGGCGGGCGCCTGTAGTCCCAGCTACTTGGGAGGCTGAGGCAGGAGAATGGCGGGAACCCGGGAGGCGGAGCTTGCAGTGAGCTGAGATCCGGCCACTGCACTCCAGCCTGGGCGACAGAGCCAGACTCCGTTTAAAAAAAAAAAAAAAAAAAGTCTATCCATTTCAATAAACTAAAATACAGTAGATACAGGAGATAATTGTTTTTAAGTACTTATTAAAGTCACATTAATTTCAAACATGCTTTTATCCATGCCCAAAAGTTTTTCATGATGGTTTTGGAGCACTAAACCGAATATTTACCTGAAGCTGATTTAATCTTCATTATTAAAGGCCAATTGCAGAAGTAGTTTTGTAGCCTGCAGTGTATTGCAGTTTTAGAACTGGAGATTGAAATTCTTGATCAAGTAATGAGAATCCTGAAACACTGATTACTTCACTTGTGGTTTCATAAAATATTCTATTATTTTTATTTTTACATTATTTTATTTCTTTATTTAAAATATTGAGCATGAATATATGAAGAATCAAGTTAGAATTATTAAGTAGTAGCTTACCTTATTATTATATACTGAAATTATAATTACAACATTTAGAATATTTTTATATGCAAGCTGATTTAATTCTCACAAGCTACCTTGAAACACCAGCAGGAAACAAGTAGTTGCAATTTAGCAGATTCAAAATGTTAGGCTCAACTATATTTAGTGATCACTTAGTAATTAGAGGAGTTTGGGACTACCATTTAAGTCAAATAAGCAACATCTTCAAAGTATACTGAAAAAAAGATTGGAAAAGTTATACAAATGTTAGTGTAACTTTACTTTGACCTCAATAAGCTTTATAAAGCCTATTTCAGAAAAAAATCACCTATTCTATAAACCTGTCATGTTTAATCCTCTCTCTATGCTTTCCATCATGCTTTTGCTTTCATATAAAATATCTTCCCCTTCTGCTATGACTGCACGCTCTGTGTTTGTGTATTACACTCCCAGACACATGTAGACTGCAAGATATCCGTGAATATTTTTTGAGTAATAGCTTTTTGTTCACTTCCTGCAGATTTTGGAGTCATCACATTTGTTTTGCATCTAATTACATTAATGTTATTTGCTGTCATTTTAAGTGTGTTTTCCTCACCTCTTGAATTGCATTGTAGTTTGTTTGAGAAAGGAATATGTTCATAGTTCTTCTATTTCCCAAAGAGTGAGTCGATGATAATGTATATATTTTTAAATTATTAATATTATACTGGTTTTTAGTTGTCCCTTACTGATATTTTGATAAGATACCTTTTTCACCATATATTTATTGACATAAACTATCTTAAACTCGTTGGATTTGCCAAGCTTTTGATCAACTCCTGTTAACCTTTCATTTTGTTGGCAGCTTTTATGGGCATATACACACAGAGACATAGGCACACTCACACGTTCACTTGCACATATACAGAAGTATCATGCCCCAAGCCTATGTTCTCAATAATGTGTTTTCTGCTGGTTGGCTGCCATACCTTACTCTTAATTAATAGGTTGCTTTTCAACAGAAATATTATGCCTTGGGCATGTTCATAAACAATGTGTCTTCTTATGAAGATTTAAAGGTTATGGTAATGAAAAGAATCTTGAATGTTAGACAAGGCAGGGGCAGAAATTAATTTTTATCAGGTAAATTCTTTGCTTACCACTAAGTTATACTACATTACTCTTTTAATTTTATGCTTAGAATAAACTTTCTAGGTTAAACTAGAAAACGAGTATATATATGTTTAAAGTCAAACTAAAATGAAAGTTTGGCACGATAATAATCATATGCTTGCTCTATCAATCTACTTGTTTTTGAAGAAAATATACAATTATTTTTCCTAATTTTGAAACACAAGATTATACATGCTTATGAAGAATGCCCAAGCTCATTTCTAACTAGCTAGATGATAATATATTATATGAAACTTGGGGTTTAATTCAGAGGATTGTCTGTCATTTTCCAGAAATGATTATCATTATTATCACTAATAAGTTATATATTCTTATTTATTGATTTATCTCAGGGAATACAGTATTTATAAGAAGAAACAAATGAAAAGTAAACTTAGTTCTACTTCATATTATAAAGAGATTTCATAATAAAATAATACGCACAAGATATTTAACGGACTATAAGTACATAAAGGATTCATTTTTTAAAAAATTCTATTTTCTCTTGACTTCCAACATATACATTGTTTATTAAACATGGGTTGCTCTATTAATGGAAACTATGCATTTCAAAGTTTGTGTAAATTACTTTTTTGGATTACTACTGTAATATAAGTTCATGGTGGGGCAAAAAAGTGAAACTTAAATTTGAACGTGAAGAGTGAATGCTATTTAATGGAGTCAGTGTCAAAGAAAAGTGTTGCAAACAGAGGGAACAACATAGGGGGAGACAAGAGGTGAGAGAGCATGAGACTCCTGGGAGACTTTAAGAAATTCAGTGCTGCCGGATGGTTGGAGAGGAAGCAGGAAGTGATGCCAGGTGGCAATGGTGACATAGGTAGAAATAATTATTCTTGATTTTCGCATTAACTTTATACCAGAGTTCACATAATTTTGCCTCATTATGGAAAATACACAGGAATAAGGCAATTTTTGAGGCAGAATGACAAAATAAGCATCCACGGCAGCAAAATATAATAAAGAAAATGTGTTGGTTTTTTGTTTGTTTGTTTGTTTTATATGTGGCCTAAGGGAGCATGAAGAATCAATCATGAAGCCCAGGCTTAGTTTCGTTTTATTTTGTTTTGTGGGGGCAGTAGTGTAGACTGCCATGACATTTACTATGACAGAATACAGAGGGAAAAAAAATCTTCTATTAACAGTGTTTCAGGGACAAATAACTGGTTTGGGAGATTTTTGGTATAAATTATCTCTAATAAAACAAATTAGCAATGTACAAAAGGAAATAACCACCATTTTCCGATTAAATGAACCAGGGCTCCTTGGAGAAATGGCAGATTCTGGTACTAAGGCAATAAAATAAAATAAAAGAGCATCATACATATAGTGCTAGAAAGTAAGAAAAAACTCAAAACAAACAAAAGAGAATGAGGTTATGTCAAAGTGACACAGGAACCAATTTAAAAGAGCTTTCAATGGCCAAAACTAGAATAACTTTAAAAATAAAATAAGCAAGATAATATTGAATTATAACTCAAAATATAAAATAAATATACAGGAATACATATTTATATGGCCAAATTGTTGATTAAATGAATAAATGAAGGATAAGGTCAAGTTTTCCTCACAGAAGAATCCCAAATGATATTTATAAATACTCACTTAAATAGAACCCAGAAATAGGTCCATATAAATACAGTCAATTGATCACTGACAATGGAACAAAAACAATACAATGAAAAAAGATGAATCTTTTTAACAAATGATTCTAGAACAACTGGACTTCCACATGTGAAAAAAAAAAAAAAAAAAAAAAGAATCTAGATACGGACCTTACACTTCCCAGAATTAACTGAAAATAGATCATAGAGCTAAATGCAAAATGCAAAATTATAAAACTCCTAGAAGAGCTTTGAGGTAGAAGTGGCATCTTATCCCTGACTGGCAATGGGGAGAACATTCATTAAGCTCCAAGATGACTAGATCACCTTTGGAATATTGAAATTTTTATTAAGGGTGAAACAAATCACATTTAGGTCCTATTTGACTTTAATCTAAAGTTAAATATATACACATAAGATTGCTGGTGGCAAGATGTTAATTTCAAAACACTGTACAGTATTTTAATTACTTGATGGAGCAGTTTCTTCCAGCATTGAAAGATTAAATGAGGGGTTGTGCACCCGAGTTGGTGGGTGCCATGCTGTCACCTGATGCAGAGCAAATTCTGTGGTACCTGTTCGAGGTGGAGGAGCTTGTGGAGGAGGTGCTGGTGGACAAGCAGCAGGTTGTGGATGTGGACACCAAAAGGAATAAAAACCCAGAAGGCCTGAGAGCCCTACAGAATGGTTTCAGCCTCTCTGAAGATGTGGTTTGCTTCAGGAACATGTTTGTCAAGATGCCTTACCCTCAGGTGAAGGAAATGATTAAGAAAAATCAGGATCATCTGGATAAAGATATAGAAATAATCCAAAAACAGTGAGGCCTAAGGCAAACCAGAGCTGAAGAGTTTTAACTTGAACCCCTTCAATCAGGATGAGCTTAAAGCTCTCAAGTTCTTCTTGAAATGATGAGACACAAGAATCAAGATGGGGCACCAGTGACCATCTCCTCTTCCTGGGGTCATGGAGGACCCAAGACCCTCCAACCCTGACGCCTGTAAGGACAGGCTCTCCTGCAAGGGTTCAGGTGTAAAGAATCTGGCCATAGCTCCTGTATGAAGCCTCTTTGTCTGAAGTACTTGGGTGCTCTTTGATGGCAGGAGGGAACACTCAACCTGTCGGTGGCTGCTGGACCTCATCACCAGGGCTCAGTGGACATAAGATCTATTGACAGGCCCTGGCAGTCACCAGTGGGTGGGTGTGGCAGTGGCTGTGGGGTGTGAGAATGACTGCAACAGGTACTTCTCAATAATGACCTGCTGTTCACATGGCCCCTGAGCAGGGAGGAAGGGAGAGGGACAATGGAAGCTTTGTTTAGAAAGGGGAGAGACAATTTCAGGCAAGTGTAATGGAGTTGGAATAAAGCAGGAGGCTCAAGGGTGGTTTCTGAGTAAAGGACAGAATCGTGGTACTTTGTAGTTCACCACAGCCTTCCATGGGCAGACACACACAATTCTCCCCACTGCCTCCATTTTTGCCCCTTTTTTTCCTGCTTTATTCCAAGAGTAGATACTGCTTATCAGCCCTCTGTGGCCGCTCTTTGGTCAGGAGGGTGTTGCAGAGTCCTACACCAGGGATGAGTGAGCGGGTGTGCTGCCCCTGAGCATACAACACGTGTCAAGAATGCCACCCCACCACGTCTGAAAACAGGGCCTGGCCAGCTCTGGATGCTCAGAGTACCTTCTGCCTTTAGTGGTCTGAGGTCCCAGTGTGAATGTGCTGTCAGGAAAAAAAAAAAAAAAAAGAAAAGAAAAGAAAAAAAAAAGTCAAATACACATGGAAATACTTCTTCAACTTTGATTATAAAAGTAATATAAATACATATCTAATACTTCATGTCATATTTTGTCTTTCTATTTAAAACCTACTATTGAACTAAGTTTATTTTGTGATTTTTGTATCTCTGTAAATGATAATAGTCTTTCTACTCTGATAAATTATTCTCTATTAATATAAATAACATGAAACTTTTCTTGTTTTTTATGGTTTTAATCTATCTAAACTTCAAAAATCTTCTATCAACAGTTAGCCTACTATTTATGTAGAATTACAGAGTTATGTTTTATCTTGAAGTCATGCCATGTGACCTAAAGTAGAACAGGAAGCATCCTGATAGTCATGTTTTTAAAATGGGCAAGTGCCTACAAGTTGTGATACTTACAAATGCTGGGATAAACCTTACCCGAAGCCAGGCTATGCTGGATTTAGTAATTTAACAACTGTTATTTAAATGCTATTAATTTTTCACTTTAGGGTTTCCCAGGTATACATATGTATGTGTACCTGTATGTGTGTGTCTGCGTGTGTGTGTGATTATATTTGTGTAAGCAACTGAAAATAAATATTGAAACATTTAGACTGTAAGATCCATATAAAGGCTATGACCAATAACATTTTTCTGATGACCTCTCTGCAGTTATGTTTTAGCACATTTCATGATTGTTATATATGTTAGTTCTCTATTGCTGTATAAAAATTACCTCAAATAGTGGCTTAAAACAATATATATTATTTCCTTAAAGTTTGCATGGGTCGGGAGTCTGGGCATAGCTTAAGTGTGTCCTTATGTTGATCTCAAAAGGCTGCAATAAAGGTGGCCAGGATTGCATTCTCATCTGGAGCTTGAGGTCCTCTTCCAAAACCATGCAAGTTGTTTGCAGAATTCAATTCCTTGTATTTGTGAGATTGATGCTCACAGTTCCTAGCCTTCTGCATAGGTAGTTCAGAAAATGACTGTTTCTTCTTCAAGACCAGCAGGCAAGACTGTTTCTTTTTCAAGACCAGCAGGCACGACTGTTTCTTCTTCAAGACCAGCAGGCAAGAAGCCCTACTGCTTCATCTCTTCTTTCAGGGAATGTCTGGTTCTTCTTTTAAGAGGCTTATTTGGTTATGTCAGGTCCTCCCAGGATGATCTTCCTTTTGATTAGAAACCTTATGTCTGCAAAATACCTTTACTTTGCCATATTCTTGGTTAAAAGCAAAGTAACGTTTCTGTCTGCAAACAAAGAGAGAAGCTTATGCACAGAATTAGATACTAAGGGTGGGGATCATGAAGACCATCTTAGAATTCTGCCTACCACAACTGTCATGCAAAACCAGTGTGCTCATTCTGCTGGTCTACTGTGTATGATAGGGTAGAAATAACTGAACACTAGTTTCTCCTAAAATAAAATATAATCTGTAAATTCACAATACTTTTTTCCTTTTTTAAAGTTTCTATTCCCATTATAGGATTAATTGTACCTTAGAAAAGCACTTGCTGAATTGAACTGCATAATTTATTGGTTTGTAGTTGTAGTTGTACTACTCTATACTGATTATTGAATAAATGCTCCAGGTTCCCTTTTCATAATCTAAATGTTACTTGCCATTTTCTTCATACAATGAACTGAGAAATGTAAGAAGAAAAAATGCCTCATTTGAAAGTCTAAGAATGTTTACTAATATTTAGGTTAGTAAATATTAACCTAGGTTTCTTAACATCAATGTTGGTCCTAATTAGATATGGCACTGGGAAACAAAATAAGTAACCTTTTAAACTTAAGAGTATAAGGATACTGTAAAAGTTACTCTCTTTTTAAAAGTATAGGCACTTAAACTTCAATTTCAAATATACAGAGCAGAAACAAAAGCTGCACCCAAGTAACTGTCCTCTGAAACATTAGGAACATTTTCTACTTCAACACAAAACCTTAGCTTTAGGATATTTTCTTCTGTATATTTACAACACTTCGCCCTCGAATGCATAGTTGAGAACATGGACTAACTGCATTTTTTTGTTTTGTTTTGTGTTCATGTGTAGATAAATAATTCATTGCAGCTACTACCATTCCTCTGAAGTCCCTAGACATTATATAACAGTGCAAGTATGATATAAAATATAAAAGACAGTAAGTCATGAATATTGTTACTTTTACAACCTACTGGATCTCCTTATCTGTGCCTTACTTTACACAGCTGAACACTATGACCTATCTCCATGGTTCATTTATAGCTCTAGAAAGTGGCTGCTTTTGGAAGTTATTCTGAAACAAAAAATGCTGTTTTTCTTACTTCAGGAAAACTTTATTTTTATATTTTTCCTTTTCTGATTTTTAAAATAATAAAATATGGCTGTTCTTGAGTATTTATTGTTCCTCAATCTATCTTGGTTGCTGCCAATTTGTTTTCAGTGACGCCACTTCTCTCACTATTCCATAATTTTCCAGAGAGAGAGAGAGAGACATATATATGTACATAGAAAATATACATATTCAGAAAAATATGTATATTTTCCTCCCAATTTTTAGTGTTGCTTTTTTTCACCTAAGCCAATCTTCTACAATAGAATTTAATTTTTAAATTATTTTTCTAGTGGAGGACATGCTATTGTTACTAAATACTGAATTTGATTAATATTAGTGGTACACTGAAAAATAGATTTAAATTGAACAGAATCAATGCCCTAAAGACTGAAATATGTCTTAGTATCTAGG
This sequence comes from Piliocolobus tephrosceles, assembly GCF_002776525.5. NCBI lineage: Eukaryota > Metazoa > Chordata > Mammalia > Primates > Cercopithecidae > Piliocolobus > Piliocolobus tephrosceles. The sequence goes on from NC_045443.1 coordinate 83,041,350, forward strand.
GACATTCAGAAACATGTTCACCGGCATTGCATATAATTGAAGACATCGGTGTCTTTTTATTCAATGTAGAAATTATTATATTTTCCCTTGTATTTCTTCATTTCATTTAGTCCTACTTTAGGCAAAAATAAAAGCACACTGTGAAAACACTTTAAAACATATAGCATTGTTATGGGTTGAACTGTGTCCCGTCAAATTCATATACTGAAGTCTTAACTCCTTAGTACCTCACAATGGTACTTAGAGTCTTTATAGAGGTTATCAAGTTAAAATAAGGTCATTAAGGTGTCCCCTAATCCAATATGATTGATATCTATTTAAAAAGGGAAAATTTGGACACTGAGATGTATACAGAAAAAAAACGTGAAGACACTGAGAGAAGACATCCATGTATAAGTCAAAAAAACAGTCGCTTAACAGATCCTTCCCTCACAGCCCTCAGAAGAAACTGACCTGGCTTTTACCTTTTCTCTGGCTCCTAATCTTCAGAACTATGAAAAACTACATTCCTCTTGGTTAAGTCACTCAAGTTGTGGAACTTTGCTAAAGCAGCTCTGACAAACTAATACAAGTTCTTTAAATTTGTATTATCTTGTGCTTATTAATATCATCTGGTTATTCATGGTAACAGTAACTTTTGAAATCAACAGCTCCAGGAGACCACACCGGCATTGTCCAATGAGTCATAGTCCTCCCTTCTACCTGGATTATTATTTATTGATCATGTCCTACACTCCGTTTGCCCTCACGGGCTTTGATTCCTTAATGTAGAAATTGTATACATAGCTTAGTGATTCAGAGATTTGGGGCCAGACTTTGATGAGTTTTTATGCAATTTACTTTGTCTATATGCTTGACTAGCTGCAAAATTTGTGAAGCCTACTGTGAAAGGATATTGTGGGTTACCTCATAAGAAATGCAAGAAAAAAGTGCTATTAAATGTAACTAAAAAATAAACAGTTTTTAAAAAGTTATTAATTGCAAAATGTAATGGATAATCGTGATACATGAATACAAACATAAATTTACAAATGAAAAACATTTTGGTGTCATAAATTTATGTAATACAACAAATAGTGAAAGGTAAACAAAATATTGAAAAACAAATTTAAATTGAATAGAATGAAAAATTTAAAGATTGAGATTTGTCTTGATATCTAGGGACATCAGGGAACATATTCACTCACCAGGATTCTGTATCATCAAAAATGTCAATATGTTTTAATAGTTTATTAATGTGGTATCTTGATTAATCATAAGATTTTTCTGGATCACTACTGCAAATTTGTTTAGTAAGTCATCAAAACTTATACTTCAATTTTCTAAAAATATATGTGAAAGTGACATCAATTGCTCTTGAGAAATTCAAGGCCACAAATAGTTTTCTATTTTGAGAAAAGTATTTTTGGTAAACTACTAAAGCTGTGTATTTATGACCTAATGCAAATAAATTTTATGTATTCTGAGTTTAATTTCAAATTTAAACTTACACAATATTATTTTAACACTTCTTCAGACATTCCTTGTAACTTGCAGAATCAATTTAAGAAACTAAAAATTGATTCATTTTATATATCAAAATAACTGGTAATGCATTTTATCTTTATATCTTCAATTAGGAGAGAAAATTTAATTTTAGAGTTGCTTTTATTATTAATTTTAAAGTTATCTTTATTCTGAAAAGACTAAAAGGCAGAAATGAAATCCACAGGCAGACAGCCCGGGCGGCACCCTGGGCCTGGTTAAAGATCGACCCCTGACCTAACCGGTTATGTTATCTATAGATTCCAGACGTTGTATGGACAAGCGTTGTGAAAGCCCCTGTCCTGTTCTGTTCTGTTCTGATTACCGGTGCTTGCAGCCCCCAGTCACGTACCCCCTGCTTGTTCAATCGAAACCACCCCCTCCCACCCATGGTTAAGCAAGCAGTTTGTCTATTAAAAAAACCCTAGACGTTTGTGGTTTAAAAAAGGGCGGGAGCCAATCAGAAACTGCCGAATGTTCAAACTTCAAAATGTCAACCAATCCCAATCTTGTAACTGCAAAAATGCCCTAATCTTCTGTAACCTATTTGTGCCTTACTATAAAAAGTAGGCTTGAGCTGTGCTCGGGACCTCTCTCTTGCCCTCCTGACTACGCCTGTACAGAGACAGGTCCAGGTTCGAACCTGCAATAAAGTGATCCCGGCCGCTTGGCTTTGACTTCGGTTTCTGGTGGTCGTCTTTGAGGGGAGTCTCGGAACTCAGGGCACAACAATTCCAAAAAGACAGTGGACATGCAAACTATTTTTCCTTTAGCAGAGTGTGAGAGGAAAAAAGCAGCTGACAAACATACTAAGAAGAAAACATCTGAAATTTTAAAGATTATATGTAGGTTGTCCTGAGAATTTAGTTTATCTGAAGATTCATATGGAAATCATGTTCTTTTCTGTTCAATATGATGATCTTTAAATTTAATTTTTATTTTTAAGACTGTTGATATCTGCTTTCCAATATTGCAGCAGTTTTCAAAACTGGATATTCTGAACACTTTGAAGAATTCTAGACACTTCCCAGTATGTTTCATGGCAACGTTTATGTGTAAGTTTTAGTTTTTAATTATTTGCTGACACAGTACACTGCCTGTGCATTAACAGTTCTTGTCCAGCCCTCAGTTTAGAGAGTTATTATTTGTGCACAAGCCACAAGGATGGGCTCTGGGGATGGAAGGTCTAGCCATAGTCTCTCCATGGGGCCTAGTGCTGCTGATACATGGAGCCTCGCTTCTCTCTTGTGGCCAGAACCACTACTGCCACCTCTACTGCATCTCACCATGGCTCCTAATCTGGACCCAGGTGCCAACTGGTTTTCTTGGGACCCCAGAATACCCGCTGAACTGCCCTGAAGCCTATACCTGTGTGTTGGGGCACCAGGCCAATTGTGTAAAGCCTCAGGCTCAAAATTCTGAGCCTGCACTTGCAGGGACACCTTGAGGCCAATCTCCACTGCTTACTGGCATGCTCTGTATCTCATAGACTTTGCTTGTAATTCAAAAATAAAAGTATTAGGAATTTCTAGGTGGCAATAGCAGATCCTTTTTTAAAAATGTATTGTTGATATTTCTTCTTTTAAAACTCATACTTTAAGTTTGGGGTACAAGTGCAGCTTTGCTACATAGATAAATTTGTGTTGTGGGAGTTTAAGTGTGGGGCCATTCTCAGAGTAACACCCTATACTTTTTACTATAGAGGTCACATGCCTATATACCTTGCCCTGCCCTGTCTGTGTTTGCTTACTGAACTTAAGGTTAGAATGATAATGCCTACTTTATAAAGTTGGTGATGATACTAAATGAGATAGTTAAAGGGGTGGCCTGCCCCTCCATACCTGTGGGCATTTCTCGTTAGGTGGAATGAGAGACTTGAGAAAAGAAATGAGACACAGAGACAAAGTATAGAGAAAGAAAAAGTGGTCCAGGGGACCGGTGCTCAGCATACAGAGGACCCGCGCCGGCACGGGTCTCTGAGTTCCCTTAGTATTTATTGATCATTATTTTTACCATCTTAGAAAAAGGGAAGTGGCAGGATAATAGGATGTAGGGAGAAGGTCAGCAGTAAGACATATGAATAAAGATCTCTGTGACATAAATAAGTTTAAGGAAAAGTGCTGTGCCTTGATATGCATATGCAAACATCTCCATAAACCTTTTTAGTGCATAAAGAGCAGAATTGTGCTAGCAAGTCCCACCTTTCGCCCTAAGGCAGTTTTCTCCTTTCTCAGTAAACAGAACATACAATCGGGTTTTACACCGAGATGTTTCATTGCCCAGGGACAGGCAGGAGACAGATGCTTTTCTCTATCTCAACTGCCAAGGGGTCTTCTTTCCTCTTATACTAGTCCTCCTCAGCACAGACCCTTCACGGGTGTCAGGCTGGGGGACGATCAGGTCTTTCCCTTCCCACGAGGCCATATTTCAGACTCTCACATGGGGAGAAACCTTGGACAATACCTAGCTTTCCTCGGCAGAGGTCCCTGCGACATTTGGCAGTGTATGTGTCCCTGGGTACTTTAGATTAAGAGAATGGTGATGACTTTTAACCAGCATACTGCCTTCAGGCACTTGTTTAACAAAGCCTACCCTGCACAGCCCAAAATCCATTAAACCTTGAGTCACCATAGCACATGTCTCTTACAAGGACAGGGTTGGGGGTAGGGTCACAGATTAACAGCATCTCAAATACAGAACAAAATGGTGTCTCTTATGTCTACTTCTTTCTATATAGATACAGTAACAGTCTGATCTCTCTTTTTTTTCCCCACATTTCCCCCTTTTCTTTTCAACAAAACCACCATTGTCATCATGGCTCGTTCTCGATGGTCACCGTCTTTTTGGAACTGTTGGGTATACCTGCAGACTAACAGCAGACAGAATAGGCACGCAAAGATTAATATGAAATTTATAATAGTAGTACTTTAGATGGTCTAAACCGAAGTGACAGGGTTAAGATTTGTGAGGCCATCAGCAACTCCTGCCATTGCCTCAGTTTCTGGTACCAACACAGAGATCACATACTTCACAAAGTAATAAAATATCACAAAGCAAGTGGAAGCAGGATGAGATCACAGGATGGCATTAAAATTAAAATTAAAAATAAAATTGCTAATGAAATTTCGGGCACGCATTGTCATTGATAACATCTTATCAGGAAACGGGGTTTGAGAGCAGGAATTTCCTCATCCTAATAAGCCTGGGAGCACTACAGGAGACCGGGGCTTATTTCATCCCTTCGGCTTCGATTGTAAAAGGCGGCACGCTTCCAAGGGGGTCGTTCATAGGCCTACCCTCAGAGCGCATTCTCTTTCTCAGGGATGTTCCTTGCTGAGAAAAAGAATTCAGCAATATTTCTCCTGTTTGCATTTAAAAAGAGGAGAAATATGGCTCTGTTCCATCCGGCTCACCGGCAGCCAGTTCCGGGTTACCTCCCTTGTTCCCTGAACATCGCTGTTATCCTGTTCTTTTTTCAAGATGCCCAGATTTCATATTGTTCAAATACACATGCTCTACAAACAATTTGTGCAGTTAACACAATCATCACAGGGTCCTGAGGTGACATACATCCTCCTCAGCCTACGAAGAAGATGATGGGATTAAGAGATTAAAGTAAAGACAGACATAGGAAATTATAAAAGTATTAATTTGGGCAAACTAATAAATGTCCATGAAATCGTCACATTTTATATTTTTCTGCCATGGCTTCAGCCAGTCCCTCTGTTCAAGGTCCCTGACTTCCCGCAACATCCTCTCTTCCTTTCCTTCTATATAAATGTGCCATGGCGATGAAGGCTTGTTCTTTCTCTCGATTTTGACGCAGGATTCTTTGACTGGTCCGGCACACTAAACACAAGCCGATTAAACAGAGACACATAATTCCAAAATTTACTGCAGTAGAGTTCCCAATAGACTTAATCCAAGTCATGGGGTTTAATCCATAAAGATTTTTTGCCACTTGATCTAACGCCTCAGCTCCAGGCACAATATTTAAGTGACTTTGAGAGGCTTCAAAAATTTGTTTCTTTTAATTTAGAAATGTCTAAAGTGAGATTATCTTCTCTTCCCTGTAGATGGCATCTAACCATGTCCCAGTGATGTTCAGACTCATTATAAACTCGGGGTGTAATACAAAAATCTGACGTATTCCAGTCACACTGTAACTGGAAACGATGTTCCAAGCTCATGAGTCTATCTCCCATCCAAATGACAGTTTATCTAAGATCATTAATTTGATCTGCCAATTTTTGATTGACATCAGATTGTGAATTCCATAATCTTGTGAAATTCTTTTGCCAATTGTCAACAAAGCTTACTGTCTGAACAGAAGAGTGCAATGCAACTCCTGCCACAGCGGCTGTAGCTGTGACTGCAATTAATCCCATAATCACTACAATTAAAGTAAAAATGAATCTTTTGGATCTATTTAAAATGCCTTTTAACATTTCAGTCAAAATATGGATGGATGGCAAGGCCTCCTATGGTCGGTCCATGGACACAGGGACCCACATGCCTTCTCTTGCTCTCACTAGCAGAATACAGTGCTGCCAATAACAAGTCGAATCAATGCAAGTAAACAATCTGCAATTTTCACAAGTTATAGTTTGGGAGTCTGGTTTAATAACTATATTTCCTACGACTAACATATAAGGGGGCTTTACACAACTTTGTAAAGGAACTGTTAGACTGGAATTTAGGTTGATAGAATAAAATGGCTTACAATCTCTTGTTTCTATAGTTTGATTTCCAGGCCAAATTCTAAGGCGGTATGAAGCTTAGAAAACAGGACTTATTATTTTTGGTCTTGAAGTAGAGATTCCCTTTTCTCCCCATTTCCAAGGGTAGAAAGACTGTAATTTTTTGTGCTTATGTTCGTCTAAGCTTTCTGTTAAGTCACTATCAACAGTTGCACTCACTTGTGCACTGGGACAGAATTGAGTTTGTCCTGTGCAATTATGGTAGAACTGACCTCGAGGTGCCCAATCTATAACAGTTCCGAATGTATTGTTTTGTAATGTCACTGCACTATCGGCCACACATTCTTGCCAAACTGAATCTTTTGATTCTTTGGGAATCTCCTTGGGGCAAGGTTTCCCTTTTGGCCTAAATTTTAATGATCTTTGATAAGAAAAGTCTTGTAAATAGTTTACCTGTGGTTTGAGTGACATTCCGCTTACCATGTGATAAGTAAATCTACTGGTGGGACTGACAGTAGGTACTTCTACCAACCAATTTTGGATTGCAGGCATTAAACACCCTGGTGCTCTCCCTAGGCAAATAGGAGGATAATGATACCCAATGGAAATATTTATCATCATTCCTTCTTCCTCCGGTTTGGCAGGGCAATGATCATCTGTGGGACCAGGTACCCACACACTATTATTAACATATACTTCAATAGGATTATCCATCCATGTGACTGCCCAAATTAAGGGCGAGAAAGGCACATAGGCCCAGTAGGTATAATTAGCTGCAGCTGCTCCTGCAGGCATGGGGAGACTTACCACCGTTGATACAATCATTAAAGCTGCAAGCAGCATATTTTCCGGGGTTTGTGTCACCTTTGTGCTAGCTAGGGTGTTTCCAGTCAATGGTGTCAGCTTCTTTAATTGTGCCCAGGTTGGTGGCTCCGCCTTCTCCGTACGTGGCGACTTCATCTGTTCTTCTGATATCACCACTTGGTTCATCTTGCGAGTCAATGGTGCTCGACTGTGGTGTTTCTGTCTCCGTGGGGGCGCTTTTCTTTGCATCTCCGATGGGTTCATTGTAGAATTTCAAATGTTTAGCGGGTATCCAAACAGGAAGCTGATTTTCTCCTGGTGAAACACAAGCAAAACCTCTTCCCCAGGTTATCACCTTCCCTATTTCCCATGTCTTATTTTTGTTGTCTTTCCACCAAATCAGTTTTCCTTCATGCGGGCTGTTCTTTTTACCAGTAAGATGTTGTTCTGCAGAAGTAGTAGTCTGATTTCTATAAATGTTTAAAAAATTTAAAGTATAGAGTGCTAGATTAAGTTGCAGCTGAGGAGTGGTACACTCCTTACTGTCTCCCCCTTCTTTTTGTTTAATTAACTGAGTTTTGAGTGTTCTATTAGTTCTTTCAACTATGGCCTGTCCTTGGGAATTATAAGGAATTCCTGTTGTATGTGTAATTTTCCACTGATTTAAGAATTTTTGGAAAACTTTACTACAATATCTTGGTCCATTGTCAGTTTTAATTTTTTCTGGAACTCCCACTATTGTTTACTGAAAACCTATTTGCCATAAAAAGGGTTTTCTTGTCTGAGCAGTAGGCCTCTACTGGGTGCATGTGAGAAAGACTGGGGTCAGAGAAAGGAACATGACAAGGCCCACCCCCACCGTCAGTGGTGCAGGTATGCAAATGGGACTGCAGTATGCAAATGCTGCTGCTGAAGAACAAACATGAAACCCAGACTCTTGGCAGAGGCAAGAATGCTCAGGGTTTTATATTTTTTCAGTAATACAAAGCAAAGCTACTGGGGACAGACAGGAAATGCACTCTTGGCTTAGAACCTCCTCATCCTTACAAGGCAGAGTTCTGGTTGGCAGGGGACTGGGAAGGGTGAGTTGCCGGGAGATATAAGGAATGCTCAGAAAGCCCCATCCTGGAAGGTTAAATGCACAGGGCTTACCTAAGACTGAGGCTGGAATAAGAGAACTGAGAAATGTCCTTGCTCCTACGATAAGGCCTGCATGAAATAATAAGCAACAGTAGTAAACTGCTGAGATAACACTAGAAACATGGACAAAGATCCTTTCTGAGTCATCCCTATACAGGGCTGCTCAAAGCAACCATGCTGAGAAAAGCCCTCCAACACTCTAGATGGTATACAAAGCGCAAGATAGCAGTAATCTTCAACACAAAGACCCAAGATCATCTCCATTGATATTTAGGCCATAGGAGAAAACTGCCACAAGATGGCACCAAACCTCAAACACATCCTGAACAGGTCTGGATTACATAGCTGGACTCCTGGACCACCCATTTTTCTAGATGTATAGTCTAGGCCTAGTCTTTGAATTTTTCTTGTCTGTCATTACAATCCTGCATTTAATATTAATGTTTTGCCTTTATGATTACTGGCCATTGTGATATTGAACTTTTTTTTTTTTTTTAATTTGAGTTTTCTAAAACTAGGTATTACAAAAGTGGTATGACTTGAGGGATGTTTATATTATATATACAACTGGGTTGGAAGAAGTGATTGAACACGCCCACAAACACAGAGAGAGAGAAAGGGAGAACTCTAAGATTAAATAAAATAAATGTCCTAGTTTAATTTGTCAAATATATATATATATATCTCAGCATATATATGTGTGTATGTGTGTGTGTGTATATATATGTGTGTGTGTGTATGTGTGTGTGGCAAATACAGTGGCACACAGGAAATGAGATCATATACCATGTTTTAGTGTAGTTTCTCATGATCCTCAGGAATCCTCATGGGACATTAAGCTATCACTAACATATTTTCAGGACCTGGAAAATTGAATTCTTGCTATATAATGGACATCAAGTGAGGATGGCTATTAACTCTCTGATGTAGAACTACATTTTTAAATTTGCATTTACTTTTTACATTTTTATGCGTTAATGATCTTGCCTAAATCAATTATTACTTTGGAGATCATAAAATGGTGATTTGTTACTTCTAGGTTTATGTTGTTTCATTTTATCTCATTTTATTTTGATTCCAAGAAAGAAAAAAATACAAATGTGCATCATCAACCCACTGGTTTAGCCTGATAACGTATCAGTTTAAAAGTCATTAAAAGGGGCCAGGCGCACTGGCTCACACCTTTAATCCTGGCACTTTGGGAGGCCAATGTGGGTGGATCACTTGAGGTCAGGAGTTTGAGACCAGCCTGGCCAACATGGTATAACTCTGTCTCTAGTAAAAATACAAAAATATTAGCTGGATGGGCTGGCGGGTGCCTGTAAACCCAGCTACTCAGGAGGCTGAGGTGGGAGGTTCGCTTGAACCTGGGACTTGGAGGTTGCAGTGAGTTTAGATCACACCACTTAACTCCAGCCTAGGTAACAAACTGAGACTCCATCTCAATAAAACAAAAGCAAAACAAACAAACAAAAAACTCAAAAGTCATTACAAGAAGAAATGATGACATGTTTTAGAGGAAAGATACAAAAAGGCCTTTCCTAATATATATTTGATGATTTTCCAATAGGCAAGAGTTAAGCTTATTTGTTGTCTTCATTATGTGGTTGGAGATTGGGTGTATTAGATAAACCAATGTGATAAATTAAAAATTAAATATTTTTAATTTATCACATTTCCTGTCTTGGTCTCCAGGGTTCTGTGTCACTTTATCCTCACTTGATCTCACAAAGTCTTCTATAATTCTCTCCTGTGATCCATACAGTACAGGTGCATTTGCCCCTTCTTATTCCTCAGACATATCCAGCTTTGCCAGATTGTTATATGGCTTCCTTCTTCTTGTCTTTCATTTCTTGGATTCAGTGTCCTGTCCGTAGACTGTCTTTTTCAGACCATTCAGTATAAAGTATCTGCTGCCTGCTCTATGTTACAGGAGCCTCCTTAAAATCCACGCTAGCATTTGCGATATCTGGTTTTTGTTTTTTTCTTTTTTGGTTCTTTCCTGTCTTCCCCCAGTAGAATGTCAGTTCCAGAAGAGCAGTTGTCTTGGCAATCTATCCATTTCTTGCTATATCCCACCACCTAGAGTAGGATTGTAAACAGAGTTGTTTTTTTTTTTTTTTTTAATATAAAAGCATCTTTGTTTATTCACTTCTTAAACTTTCACCTTTTCACTTTCTTATTATTAGGTATAAAATATGGAGTTACATGTAAAAATATATATATAATGGCCCAGGAGTCCTGCTTCTGATAGTGGCAATTGTAATTCAGTTCAACCCTCTCAAAAAGGCAGATTAAGAAAATGTATGTCTGTATATGTGTCTGTGCATGTGCACACGTGTGCATTTGGAGTGCTAGGAAGACAATTCTAGGACCAAATTCCAAAATAAAAGAAATGAAACTTAGAGAAACATGAACCTGGTATTTAGCTCAATCTTTCCTTTAGGAGTATCTGCCAATTCAGGAAGAAGTGGTTGATGAGATCAAGCAGTTGATGAGAGTTTTTGAAAAATTTATAGAAATAAAAATAAAAGTTGGGTTCAAATTTTGCTAGGAGACATTTGTAATTCACCAACACTTTTAATTACGATTCTGATGATCTATATCCCTCAAATAAGGGGAAAATATATTTGCAACTTCTAATTTAAATTCTTGATAATATGAAGGTCATTCTGGTCTACTAATACCCCTAGGCACTTGCATAAAGAAAAATAAACCTACCCTAGAAGAGAAGAAAGTTATCCTGGACCTTAAATCCTTTTTACATATTTTTATATTGAACCTTGCAAACAATGAAGAACAACTGGGCAAATGAATAAACAGAGGATGTAACAGAAAAGAAGAGAACTAGATAAATAATAAATAATAGTAAACAAGAACAAAGACAGGCCAGGCACGGTGGCTCATGCCTGTAATCCCGGCACTTTGGGAGGCCAAGGCGGGCAAATCACCTGAGGTCAGGAGTTGGAGATCAGCCTGGCCAAAATGGCGAAACTCTGTCTCTACTGAAAACACACACAAAAAATTAACCAGGCATGGTGGTGTGCACCTGTAATCCCAGCTACCCAGGAGGTGGAGGTTACAGTGAGCCGAGATGGCAACATTGCACTCCAGCCTGGGCAACAAGAGTGAAATTCCATCCCCCAAAAATAAGTAAGTAAATAAATAAAATAAATAAGACAAAGACCTACTGCAATGGCTTCTAGCAAACAATGCAATGCATACATTGAAAGCTGAATAATCGCTTTCAGTGCATGCATTGATTTCTAAAAAGAGTAAGTTATAATTTCTTACTCTCCTCCCTCCCCCAGCCCATTTCACCCTTTCTCTGTGAATGGCAACCTCCTGGTTCCAGGGCTTATCCTAAGGTATCACTGTGTTCTTTGTCTCCTTTCTTTCTGCCATACGCTACACACGATTGACTAGGGAATGTTTACTTTTATTTCAAAATACAGGTAAATACAGTTGCTAATAATTTCTTTTTTTTTTTTTTTTTTTGAGACGGAGTCTCGCTCTGTCGCCCAGGCTGGAGTGCAGTGGCCGGATCTCAGCTCACTGCAAGCTCCGCCTCCTGGGTTCACGCCATTCTCCTGCCTCAGCCTCCCGAGTAGCTGGGACTACAGGCGCCCGCTAACACGCCCGGCTAATTTTTTGTATTTTAGTAGAGACGGGGTTTCACCGTGTTAGCCAGGATGGTCTCGATCTCCTGACCTTGTGATCCGCCCGTCTCGGCCTCCCAAAGTGCTGGGATTACAGGCTTGAGCCACCGCGCCCGGCCTAATAATTTCTCATCACATCCATAGCTATGATCCTGCTACCCTATCTTACCGAATGCTTGTAGCCTCTGCTGACAGTCTCAACACAGCAGTCAGCACAGTCCTATTAAAGCATAAATAAAATCAGATTGCTGTTTGCTCAAAATTTTGCAATAGCTACCCTTATGCTAGACTAAAAGTAAAATCCATAAAATAGCTTACAATGCTCTAAGCCTTTCCAAATCCATGTTATGGCCTTAGAGACTGCTTTATATCTGTATCATGTATTTATCTTACCCCAAATCTTCTTTAATAGTGTGTATCATAGGGTGTCAATTAACTATAACTCTGCATTTTCCTGTAATCTCCATGTTTACAGTGAGCAGTATTTTGTTGACACTGAAAAAACTGCAATGAAAACTATATACTGGAAGATTATATCAATCCTTCTTTAAAACCTTATAATTTTGGTAGCAGAATGATGTTTCAGTTATCATCAGTGAAGAAATTTTTCAGGGAGTAGGGAATAGTGGGAAGCGAGGATGGTTACTAGGGGTAGTATGAGGAAGATCTTTGTAGTGCAAGAATATTTTTGTTGCTGTTGTTGTTGTTGTTGTTGTTGTTGTTGTTGTTGTTGTTGTTTGAGACGAAGTCTCCCTCTGTCGCCCAGGCTGAAGTGCAGTGGTGAGATCTTGGCTCACTGCAAACTCCGCCTCCCGGGTTCCACGCTGTTCTCCTGCCTCCACCTCCCAAGTAACTGGGACTACAGGTGCCTGCCACCACGCCTGGCTAATTTTTTTTTTCTTTTTTTTCTTTCTTTTTTTTTTTTTTTTTTTTTTTTGTATTTTTAGTAGAGACGGGGTTTCAGGGTTTCACTGTGTTAGCCAGGATGGTCTCGATCTCCTGACCTCGTGATCCGCCTGCCTCGGCCTTCCAAAGTGCTGGGATTACAGGCGTGAGCCACTGCACCCAACCAAACAGTTTTAAATTTTGATTATGTTATACAAACCTTCACATGTAATAGAATTGCAAGAACTAAATACACAATACACACACACATGAATAAGTGCATGTAAAATTAGTGAAGTCTGAAGAAACTATGTATTATTTAAAAATAGTGTCTTACCTTGATTGATGGGCATCAATTTCTGTTTTAAACAACTGATAGTTTGCTTTCATCATTTTTGGTTTCATATAGTGTTTTCTGATTATAGAAACCTCCCATTGAGCACCAGAGAGCTATTTTATTAACCAGTTTTAATATTCTGATACTCAGATTAAAAAAAAAAATTGTATTTACATAGCTCTTAACTTTTTTGTTTTTCAGTAATGTTTCATGATGAAAGCAATGCCTCATTGGACTCCAGTGAATTCTTTTATTGATCTATTTCAAACTAATGGTGGTTTAAAGATAAATAAGCTTGACTGTAAAGAACTGTTTTGGGGCAGAGAAGCTAGAAACTACAGCACAGCCCTGATTGTCAAATAGTTCTAAAGACTTTTGTTTATCACACTATGTTTAGGGGTACATTTCAATTAAGGATTGTCAAATTTTGGAAGTTGAGCTTTTCCTAAAACATAGTTTCCCCAGAGCTTTCAGGAATCTATTTTTTTGTTGTTGTTGTTTCTTTTCTTTTTCTACGCAAATGCATGGTATAACTACTTTTTAACTATAATTAATTTTCTTCAGTCAAATTAGATTATGTAATTAAACTAAAATTAAAATAACGAAATAGAAAGTAAGACAATGCTATATGACCATTTATTTTAAACCTTGTTTTAGCAAGATGAGTAATACATTAATAAATCCAACAACCTTAGTTGCCGTCACTGTGACCTGGACACTCCTAGTCCGCATCCTGAATCAGGATCTTGGACGTCACCCACAGTGGAAGCTGTGCCATATGAGTGGAAAAAATGAAAACCACTTTTGATATTCAATTCTGAGGAGGAAACTCTTTTGTCAAAAACAATTTGTTTCACAATTTTAGTTTCAATTATCTACAGCCTGATAGCTAAAATGTGCTTTCCTTTTGTTTTGATTTGCTAAGGAAGCACAGATCAATCTACATGGCCATATTCACACAGTTGCCAACACTGTTCCTTATAAAAAGGATAATTCCTACAAAATGGGGAGAGTAAGTACATTTCCTGCCCCTGTCAAAATTCTTTCTACTTTGACATAGGAAAATAACTCCCACCTTACTTTCCCAAATTAACATTAAATTTTTAATAAGTGAGCAAATTATATATTTAAATATCATGTATTATAAGACAAGTAATTGAAATTTACCTTGAGAGCAGTTTGTTTTTGTACAATTTTTTAGAGATAAATACATTATATATATCTTTTATATATATTATTGTTTATAATAAACAATATAATAATAATAATAAAATATTGGTTAACTTCTTAAAACATTTAAGAAAACAGAAAATCTGAGACATTAAAAAATAATAAGCCAAATTTTTAGGCTGGGCACGGTAGCTCATGACTGTAATCCCAGTACTCTGGGAGGCCAAGGCAAGTGGATCACGAGGTCAGGAGATCTAGACCAACCTGGCTAACATGGTAAAACCCCATCTCTACTAAAAATACAAAAAAATTAGCTAGGGGTGGTGTTCCGTGCCTGTAGTCCCAGCTACTAGGGAGGCTGAGGCAGGAGAATGGCGTGAACCCCGGGAGGCGGAGATCTTGCAGTGAGCTGAGATCGCACCACTACACTCCAGCCTGGGCGACAGAGTGAGACTCCATCTCAAATAAGAATGATAATAATAATAAGCCAATTTTTATACTGGTTTTTATAGGTTTTTTGTTCGCAAAATAATGTGATAATGTTTTATATGGAAGACTTATACTCTTGCAATAACATTTACTAAAATTCTAAGTTCCATGTACTTACAAAGCTTTTGAATTTTTATACTGGTTTTTATAGGTTTTTTGTTTGCAAAATAATGTGATAATGTTTTATATTGAAGACTTATACTCTTGCAAAAACATTTACTAAAATTCTAAGTTCCATGTTCTTACAAAGCTTCTGACACTCAATTTAGGGAGATGTTATAAATAACATTAGACTGGCTTCAAAATTCTAAAGTTTAGAAAACCACTGTCAATGGTATATTTAGCTTGTAAATCTTTTTCTTAAGAAACAAGTTTTAAAAAGCAGCCTGCAACTCTTTATATTCATATCTTCTTTAGTTCACTCAGTACAAATTGATTGCTGAATTTTTTGTATGGACAAGTCTGTTCAGTGCTACTGACACAGCAATAAACAAGAAAGAAACTTCCTGCCCTCAGGTAACTTAGGACAAGTGAATGTAATAAAATGGAAAATATTAATTGCTATAGAAATACATTGATGTTCCTTTGTGCATTAAACTTTGTATCAAAACAATTACATGTCATGGTTATTCTTCTCTTTCCCCCTTTCACTTACACATTAAATCGATCTGTTAAAATTGACAGCAAACATAGGATTTTTTTTTTTTTTTTGGAGATGATCCCTCTTTATAACTCTGATAAAAGAAATAATATACAGAAGACAGTTCATAGGGTTCCTATTCTCTTCCCCATTCCTTTGTGACACAGTCTGTTTTGAATAAGTCAGCTTACAATATATATGTATATATATACCATCCCCAAACCTGTGGGCAAGTCTAGAGGTCAGATATGTATAAAATAGTTTTTATTTCTATATTGATCTGTAATATTGATACAACTCTTCAAAGATAGTGCCACATGAAACCTCTCGCATCACCAAACTAATTTTGGTTTATAGCCTATGCAGTTTTACATGCTTGCAGTGATTTGAATGGCTTGCTTGACAAGAATGGCAAAATCACATCCTTACCCTGTAACTCATTTTTATATTTCTGTTGATTAGGATTTTCCTGAGGGCAGAGGCATGCCCTATTCATCAATTTAATATAAGAGAATCCAAAAGAAGGAATTAGAGTAGTAGTTAAGCAATTAATATGTGTTGAATTATTTGTTGTTGATTACGTAACTACATTTTGCGGACATGGAAACAGGATTGTGCCTTCAGGTGAACTCAGAGGAATTCTTCAATTAATGCATCAGAGTGAAGTGTTGCCAGGTTCACATATATGAAAGCAAGCTCACCCTTGAGATTCAGCTTAGGTATTTAATTCCTCTAGAAATTATTCCCTGACTTTCCTTTCTTACTGACCATACTGCTAACACCCTCTCTTGCCCTCCGAATTTAGTCCTTTTCTATTCTGCCATAGTACTCTGTCATTACATTTAACACCTAGTTTGTAATTGTGAGTTGTAGTTTCACAACAGAGGATAAGCTCTTTGAGGGCAAGAAGTGTCTTTTATTCTTCTTTGTGGACTCATTACCAAAAATTCTGTAGTTAATTAATGTATCTCTATGCTTTGGAATATTGCTTGAATGAAGTGAATGAATGGATAAGTGCATGAGATGGTCATCGATTTTGCCTGTATGGTCCTTTTTATCAGATAATACAACCAGCTCTACAGGATGGTTGTCATTCTCTTGTCTCCAAGATGATTTTCTTTCTGGAATGATTGTTTAACAGATAAAATGAATGTAAAACACAAAAGTTAAGGTTGTTAATAGAGAAGATTAATCACCAGAGCTAAAGCAAAAATTTAAGATGGATTTAAATAATGGGACAGGCAGCATAAAAACATAGTCAAAAAGACCTAAGTTGAATACGGGTCCTTTTATTGGTAAGACATCCTCAGGTAATGCACATAATTTTTAAAGTTTCAGGTTTTTTTGGAAAGCCTATTTCATAATATTGCTATGAAATTATACATGTAGGTAAAGAGTTCCTAGTCCAATGTTTAACATATATTAAATATAACAATCTTTGATGTACTATAAATATGGACATTATGATTTCTAAGCAACAGTAACAAAGCAGACTCAAAGGAATGTTGTAAGATAAAAGAAACACAAAGACCAATAAAAGTTCATATGATAGAGTGTATCAAAAAATAAACATAATTCATGGAGGAGGTAGCCATAGATGAAAGAGCCTGGAAGGTACTTTTATGTGATGTAAATATATTTACAAAACAGCTGTGGCTATGATGACCAAATATCCACATATGCCTGGGACAGATTCATGCTATGATTCTTGCCTTTCTTATTAATAGCTCTGTTTCACTCTCATAATTGTCAGGATTTGGACAATAACTTAGATGGTTACTATGTTATGGCTCATGTGCTAATCAGAAAAAGTTTTAAGAGGAACTTTTCCAAATACTTAATAAATACTACACAATGAAAATTTACACAAGCATGTATAGGATGAGTTTTATGTTCAGTATACAAAGACCCAAGTTAATTAACATTTCCATTTTTATTCTATCCAAGCAATTGAGTTAATCTGAAAGTAAATGTCTTTTTAGCAATTCAGAAAGAATGTAACTTGATGGCAATGAAATTGGCAAGTGACTTCTCAGGATTGACTTTTTTACTTACTTTTATTTTATATTTTGCCAGCTTCTGATAATTGGCTTCCATATACGGTAATTTAGAAAAGACTACTTTATGCTTTATCCTTATGATTCTAGATGCAGAAAGATGAGAAGATAATGAGAGGTGTTCATTGCCTTTCTTTACTGCCTTTTCATAAAGGGTAATATCCTTTCCAACAATTATCTGATAAAGGAAAAAAATACTGATAGGAAATTCTTCTTTGTTGTCATTTACCAATTTTTTTTGTTACCAAAACAAAAACAGTAGTATTACTTCAAGTAATTTCTTCTTTTAGCTAACATCTAAAAAACAAACCAAAACAAACACAAAAAATTACATTTTATTTATAGATACAAAAACTTTGCTATTATGCCTGGTGTGATGGCACATGTCTGTCATCCCTGCTACTCAAGAGGCTGAGACAGGGGGATTGCTTAAGCTCAGAAGGTGGAGACTACACTGGGCAACATAGCCAGACTCCATCCCCCTCAACCCTCCAAAACAAGATAAGCTGCAGAAAAAAGAAAAATAACAAAGAAAAAAAAACAAAAGAGAGCAAATCATCTCCCTGTTTTGTTGTATAAACTTTTTTCACTATAAGTGGTGAATTAAAAAAGTATAAATAGTGATGAAAGTAAATATAAATAGTGATGAAAAAAGCAACGTCAGATTATATTAATGACAGAGGAATAGCCTTCTAAAGCTATTACTTCTAGAAATAGAGAGATATGGATCACATTATCAGAAATTTGATGATTTTCAGATAGTCTTCACTATTCTGATAATCACAAATTATCAGAAATTTGTGATTAAAAGAGTTGAGAAGAATTTCTTGGTAAGTTGTAAGTCCAAATTTCTAATTATTATTCCAAGAAAATGTAAAAAAGTGAATAGTATTTCAAAAAACACTTTAATCAGTGATGATGTCTTCTTGCAGAGGTAAACTAATTGTGAAATATTAATGTGGTAACTCATATCTGTAAGTACAATTAAAATAATACCAAAATTTCAACATTGCCTTGTAGTAAACATCCAGTCAGTTTAAGTATAAAACTCAGTAAGATTAATGGTCCTAATAACAGTTTCATTATATTTTGTCTAGTCTTAATATTTTAGATATTCAGGCCATGTGAGATTACAGCATTTTCATAGAAAAATACATTAACTTTGTCCTGATGTTTAATAATGAATTTGTTGGAAAATATTTTACTTTAAGAGTTTTTAATCAGTTATATTAAAAGAAAAGAGAAATTAAAAAACAATTAAAGGTATCAGGCATAGTGTGGTGGCTCATTCCTCTAATCCCAGTGCTTTGAGAAGCTGAGGTTAGAAGGATCACTTGAGGCCAGGAGTTCAAGACTGGCAAGACACCTTTTTCTAACTTTTTTTTTTTTTAATTAGCTGGGCACGGTAGCATGTGTCTGTTGTCCAGCTACTTGGGAGGCTGAAGTGGTGTGATTGCTTGAGCCCAGGAGTTCCAGTTTGAAGTGAGCTATGAGTGTGCCACTGCACTCCAGCCTGGGGACCAGAATGAAACCCTGTCTCTACCAAAAATACAAAATAAGATAAAAATAAATAAGTAAAAGCAATCAGTCTTCTGGCTATCCAGCTTGGTTTTAAGTTTTAGATGTTTAACTTCTCTCATATGGCAGTTTAGATTTATGTTTATTGACCATTTTTAATGAAACTGCAACTCTGCTCATGGATAGGAAGAATCAATATCATGAAAATGGCCATATTGCCCAAAGCAATTTGCAAATTGAGTGCTATTCCTATCAAACTACCATTGACATTCTTTACAGAACTAGAAAAAAGCTGTTTTATAATTCATATGGAATTAAAAAAAAGAATCTGAACAACCAAGGCAATCCAAAACAAAAATAACAAAGCTGGAGGCATCATGCTACCAAACTTCCAACTACACTACAGGGCTACAGAAAGAAAAACAGCATGACATGTGTGCAAAAACAAGCACATAGACCAATGGAATAGATCAATCCAGAAATAAGGCCACACACCTACAACTATCTAATCTTTGATAAAGCTGACAAAAACAAGCAATGGAGAAAAGACTCCCTATTCAATAAATGATGCTGGGATAACTGGCTAGCCATATGCAGAAGATTGAAGCTTCACTCCTTCCTTACACCATATACAAAAATCAACCCAAGATGGATTAAAGACTTAAATGTAAAACCCAAAACTATAAAAAACCCTGGAAAACAACCTAAGCAATACCATCCTAGACATAGGAATGAGCAAAGATTTCATGACAAATCACAACAAATGCAATCACAACAAAATCCAGATTTGACAAATGAGATATAATTAAACTTAAGAACTTCTGCACAACAAAATAAACTATCAACAGAATAAACAAGCTACAGAATAAGATAAAATATTTGCAAACTATGCATCTAACAAAGGCCTGCTGTGTAACATCTGCAAGAAAATAAGGAAATATTTTCAACCTCATTAAAAAGTGGGCAAAGGTCATGAACAGACACTTTTCAAAAGAAGACATCCATATGGCCAACAAGCATTTGAACAAAAGCTCAATATCGCTGATCATTAGAGAAATGCAAATCAAAACCACAATAAGATACCATCTCACGTCAGTCAGAATGGCTATTACTATGAAAGAATTAAAAAAACAAAACAAAACAAAAAAACAGATGCTGGAGAGATTATGGAGAAATGGGAACACTCATGAATTAGTTCAACCACTGTAGAAAGCAGTGTGTTGATTCCTCGAAGAGATAAAAAGAGAACTACCATTTGACCCAACAATCCCAGTACTGGGTGTACACTCAGAAACATATAAATCATTTTACCATAGAGACACATGCATGCACATGTTCACTGTAACACTATTCACAATAGCAAAGACATGGCACAATAGCAAAACCAACCTAGAGGCCCATCAATGACAGATTGGATAAAGAAAATGTGGCACATATATACCATGGAATACTATGCAGTCACAAAAAAGAATGAGATCATGTCTTTTTCAACAACATGGATGAAGCTGGAGATCATTATCTTTAGCAGATTAACACAGAAACATAAAATCAAATACTGCATGTTCTCACAAGTGCGAGCTAAATGGTGAGAACTCATGAAAACAAAGAAGGGAGCAACAGACACTGGGGTCTACTTGAGAGTAGAGGGTGTGAAGAGGGAGAGAAGCAGAAAAAAATAACTATTGGGTACCAGGCTTAATACATTGGTGATGAAATAATTTAAACAACAAACCCCTGGGACATGAATTTAGCCATATAACAAACCTGCGTATGTATTCCTGAACCTAAAATAAAAGTTAATAAAAAGATTCCATAACACTGTGTACCTCTCTTTTGCAACATTTGTCACAGTTGGAATTTGCCGTTTGTTTGTATAATTATTTGATTAATGTGTGTTTTCCTTAGTAGACAGGACTACAAAAAAGCATGGATAGTATCAGGTTTTGCAGCTAGTACAGCCTGACATATAGTGGGGACTCTACATATTTGTTGAATGAATAAATGAATACATTAACGTCTATATGTTTTACACAGAGAGTGTGGAATACAATATCTGCCTGGTGAAACTAGGATATTTTAATTACCTTTGAGTCCAGATGTAAAGTGAAGAAGGAATAATGTACTGCTTCATATAAAATTCCAAAGTTGCCTGTATAGGTAAGAATAAAAAAGTAACAAACACATAGAACAACAACAACAACAACAACAAAACCTGTGACTTGAAGAGAATGATAGCCATCCAGAATAATTTGTTATGTTCTGGGATAGAATAAAATTTTTCCTTTACAATCTACTTATTATAACAGGTTCATCATATCTTCCATAAATCCTTTACAAGCTGACTGAGTTACGACATTATCCACCCAAAATAAATCGGTATTTATATAGTCAACAATCTTTGAGTACAGCACTTCTCTCCAATAGTGGCTGTGTCTGTTTGTGCATTGTGGTTACCATGGTTAGGAAATACTCCCTGAGAATGGTCTTTAAAAATATTAGCTATCCAATTCAGGTAAACAGCTGTTTTAGAGTTGATAAGGCTGAGAAAGCAGATAACAGGCAGACACGTTGCCAATGACTACAACAGCCTCAGGAGATCTTGAATTTAATATTTTCAGAAAAGTAATTAAAATACCAGGAAGATCAACCTGTATGATGCATGCTAGCAGTCCTAACTGGTATAAGAAGAAAAAGCAGACCCTTTCCCCCAAAAGAAAATAAATTCAAAATTATATTCAAGTATTATAAAAATTGCTGGATATATCGAAAGGAAGTTAAAAAGGAAGCTCAATGAATAAAGCAGAGTGATAATAAAGGAAAATAAGAGACAGTGGAGAGGAGACAGAAATTAGCAGGAGATAAAGGAAAGGAAATATTCATGTCATTAAAAGATTTCATACTGCATTTTAAAAATATGTGATCATTTCCCATCAGTGATAGAATACAATTATGTTGTCAAGTACTCTAATTATGCATTGATTAAATCAGTTCTACCCTTGTCTCAAGTGCAAAATTAATGACAAAATTCCAGTTACTATAAAATGAATGGTAAAAGATTAGTAAGAATTTCACAAAATATATAACTCAATATATTTTGAATGTGTGACTTTAAACAATTATAATAGATACATTCTTTTTTATTTTTATTTTGAAATTTATAATCTTGAGATATATATTTAAAAATCAAATACTTTATATAATATAACCTAATCCCGTGTTTTCCTCTAAGTACAGTCATGAGATATTATTTACATACACATGTATATATATAAAAAGTAACATATTGTAGAATGAATGTGTTTACAATTCCATTTTTTTTTTTTTACCTTTAGATAGGTAGTATTTTTTACTCTTAGCTAATATTTAGGCATCACTTGAGTCTTTATAATAAAGTTACATATATTGTAATGAACTGAATTATGTTGACCCCAAATTCGTATGTTGAAGTCCTAACCCCAGATGTGCCTCTATTAAGATATAGAGTCTTTAAGGAAGTAATTAAGGTTAAAGGAGATCATATGGGTGGGCTTCTTACAAGAAGCAGAAGGAACAACAGAGATCTATACACACACAGAGGAAAGGTAATGTGAGGGCACAGCAAGAAAGCTGCCACCAAAAGGCCAGGAAGAGGGGGTCTTCCCAGAAACCAAATTTGTTGGCACCTTGATCTTGGACTTTTAGCCTTTAGAACTGTGAGAAAATAAATGTCTGTTTAAGTCACCTACTCTAGAGCATTTTGTTATAGCAGCCCTAGCAGACTAATACACATACCATTATATTTTATTCCACAAACACCCTGGAAGTACAGCCCTTATTTTAGATCTACAAAATTTAGTATATATATATATATATACTTAACTAAAACAAATAAGTACATAAAATAGGTTCATTATTTGCAAATTTTTAACATATTTTTAAGTTAAATGATTAGTTTCTTTGATGAATCTCTGGTTCTTGCTGCTATGGACATATTTTCTATTATATTATTTTAAAGTTTTATATATATATATATAAAATACAAATATTTTCCCTCCTTTTGCCAATATCTTTGCAAAATTAATGAGGCAGAGCATCCAGGAGCAAGATAATTAAGGTTTATTAAGTATCTGCTATAATTAATGAATATTTTGCTTTAAAAATGAAACAGTTTATTACATATTAGGGAAATTTTCACCTTTTACTCATTAGCAACAAATTTTACATATCTTTCTCATCTACCAATCAATCTAAAACTTACTCAGTATATATCTGTGGATGATGTATAATACAATTACCCATAGTAAGTTGGCCCTGATTCTACATATCCTCTGTAGTGTTTACAATGGGCATCTGAGTACATTGAATATAGAATACATGATTTTTGAACTAAATTTAAAATCCTAATTAAGATAAATACTAATAGGAGTAATTTCAGCATAATATTATTTATCAGAATTGATAAGAGGAGAATCTTTGGGAAATGATAATAATGATCCTCTCTCCAAAACAGGATTTTTAGTTACCAGGGAAACGGCTTTACAGATTGCAACAAATATTGCTATATCTGTTAATGTTCTTTTTTTTAAAATCAATCAAAAGGTAGCTCTTTGAAAGTTGTATGTCTGTTCATGTGTTTACACGTCTTATCTGAACTGTTATTTCCTTAGAGAAGCTTTTCCTAATCTATCAAACTACATATATTTTCCTCTTTTATGGAATATAGAATTCTAGCAAATGCAAACTAATATATATTCACAAAAAGCAAATTAATGAGTGTTTGGGAATGGGGTTGGGGACCAAAGCTGAAAATGAAAATGAGGCAAGGGGGAATTTTTTTTCTTGGGTACAGTTTTTTATTTATAAAACATCTAGGTCAGTGCCTGGTATATAAAAACTCACAGTGTATTTTTACTTTCCTTTATTAGCTTTGTGACTTTAGGTCACTTAATCTGTCTCAGTTTTTCATCTATACAACAGGATAAAACTTACTCGTTTCATAGATTTCTTGTGAAAATCCATTGAAATATGGATACAAAGTACTTTGATATATTTTGAACCTTATAAATATTACTCATAATTCTATCACCACTGATATGCATGTAAATATTAGAATTCCCAGAGCATTTTCTCTTCCACAACTTGCAGTGACTGGGTTGTATACTATTGAGTATTTCCTAAATGATTCCATGATATCATTTGATCCTTTTATCAACATTTTGAGTTTAGCATGGCAGTTATCACCTTTTAAATGACTTACCTAATTTTATATGTCTAGTTGATCTTATATCATTTATCTACTTCTATTGCTTATAATGTCATAACATTTAAGTTTTATTCTCATTAAAAATAAAATAGTATTGCAAGGCAGATAATTAAACAATTTATAATAATAATTAATGATGGAAGGCACCTTTTTTCATTGGTATTGCCCTACCGATTATATTTTTCATGTATTCGTGGAACAAATATTCATTGAGCAACTATCAGCATCTGGATATGGGAGACATGGCAATAAGCAAGACAGAAATAAATCCCTCCCCTTATAGAGTTTACATTGAAAGTATAAATAATTTAATTGCAGCAATCTTAAAAAAATAAATTCTCCTTTGGGAGGCTGAGGTGAGTGGATCAGCTGAGGTCAGGAGTTCAAGACCAGCCTGACCAACAAGGTGAAACACCATCTCTACTAAAAATACAAAAATTAGCCGGATGTGGTAGCAGGCACCTGTAGTACCAGCTACTCGGGAGGCTGAGACAGGAGAATTGCTTGAACCCAAGAGGCGGAGGTTGTAGGAGTTGAAATTGCACCACTGCACCCCAGCCTGGGTGAGGGAGGAAGACTATCTCAAAAATAATAATAATAATAGCAATAATCTCAAAAATAAGGAGTAATTAATATAATGAGAAAAAAACTGATAACTAGTGATATGGTTGAAAACAGAAATTTAATTTTTTATTGGTAATAAAATAAAATGTGTCCTATTTTTGTTGTGGCCCTTAAAAATCACACTTTTGAATTGTGTAGTGGATATCTAACTTATGAATGTTTGCTTCTCTATATACAATGCAGGGGGCATCACTACTTCTACTCTGTGCCTGAAAACATTAATGAGTATTTAAGGAAATTGGTAGTGATTTGGTAGCTTTAATTCATATTTATTCTTAGAATATTCTTTCTTCTGACCTTAAAAAATTGAATACACATTTTAATAGTCACTTTATACAGATGAACTGCATCAGCTGTTGTAGATTCTATTTTCCTTATTTATCCAGACAGTCAATAGGAGGTGTGAACTTGGTATTCCTTAGAAACAGTTGTTCATTTAACTTATTCACCTCTTCAGGGAAAGACATCGATTTTTATTGTCATTTACAAATGCCATTCAGACATCAGTACATGTCTTCATTTTCAGAAACAGTAAAATATAAATAGAATAAGTGGTTTTGATATTTCCTGTACTGATGTTTTAAAATGCACAAGAGTAATCTTTCTAAAAGGTAAATTCTGTCAGGTAAATCCCTGAAATCTGAATATCCAGGAAGCTCATTCACTCATTTTAAAAAATGCGTTTTTGATACAAGTCACTAACATAAAAGTCACTACCTTTGCTTGAGCTATGACGAATACAAAGACAACAGACAGATAAGTGATATTCTTATCTTCAACAAACTCATAATCTACTAGGGTTTTTGAGATATCTCCATTAAAAGTATACTAAAAGGTCAGCAGGAAGGTAATAGCAATAAAGAAGGTATGATCAAATGTTTTAATAATTTAGAAAAGCTAATGTGCACCAGTGGATTTAAAGATGATATTGTACTATTTATAGGTGGCATTTGCACTGAACTATGATAGGTCAGCCATGAACAGACAGAGATCATGAAGAACATTAAAGTTAAGAAGAAAGCAATCATATTTAGAGACGAACATTTGAGGAAGGGTAATTAGTTTCTCTATGTCTGGAATACAAAATGGTTTTAGACTTATCTACAATATCATGATTTATGACAAACCAGGAAACATTATCTTCAAAGTACCTGAGATGAAGTTACAAATAATCTTTACCAAAAAAATAGCTAACAATAAGTCATAAATCAGTTGGAAACTCCCTTAGATCATTTTACTGCTCTCAAGTATGATTTCCTCAGTCTAACCACATATAGTGATGGACTTTAAGACAGCAAGTACCAGCATTGAAATATGAAAGAAACTGGAAGTTGGTCATTAAAATAAAGAAATAAACCATTTTCTCCAAGATTTATTATTCCCTGAATAAATGACTTGAAAAATTTTCACTTAAATAAGATTTCTATCACTAAAAGTGCACTTCACAAGAAAATATTTTTTCTAATCTCGTATTTCCTAAAAGAAGGAACCATATAATCTCCTGCCAAGTCTGTAATGCAAGTCCATACCAATGGTCAGTTACAAATGGGATAATAAAACTTAAAAAGTTGAACATAGGAGCATATCTTTTCACAATTGTCACATACCTTTCCTTTCTTCTTAAAGTTTATACCATTCTTCTTTCAGCTGATAAGCTTTTATTGTAAATATGAAACTACCTTTAACTGTAAAACATAAATCATCAAATAGGAGTTCCTTTATTTTTCATCAACAAATCTATAAACTTACCTGTATCTGAATCAGTCTTCTTGAAGTTTTTATCTAATTGTCACTGACAGTAGCAAAGG
Source organism: Piliocolobus tephrosceles (assembly GCF_002776525.5). NCBI lineage: Eukaryota > Metazoa > Chordata > Mammalia > Primates > Cercopithecidae > Piliocolobus > Piliocolobus tephrosceles. The sequence continues at coordinate 83,067,947 of NC_045443.1, forward strand.
CTAATACTGATTTGTGTCCTGTGTCCCATTGCCTCTCAATTTTTAAAGAACTTTATTCCAATTGCTATACCCTTTTTCTCTTGAGTCTGTAATCTATTCCTTTTTAATCAGTTATTCCTGTCAACATTCACCCAATCTTTAATACCTCCAGTAAAAAAAAGAAAAAGTCTTCTCTTGATCTCACATCTCTCTACAGTTGTTGTACTATTTTTCTGCTCCCTTGAATTTCCAAGCTTTTTGGGGGAAAAAGGTAGGGGTGTCTACATGTAGCTAATTTATTTCTTTATTTCTCATTTACTCTTTGAAATTCCCATTCAACCTCTGGTATAATCTCCATTTGTCAAAGGCAATGAAAACTTTCCTGTCGTCAGCAGTCATTCCAGTTGATCATTCTTTCCTTCAAACACATTCATTCCACTGTATTCCCAATACATACCCTTCTTCCTCCTCTCTCACTCCAAACCAATATTCTTTTCCCCCTACTCCCGGTTGTATTATCTTAGATTCCTTTGCTGTCTTGTTTTGTCATTATCTTTCTTCCCAGGGTCCAGGGACAGGTTGAAAATGCATAGTTTTCATAATTGCTCTTTTAATAAGATACTAAAATGCCTAAAATGTTTAGGAGGGTACATGATTGACTATACTCCACAATCTGGACAAGTCTATAGCTTCCTAATACTTCCTAAAGGTTCATAATACTTCCTAAAAGCCAGATAAATTATTTAGTTATAGAATATATTTTCTCAAATTCAGGTAATATTCATTCACTTTTTTATTCAATCAATATTATTCATCACCTACCATGTGTCAAGTATTGTTACAGATCCTAAAGATAAAATAGTAACCAAGATAGACAAGATACCTGCCTTCATGGAGCATGAGAGTAAAGGCAGAAGGGAGGATTGTGGATGTTATAGAGTTAAGAGCATTATCATAATGGATTAAATGCTAGATTTTCATCAACTCATGTTATAGAGACTCTAAACTCTCCAGAGTAACCTACTGTTTTTTTCCAAAGACAAGACCTACTTGACTTTGCTATGTCTCTGTACCTCAAGATATTCTTATAGTAAAAAAACTGAGGGGAATTTCTGCACATTTTAAGATCTACCCTTTTAGACAGACTTGTGAAAAATAGGACCTCATGTTTGAAAATAAGCATCATAAATGGATAATTGATTACATTAAAATTAGCTGGTAGTTAAAGATGTGGTCCAATGCCCCCAATCAGTCCCCCTCCCCATTTTCTGCCAAAAATAAAGGTAAGTCATTCTGATAATGAGAATTTTAGAAACGACTCATACAAAAATGTCTGTACCTCATTGCACAGTGTCTACAGAACCAGGTGATATAAGAGTTTATTAGGAGGTGTGACAGTGCCTGTTTCTTCAGCACTTACAGAGGAGAGTCGCACCCCTATGTTCAGAAATTGGGGTTTGTGGTGCATATGTGAATGGCATGATAAATTCCAAATCACAGAACATCGCCTATTTTAATAAGCTACAATATCATTTAGTATAAAATTTAAGGAGCTCATCTTCATGTGAACCTGGCTAGACCTCTTCATCTTTCTTTGCCTCTCTTTTCTCATTGATAAAATATGACTAGTAATGTCCATTCTATCTAACTGATCAGATTGCTTTGAGAGAATTATGGGATAAGGGTTATACTTATGAGTTCATATAAAATTACAAAATGCATTAAAATATGCTTTGCAACTATGATTTTTGTTATAATAATAGCAGTGTTAAAATAATAGTACATGCTTTCCAGATTAAATGATTTTTATTTCTTCAAAAATGTCTTCCATTTATGCTTTCTTATTTTTTCTACATGTGAAAACTGCCTCAAATCCTTTGTTATAAGACATTTTAAATGTTGAAAATTCAAGTCTGAGCGGCTAATTTGAACACGAATATACGGTACAAAGCGAAAGTTTATTCGATACACCTATTTGATTGAGTTTTTGACTAAAAACAGTCAAGATAGTGGAGCTAGATAGCACTAGTCTAAATGATGTTAGATCTCTTTAAAAGATATTTTTCGGTGAATTTGACAAATAGCAATTACTAAACACAACACCAATAGTGATAAATACTCAATTTCAACCTGTCAGAAATGAACTGAAGACTAAAAGGAAACGCATGATAGGAAACATCTGTTCCTTTCTCTAGACCTGCTGAGAGATGGCGAGGATACACCTTTTGACAATAAATAAATAATAAAATAATGTAAAACTTCAAAAGTCAGTTTGTTTTTTCACATTCCCTCTTTGAACTGAAGACAATCTGTACTGTAAAAAAATGGAGAGATATGTGTCTCAGTGCTTAATACACACTAAAATAAACTTTGGATAATTTCATCTCCATATTTTAATGAGGAGCAGATTAATGAGAGCTTTAGAACTTGAAAGACAAGGAATTGCCAAGGTATATCGATTATGAATAAGATTCTAACCCCGTTTCTGATGACTTCTTTATGTTTATTATCAGGAAACAGTTCATTTATAAAGTAAACTTAGGAATTAAAAACTTTTTATTCAAAACTCAGTTACTTTTGGACTGTATTCAAATTAAGAAAGGTTAGAATTATGAACTAAATGTTTTTCTGCCTCAACAGAGTAAAGGTGCTGAAGATTTGTATTTCCACGCTACCTCCTCTTTTTTTGTGCCATCATTGCTCTTCTGGGGATCCAGGTTCTTCTCTCTGTTTTGTGGGAGGTGGCGGGGGTAAGGGAGGATTCAATATCACCCTGGGACACTGATAAAGGAGATTCATTACATCAGTATTTCCACAGGGCAGGGTTAGATAACACTCCTGCTTAGCTGTTCAGTAAAAGACACATGACAATTACTGGCAATATAGGAATTCTTAGTCCTTACTAGGGATGATGTGCTATGCTCATTGAAATGTTGATAGGATAGTCTTCTGATGCAGATTCAGATTATACAGGACACAGATTGAGGAACATACTAAGGCTGGGAGACGTTTATGGGAATGCTTGAGGATGTGCAAAGTGACAGTATGCTGAGTCTAGGAAAGATAAATCAATTACACATAGAACACTAGTGGTATTTCATTCTGCAGTATATGGAGAGCTGGTGAAGAGCCTTGAATAAGTTAGACTAGCACTGTCCCATTGAAATATAACCCAAGCCAACTAAAAACATTTAATTATTTTAGTAGTTATTAATTTAAATATCTATTACTATATATTTAGTAGTTGGTAGCTTTAGTACTTGTTAAAAATAGTTAAAAGAAGCAAGGAAACTCAATGTTAATCATAATTAACTCAGCATATACAAAAATATTATTTGTACACGTAATCAACATAAAATTAATGAGATGTTTTATATTTTTGTACTAAGTTTTAAACTCTGTTGTGTATCTTATCTACAACCATCTCAATTCCTACACCAATTTTTTAATCCAAAATATGCTTCATATTTAGATGTCATAACATTTAAAGTTACAAAAGTAGATTTATACACCTAAGTTGTTCCAGTTTCCCAACAACTGAACTGATGTCAGTTTTTAAACTTACATTTAAATTGACTGAAATTGAAATTTCAGTTTCCAGTCACACCAGCTTCATTTCAAGGGATGAACAGCAACATGTGACTAGTGGTTTTCATATTGGATAGTGCAGCTATAAACTGAGAAATTTCAACTGGCCAAGACAGCCTTGGAAAAGACAGCATTATGAAATGGCAGGCAGATGAGAAAAGGTCATGATATATAAAGTTTATAAGCTAGATAATCAGATTCTGAGTAATTCAGTGGTGACTCTCATAAAATTCACTTGCTCAATATTCAGCCCTTTCCAGTTGCAGTGATACACAAATCCAGAGTGGAGTATAATTGAGGAAAATTTTCAAAGCTTTTAAAAAATTATATTGTAAGAGTATAGAGATATCTTGGATAACTCTTAGATATCATCTAGTCCAATTCACTTTATATTTATGAAACATGTCTAGAAAATACTATTCTCTTAGCCAAAGTCAAAGTCAATTAACACAAAGGCTGCTCTTAGATCTAGATCCAGAAAATTGTGTGTTTTTCCTATAGTATCAAATAATATTTGAATATAATATTAATCTTAAATGAATAACCCACAAATAAAATTTTCACTCCTTTACCTGAGACATTTCCCAGTTTTTCAAACCACTGTATTACATTATTACTCAATAATAGCTTTGTTATGAAATATCACCTCTATTGGGTAAAAAACTTAAAAACAAAATTTAAATTAAATGGAAAAAATAAATATAAATTCCTTTAATAACAATAAGAAGAACACAAACGAAATTAAAACTTTAGGCTTGAAGTTAAACTGAGCCTGATATCAAGTATGTGTAAGAAAACTGTTAATTGAAACAATTTTGTCTGATAAATATGTGATTCACTGTCTGAACCAATCTAAGTGAGAAATACAAATTCATGTTTTCCTATTTGACTTTGCAGGTGAACTTTAGTACCAGTAAGTTGAATGCATATGTGACACACCTGTAATTATTCACCAGTTACTTCCATACCTTGTTTGTTCTAGAATAAAATACTGCAGCAATTTTTTTGTTGAATTATAGATGTCTTCAACCTGTGCGAAAGTGAACATGTTCACACATCTCAGTTATTGCTCATTGTGGAATATATATTACGCTATCTATATTATCTCCACAGACGAATAAGTCTGGAAGTATATAAGTTTAGCATTCTATTTCCCTTGTATTTCATTGTAAATAAGCTATTTAACAGTTACATATATTGAGCACTTAAGGTTGTATAGAGTCAGCTATTGGAAGTCAGTCCTAGAAACAGCCACTAGTTTTGAGTTGATACTTCATTTGGCTCTTTTACCTGAAAGATTTACATGAGGACAAGCAAAGCCTGTTTACTCAGAGCTTGCTCTAACAAAGGAGGCAGCCACCATCATTTGTGTTTTGGCAGAAACTCAAAGGCAAACAGGAGAGTGGAAAAGCTTTTTAGAGAAAAATAAATAAATAAATAAATAAATAGGAAGCCTTTGAGTATTCTCTTATTGGAGGCTGTTTGGAATGGGGAAGCTGTAGGTGGGCTAATTAGAAGCAAGGCATCCTTTATGAGTGGTTATGGGTGTATATTTGGCTTTCCCTGTTGGTCTTAAGTTGGAAGTGGGGACAAAGATTGAAGAAGTTGTCAGTTATTAATCATGTCCCTGCCATTTTAGGAATGATTTTACAGGGACTATTGTTTCTCTTCCTAGATGATTACTAGAGATAGTGGTCTGACTTCCTAAAAGTCTGAATTATAGATAGTAGACTGACTTCCTGGACTGGTTGTTGTAGAGAATAAGTTGCTTTGCTGGGCTTGTTACTGCAGATTTTTGGTTAGAATTCTATTTTTATATAGAGTTTGGCTGTCATCCATTTGTATGTTCAGTCTTTTGGTATCCATAAACAGTAATGACTCACTGGGATATTTTAAACAATTAATCAACAGACTATTTTTTTGATTAGTGGTATTATTTCACTTCTTAAAGTGATTAGATTTGCATTTATCCTGTTTAATTTTGGAAACTTTACTCAGGATATACAAACTGCTCATTTTTCAGTCAGTATTCTTAGAGAGAAATAAGAAAAGAGGAACAAAATATTTACTTAAATGTAATTTTCTAAAATCATTAATCATAATTAAATACATCTTTGAGTTGTACAATGTTGTTTAAGACTGTGAAAATAATTCAAAATAAAGATAAATCACTTCAATAGAAGTGATGCAATACAAATTCTTTATTAGAAAAATCACTGAAAATATTTCCAAAATTCAGTTTCTTATTATCCTTTTGTCACAAATTAGGAAATACTGGGATCAAGGCAGATTTGTTTTCTTTTTAAAATTTCAGTGGTCTAATTCTTGAGGGTGGGAAAACTTGTATGAAGTGTTGGAAATTTAAGTAAAACATAATTCTCCATTTTTGTTATCTGAACATGATTAGGCAAAGAGAGGAAATGACCTGGTGGATGAAGTATATTCAATAATTGTATCAGTTGGATAAACATTTTGTATATTACTGAACTATTTCAATTGAGTATCACAGAGTTGTAAGACCAGGTATTTTATTTACTTACTTATGTTAATTGAATAGAAATTGTTTTACTTATTTCTGTTAATTGAATATTTGAAGTTGATGAATACTGTTTCAGAGTACGACTGTATAAAAAGGAATGTGGGTAGAACACTGATTAACCAACATCTTGTAATGCTCAAGAATAAGTTGATTGGGGTGCCTCATCCTTCTTACATATAAAGCAAGACCAAGCCAACAGTTTTCCTTAGTTAAGTATTTTTTTCATTTATACAATAACTACTTTTATTATTTTTTTAGGGCTGGCTGCCATGTCAAAGAGCTATCAACCAGGTGCATTAAAACAATATGAATTTATTCTTTCATAGTTCTGGTAGTTAGAGGTCTCAAATCACAGTGTCATCAGGGCCATGCTCCCTCTGAAGACTCTATAAAAGACTTCCTTGTCTCTTTTGGCTTCTTGTGGCTGCTAGTAATCTTTGGAATTCCTTAGTTTGTGTGGCAGCATCATTTCAATCTTTGCCTCTGTCTTTATATGGCCTTCTTTCCTGTGTCTCTATGTCTAAATTTCTCGCTTATAAAAGCAACAGTCATCAAATTAGGACCCAACCTAGTCCAATATGAGTTCATTTTACCTTGCTTACATTTACGAAGACCCTATTTCCAGGTAAAGCCAAATTTATAGGTACAGTAGTCAGGATTTCAACACATCTTTTTGGAGGATGCAATTAAAACCCACAACACTGCCAACATCTTTGCATTGGCTAAAATTCTATTTCTTAGGTAGAGCTTTATTTTTTAGCTTAAAGCTCTCATCCGGATCATTTTCCTGGCAGAGATAAAATTTTCAGCTTGGAAGAGCCCTCAGAGATATATAGATACCCAAATAATTCATGATTACACTTAACAAATTCCAGGCAATATTTAAAGTACATTATATATAATATTGTATTTAATCTTTACAAAGATTGTTTAGTACTGTTATTATTTCCATCTTACACAGGAAGTAACAGTGTTTTGAACAAAAATAAATTAACTTTGTTCTCCACAAGTATTGGATTGTTTAGATAACTCTAGTTAGGTATCACTGAGAATCTGCCTTGCTATAGGTGGCATGTATTATGATGAATCCAAGTCTCCACGTGAATTTTGCCTCCTAGTTAACAACAAATGAATACACAGACAGTCATACAACCTATTCTGAATATATGATTAAATTCCACCTCTCTATACTTCTAAATGCTTTGACAGAATATATCAAGAAATGTTCATTTGGGCCTAGTGCAGTGGCTCACTCCTGTAATCCCATCACTTTGAGAGGCTGAGGCAGACTGATTACCTGAGGTCAGGAGTTCAAGATCAGCCTGGTCAACATGGTGAAACCCTGTCTCTACTAAAAATACAAAAATTAGCCGGGTGTGGTGGTACACACCTGTAGTCCCAGTTACTCAGGAGGCTGAGGCAGGAGAATCGCTTGAACCCAGGAGGCAGAGGTTGTGGTGAGCCAAGATCGTGCCACTGCACTCCATCCTGGGCAACAGAGCGAGACTCTATCTCACAATTCTGAGGCCAGAAGTCCAAGATCAAGGGGTCCTCCTTGGTTTGCAGATGGCTGCCTTCTTGCTGTGTGATCACATGGTCATCCCTATGTCTGTGTTGTCTGTATCTTAATCTTTTCTTAAAAAGATATTAGTCATATTGGATTGGTCCACCCTGAGAATCTCATTTTAATTTAATTACCTCTTTAAATGCCCTACTTCCAAACATAGTCATATTCTAAGGTATTGTATGTTAGGGCTTCAACATATGAACTTTAAGGGGACAAAATTCAGCCCAAAGCAGAGGTAATAATCTGTTTTTTGTGCTCCTTTCTTATTCTCATGTCACAAAGTGAAAGCTCTGAGAGAATGATGCTCAAACATCATCATATACACCATAAAATAAATATTTTGAGCTTTTTATAATGTCAGGCATATTTGCTCTGGAATTAGATTACCAAGTTATCCTCGATAATATATCCAGTTGAAATGCCTGAATGAATATATCCTATAAATCACACTCCATTACACGTATCAAAGTCACTTGATTGCACCAAGTTATAAATGTTTACCCTCGTATTATTCCCAGCATAATAAATTATCAACCTGATCAAATAAAATTGCCCTGCAGGGAATTGCATCTTCGAATATGCCTCCTCACTCAAATATTTAAGCTCATATCTGTATGTTCTCCACTACCTTATGGTTTTCCCTTGTTCTACTTGATATGCAACGAGGATACTATTTCATCTGATATTTCATTTAGCATTTTATGAGTTTTCCTTTACAATATGCAACATGAAACTCTTTTGTTTTAGAGTTCTTGCTCACAGTCTTCCTACTGCTCTCTGATATTCACTCCTCTTCTCAAGGAAAAAAGAAATGTCCTTGGCTCCTGCTTCTACTTGTAGAAGAGCATAATCAATAGCAAATCCCTTATTACACTACTGTCATTTCTGCAAGTGAGAAAATTTAGTAACTACTGGGGTGCAATCACACAAAATCATGTGGATGCTCAGTCTCTCTCTGAAACTGTGCACTAAGATAAACTCTGTAATTCATTTCATTTTCAACAACCTATCATTTGCCTAACTGACCTGTGTCAGGCTGTACCGAGGCCATAATTCTCAGAGGCATTTACAGGACAATTTCAGCATGTATTAAAGGACTAAGAATCTTTTTTTTAAAAAAAAAATCCTGATACCTTAGAAAAAGAACATGAATAACAGGTGAAGGATTAGTAGAGATAAAATAACTCCTGTAGTTTTCCCTGAGATCAGAAGTGCAAATCTCAGCTGTTATTAAATTTTTACTCTACCCTTCACAGTCTGAACAAGTTTTATGCCTCAGTTTCCATTAAATGAAAATTAACATTCCTTAAAGTTTATAGCATACTTAACCAACAATAGCAAGGACCTTGAACATATGAAAGTTTGTTATTACACTCCAATATTCTGTAGTGCATTCTACACACTAATCAAAATAAGAATTACATTCTCTATCAAGGCTCCCACCCTACAAAGTCTCCAAAAGAATTGTGGTTATTATAGCCAAAAACCACCAGAGCTAATTTCAGCCCAAGGAAGGCTTAGTCATTTGAGCCATGGGACAGGGGCTGAGCTGAAATGTCTTCTTTTGAATTATCATGTTCTTCATCTCTAACATTTGATAACCACATCTATCTTTTTAGAGTTCCCCAGATTTTCTTGAAATAGTATTGAGCAGAAAATAATAATTATTATTTTTTTAGGTTGAGGGGTACATGTGCTGGTTTCTTATGTAGGTAAATTGTGTGTCACGGGGGTTTGGTGTACAGATTATTTTCTCATTCAGGTAATAAGCATAGTACCTTATAGGTAGCTTTCCTATCCTCCCCCTCCTCCCATCATCCACCCTTAAGTAAGTCCCAGTGTTTGTTGTTCCCTTCTTTGTGTTCATGTGTACTCAATATTTAGTTTCCACCTAAAAGTGAAAACACATGGCATTTAGTTTTCTATTCCTGTGTTAGTTCACTCAGGATAATGGCCTCCAACTCCATCTATGTTGTTGCAAAGGACAAGATCTCGTTCCATTTGATGGCTGCATGGTATTCAATGGTGCATATATACCATATTTTCTTTCTCCAGTCTACTGTTGGTGGATATTTAAGTTGATTCAATATCTTTCGTATTGTGACTAGCACTGAAATTAATATACACATGCACCTGTCTTTATTATAGAATGATTTACATTCTTCTGGATATAACCCAATAATGGGATTGCTTGGTTGAATGGTAATTCTGTTTTTAGTTCTTTGAGAAATTGCCACACTGATTTCAGAGTTGCCGAACTAATTTGCATCAGTATATAAGGATTCTCTTTTTCCCTGCAACCTCACCAGCATCTGCTGTTTTTGACTTTGTAATAATAGTCATTCTGACAAGTGTGAGATGGTATCTCATTGTGGTGTTGATTTGCATTTCTCTAATGATTAGTGATGTTGAGCATTTTTTCATATGCTTACTGATTGAATGTATGTCTTCTTTTTAAAAGTGTCTGTTCGTGTCCTTGGCCCATTTTTATTTTACTATTACTATCATTATTATTTTGCTTGTTAATTAAAGTTCCTTACAGATTCTGAATGTTAGACCTTTGTTGGATGCAAAGTTTGCCAATATTTTCTCCCATTTTGTAGGTTGTCTGCTAACTCTGTTGATATTTTCTCTTGCAGTGCAGAAGCTCTTTAGTTTAATTCAGTCCCATTTGTCAATTTTTGTTTTTGCTGTAATTGCTTTTGGTGTCTTTTTCATGAAGTATTTGCCAGGGCTTGAGTCTAAAATGGTATTTCTCTGGTTTTCTTCCAGGGTTTTTATAGTTTTAGGCTCTTCATTTAAGTCTTTAATCTATCTTGAGTTGATTTTTGTATATGGTGTAAGGAAGGGATCCAGTTTCAATCCTCTGCATAACTAGTTAGCTCAGCACCATTTATTGACTAGGGAGTCCTTTCCCGATTGCTTGTTTTTATGAGCTTTGTCAAAGATATAGCTTATAGCTGCATGTACCTATAAGTGTGCAGCATTATTTCTGGATTTTCTATTCTGTACCATTGGTCTAGGTGTCTGTTTTGTACCAGTACCAGTACTAGGTGTCTGTTTTGGTTACTGTAGCCTTGTAGTATAGTTTCAAGTCAGGTTACCTGATTCCTCCAGCTTTGTTCATTTTGCTTAGAATTTTCTTTGCTATTTGGGCTCTTTTCTAAATTCTAAATACATTTTAGAATTTTTTTTCTAAATCTGTGAAGAATGTCATTTGTAGTTTCATAGGAATAGCATTGAATCTGTAGACTGCTTTGGGAAGTATGGCCATTTTAACAATATTGATTCTTCCTATTCCTGAGCATGAAATGTTTTTCCAGTTGTTTGTGTCATCTCTAATTTCTTTGAACAGTATTTCGTAATTCTTATTTTAGAGATCTTTCACCTCTCTGGTTAGCTCTATTCGTATGTATTTTATTCTTTAATAAATACTGTGGCTATTGTATATGAGACTGTGTTCTTGACTGTTAATATTTTATGTATCAATATATAAGATAATTAGCTAGGAAGAAGTGTTCCTATCTAAATGATTTTCTAGTGTATTCTTCACTTTTTTTCCTCTCAGGATTCTCAGCTGGTGAGGGAAGCAGACCAATCAGACCTTGAAGAAAACACCTTCAGAAAATTTAGTATATTCACTCCTAGAAGTTCTAAACACATAAACATCTAATGTTTCCAGATTTTGTCTTTCTTGTTATGGTTGTTTGAGCCTTATCTTTTAAATCCCCCCCCATAATACTAAAAAGAAAATATAGTCTCCTAAGGGTTATAGGGGAGAAGAAATATATTTACTTTCTATCTTAGCTTCATGACTGTGACCCTGTAAGAAAAGACAGATTCACAAAATGAAAGTCCACAAATATATTTAATATAAATTTTGCATAATATGGGAGACTTTAGAAAGGATCAAAGAAACAGAGTAACTTGTGGATTTCTATGTACAGTCATGTAGGAGTATGATTGGAGGACAAAAGATACGATCTAATGATAATAAACTGGGGGGAAATTAGCAGGGTCTCTTCGTTCAGATTCCTCTTGGTATCAGTGTGTTTTTGCAGATAAGGATGTTCTTTTCATCTGGGAATAAGGTGAGCACATCTGGAATGAAAGTCCTATGACCCACTTCAGAGAAAGGTCAGAAAATTCTTGTATAGGCTGTTTCAGAAGAGAAGGGCAAGGGGAAGGTAAGAATGACCCTCCTGCTTCTGCCATTTCCTCAAATGACAATGTGCTATATTTCAGGGTAGTATGCCCTGAACCCCACTAGTGTCCAAGATTGCAAATCAATGACAAAGTGGACTACCTTATTATATAAGAGGTGATGTAACTGAATTTAAGTGTGCGTATGTTTTCATTGATTTCTAGAACCTAAGTCAGGGTAAAGTCCTGATTCTGAAAATGGCCACTCATATTCTAGGAAGAAACAGTAAATTTAAGTTTATATACCAACTCTGTTATATTTATAAAATATTAAATATGATTGATAAAGGCCATAGTGACACTGTTCCTCCATGAATAATAACTTATAAACATAAGAAGTTATAAAAATAATATGACTTTTACTTACAGAGTAAAATTTTTTGCACTGTAATCCTAGTTTGAAGTACTAAATAAAACTAAGGGGTAGAGAAGATCAGAAAATAAATTTTAAAGAAGGACTCAAGAATTTCATTAAGGCTAATTGGCAATTTTAGCAGATTTCCATGGTCCATTCAATTTCCCACTTCTCTTGACTATTTCTTACCTTTTTGTCCCTTATTTTAAACTGAAATATTTCTTCTTGTTTCTTTTCTTGTGTTGATGATCTTGACTCCTTTTCCATTTAGAAAATAAAAAGAATTAAAAGAGAGCTTTTAACACGTCATTGCCAGCCAGCGTCCATTTGTCTTCATCTACTCTTTATTTCCCTGTAACCAGCAGAAGGAGGGGACAGTGCTCTTACTTAAGCCTAGCCTCTCCTCTCGTTCATGTCCAGCACTTCTCATTCAATAGAAGATGTTATTCCAAAGATTTCTCTCTATTTCCTCTGTCTTCCATCTTTATCCTCCATTGGATTATTTCTGTCAAAATGCAAATATAAACACTCTACACTATATCCAATCCTAAAAAAAAGACTATTTTAATAAAAATCCATTTCACCCTCTATTCCTCTCGTGCTCCTATCCCCTTTCTCTTATCCCTCTTACATCAAAAGTCCCCAACAGTCTTTCCCTCCTTTTTCTTTCTTGGCTGTCTTCTTTTTGTTCTTTTTTTAAACCACTGAATTGGGGTTTCATCCCCATTGTGCTGCTGTAACAGCCCTTTATACCACTCAATATATGTATTCATGGAACCATTCATTCAATAAAATGTTTTGAGCACCTACTATGTGTCATATCCCCACAAAGATGGTGGGTGGGAACCTCAGTACCCAAACACTTCTTTTTCCTTTTGTCCAGGAGTAAAATTTTAAACTCTTGAAGGGATCATAGCTGAAAAAGTCTTGATATATTTTCAGGAAAACTGTACAGATGGACAAATCTTGTGCCCTTCTACTTCTTGTTTCTCACAGGAGAGGGGACATACAAAATAGACCCAGGATATCTTGAACAGTGACTACACTCAATTTTACGGTACTGCCCTTGGCCCAGGAAGTCATTTCTCCTCTTCTGGGACCCACACTTAAGACATTCGTACACCTGAATCCCTTTAAATTACAGACTTCAAAGATACAAAGAATCTAAATGTGTAAATTTATTTTCATCAAATTTTATCTTCATTACTGCCTCAGCCTCCAACATAGCATATTTACATGCTAAATGGCTTCTGGACGTTTAGGCTTTTACTCTATACATATACTAAATATATATATATATATTCTTTTCATGCCCCCTTTTAAACACCTTAACTATATAAACTTCAGAAGATTTCCTGATATTTTGGTTTTTCTTCTTTTAATGGTCTTCTATGACTTTTCTTGAAAATGCTTTTCTAAAACGTTTCAGCGTCTAGTCCAGAAAAGTAAATTCAGTAACTGACTTTGGGCACTGTGATGCTGCTTCAAAAAGATACTAGTTTTCTTTGTCAATGACTGACTTTGCTAGAGAATTTGTAAGGCAGAAGATAGAGGATTCCTTTTTTTCTCTTCTGCTCCTCAGAGGGATATCTTTCTTCTACATGTGTTAATATTTTTTAGAGGAAAACACTGATCTAGTCATTGATAGATTTGAATTTTAAGTCTCAAAACAACCTCTAAACTACATTGATCAGTTTTGTGCTATGTATCTGATTAATAACTGCTTTGAAGCTCTTGTGATAGAGGTGTTATTAGGTATGTTCAAGGTTCCTACAATAAACATTCTCTTCTAGTGTAGTTCAGTAGTCCAGTAAACGTGGCAAGAGTAGCTTTTCCATTCAGATACCCCAAAGCTTTGCCAGAAGAGCATCGTTTTAATTTTTTTTAAGATTTCAAATTAAAACCACTAAATTAGGTCGACTGGTTGTCTCTGTTTATTTATAAATGAAATGGAAGTGTTATGGAGAAACCATAATGAACTTAACAAATAAAATACAATAAGATGTAGCATGAACCAATCTACTTTGCCTAGAAATGTGAACATAACAAAGTAACAAACTTAAAACTGCATAGCTCTTTCTATGTGGAAACCTATGCCAACAACAACAAATCTTCCAGTGAGGTGTTTTATCTCTAGGTAGAATGGCTTCAAGTACAATTAAAGGATCAATGTTTTTCAATCCTAGTCCCTTTTTTCTTACTTTCTTAAGTGAGAATAAGTCAAGCATTTAACATAAAGCAAACTGAAGGAATACGGCATTTAAAATAGGTTGTCTCTTCCGTAGGGAAATAACAGATTTGAATCTTCTTAGCTTACCTCCAACAGTTTATACTGGCAACAACACAATTTAAAACAGCAGATGGTTACTTGTATATCATAGATAAGCGGGAAAAAAGATAGTGAGATACCAACTGGGATTGCAGCTGGGAAAACTTACAAATTTCAGTAAGGGCTACAGAGATTGAATGTTTATGAGCAATAAAGAAAGGAAACGTGAACAGGAGGCAAAAACCTTAATACAAAAAGGAAAGGTTAATGTGGCAGGTGGTATAGGCCTGTTACTCTTTCCCCTAGGAGAGAGTAAATGCATTTGATAATTTTGCTGTTGCAGAACATGTACGCCATCAGAAGAGTGCAGCATGGACACAAAGGGCTATAATGAAGCAAGTAGACTCATCGTGTTCACCACTGAGCATACCTTCACACTGCATTCAGTAAATGGCTCCCTTCCGCATACACAATAAGCCTGTACTCAGCTGAGATTTCTTTTCTTCTCTGCTGATATTAGTGTGTTTCTTTTCCTGTCTCATCATGAACCTATATCGATTATGCAAACTTATTAATAAATGGATCACCTCTGTAGCATGTGGCTAATGCTCTAATTTGCTCACAGCAAACTGAGATTCCTAATGCATGAATACCATTTGGAATAAATTACACAGGCTGTAGAGTTTATTACATTTTAGTGCAGTCTGGAACAATTTCCTATATCTCATTTGATTCCTGTTGCCTAGGTTGTTATTTAATCTCTATGTTTCTTCATCTGTGAAAGGGGATAATAATAGTACCTACCTCATAGGTTTATTGTGAGGATTTAATGAGCAAACATAAAGCATTGAAACAGCAAAGCACTGTGCCGACTACTAAATGTTATTTTTAGTAGTATCAGTGTGTGCAGACAACACTGCGGAGCAGTTTACTGCAGACCCTCTTCTTGCTTTAAAAGTTCCAGCTTCCCTCCTTCTACCCTATTAGTGCAGCAGGTAACTTTTTAAAATTATAAGTAAAATAGCTGACATTTAGTGTTCACAATGTCTCAGGCACTATTCTAAGTATTTTATATGTATCAACACATTTAATTTTTACAAGATCCTATGATGAAGATGTTAATATTTCCATTTTACATGTGAGGAAATGAAGGCACAGAGAAGTGAAAACTGTTTTCCTATGGCAACATAGTTAATAACTGATGGAACCCAGCTTCAGAACCAGGCAGTTTGGCTCCAGGGTCCACAACCATTTCCACTTCTGTACACAGCTGTCTCTGTTTGTTCTCACATTATCCTATCATTATGCCTCAGTTCTTTCATTCTAGTCCCAACTCAACTGAGTTTCTCACCTGTTCTTTGACTTGATTACTTCCCACTTGCCCTGTAATACTTTCTTTCCAAGTATCTTTAATTTTTCCCATTTCAGCTGCTTTCCGAACAACCAGCTTTCCTTTTTGAAATTAATAAGTGTAACCCTTTAATTGGTATGATTATGTCCTAGGAATATTCCATTTCCTCTCTTTTTCTTTACTCCATATTTAACTTCATGAGACAAAGTCTATGTCAGCTGTTGGCAACTGTTATCAAGTTCTTTCCTCACCTATTCCCACTACCCCATTGGAAATGCTCTCTGGAAGTTACTGTGACCCAGGCAAACCTAAGACCTTTTCTGGCTCTGCTCTCATAGAAGGGCCTTTGGAGACACAGCCCACAAAGCAGTTATTCCAGGAAATGAGTGAATTAGGATAAATGCTATGAGAGATAGTATAAAAGACTTCCTTTAAAAATTAGTGTACCTTGTGTTACTTCTATTTATTATCACTTCAGGAGCTACTCTTAATTACTTAGGACTTAAATAATTCACTGAGATATATATTTTACCAATATATTTGAAATAACTATATAATTTTCTATATTTGAGGATTTGTTTTTTTTCATTATTTTGACATTTTCTTAGCATTGTTCTTTTCCCTCAAACTCTAACAATGTTACAAATAAAAATTCTTACAAATAAAGAAGATGATTAGCATAATAATGTCCATGACCCTCAATTTCTTAAAGCAACTGACATTTAAAAACTGGTTGGACAGGTTGTCATTAAACTGTAAGAATTACAAATGGACTTTTAGATAATTGCTAATTTAAAAATATCCATGGTTTGTAACTGTGTACTGTTTAAAGTGAATCTCTCTCTCTCTCTCACACACACACACACACAGATGTGTGTGTATATATATATATATATATATACACACACACAAGTCTCTACTGACATAGGCCCTGAGCTAAATTCAGGGTCTAGGCTAGGAAAGGCTACTTCTTGTTTCAACTGGCATTCATAAAATGTCATTTCCTGACTGGGTATTAGGCTCAGCTTTTAAAGGATATCTTTGTATCTCTCACAACACATAGCACAGTGTATAAGGTAGAATAATTATTCAATTATTCCATTCTATTATTCAATAATTACTCATGGAATGAATGCATGACCCTATGACAGGTTGAAGACAATGAAGAGAGTATTTTTATCGTTTCCTCTTGCTTCTTACCTCATGTTTTACTTGAGAACTATGTGGTGTTTTAGAAGCAGAATCTTGGAAGTTTAACTAAAAACAGGGAGAGGAGAAAGTTTACATACAGAATGATAATATTCTCTCCTTCCATCCAGTTCTATCCTGGCATCTTGGCTTTTACCAGGTAACAGCAGTTACCTGGCTGAATATTATACTGGTCATAATAATGCAAAGACTGAATATTGATTTAAATAAAATTGTGCTAGAACTATGTTGGATTCTGGATCCTTCAGAGAAATATAACCAACAGAAGATATATATTAATATACACAAATATACATATATTTTTATATACACACACATTTATATGAATTTTGTGTATTCGTGTGTGTATATATATGTGTGTGAAAGCAAGAGATTTATTATAATAAATTGGCTCTCTGAAGCCGAGGTGACCACACAACAATCAAAAATGGAAAAAAAAAAGGCTCATATAATTTTGGAGGCTGACTAGTTGCAAGATCTGCAAGGTAAATTGGTGCGTTGCAGACTGAGGAGAGGTGATGGTGTGGTCCCAACCTGAAGTCTAGCAGACTTAAGACCCCAGAAGAGCCAATGTTGTAGTTTGAGTCCAGAGATAAGGTAAAACCAATATCTCAGTTTGAAAGCAGAGAGGCAGAAGGAATCTTCTCCTGTTCAGGAGAAGCTCATCCCTTTTTGGATGAGGTGTACCTACTTTGGGGAGGGTACTCTGCTTTCCTCAACCTGCTGATTTAAATGTTAATCCCGGCCGGACGTGAAGGCTCACGCCTGTAATCCCAGCATTTTCGGAGGCTGAGGTGGACAGAACACTTGAGGTCAGCCTGGCCACCACGGTGAAATCCTGTCTCTACTAAAAATACAAAAAATCAGCCAGGCACAGTGGTGTGTGCCTATAGACCCAGCTACTAGGGACGCTGAGGCACGAGAATCGCTTGAATCCAGAGGACTGAGGCTGCAGCGAGCAGAGATTACACCACTGCACTCCAGCCTGGGCAACAGAGGGAGACTGTCTCAAAAAAAAAAAAAAAAAAAAAAAAGTTAATTCCGTTTACAAACACCTTCACAGAAACAACCAGCATAATGTTTGACCATATGTGGTTACCTCATGGCCTGGTCAAGCTGACACAAAATGAACCATCACAGATTTTATAAGAGTGTAATATATGGTAAGCCGGGTGGCTGGGGGTGGTGGTGCTAGGCATGGGGTGGGTGCAAAATCGCGACAATTATTAAAACAACTTTTTGGTGATTTAAAACAAACTAGTAATATAGGCGTATTTAGAGGACTCCAAAAAAAGACATTTAAAAAATTACAATTTTAAATAATATTTAACATTTATTGAGTATCATCAGTACTCTGTTAGTTGTTTGTTTTGGTTTTTGATATTTTTTTCACGTAATTCTTATAGAAACTCTGCAGTGACTGTGATTGTTGTCACCATGTTACAGATTAGCAAAGTTTACCTGTGACACAGTGGTTAAGATCACATATGGACACTGGAGTCAGACTGCTAGGGTTCAAAGCCTGGTTCTGCTACTGACCAGATGACTGACTGTGAGCAATTTACATAGCCACTTTGTGCCTCAGTTTTCTTATCTCGAAAGTGTAATAACAGTACAATCTGTTCTGATGGCTGTGATTTAACTGACTTAAAATTTGTAATGTGTATAAAACTCTTAAAGCAGTCCTGACACTGATGGAAAGTATTTAAGTGTGTTAATAATAACAATAATAATTATTATTTTTGTATTATTTGCCACCAGAAAAAAGTATTATTAGTCACAACTAAGACCGAGAGCAGCCACTAAGTTTCCCAGTGTCTGGCACTGTAACATGTTTTTTATAGATTAATCTTATGCAATTTTAGAGACAATACTAAGTATTTTGATATGCATTTTCATCTTCACAAAAAGTCTAGCAGGTAGATTTGATTATTCTCATTTTTAAAGCAAGGAAATTGAGGTTTAGAGAATCAGCATGGCCATTTGATATTATGGTATGTCTCTTTTTCCTTCTCTAACTCAACTAAAATTAGAGGAATAAAATAAGAATAAATCCACAAAGAGTCCAAACAAATGGGAGCTAACCCCACAGGAGGGTTGGCAACCTAATTTTGGAAGGTGGAAAGTGAGCGCAGGTATGGTTACTGTATAGATCATTCATCTATGCTCTTAGCTTAAATCCATCCTTCTTTGTGATGTTGGACATGGCGGTCTCTGAACTCCATTTCTCAGAAATCCTTGCTGGCTGGCTTCTTGTCAGAGTCTCTCAATAGTGGGGACTAAAGGGAGATCAGACAACAAGAGTTTCTTTGTGTTCTGATAAAGATAAAGATTCTCACCCTAACCAGACTTCAGTTAGGCTCCTCTGAAGCTTCTTGACAACTAGGCCACAACTTTTGGACTCCTGTGTCTGTCCTGTATCACTCAATTTTAGCAAGAATCCTGCTAAGCTGGTTTAGCGAGAATCCCTCACCATCAATGTCTGATCATCCTCAATATAACATCTGATAAATTTCCACACCCCCTACCATCCCATAGGCCCATAGGCGATGTCAGATCACCCTGGTTTGCCTTCATCAAGAGACATGTCAGGTCCAAACAGCTAGAATCTCTTTTTACCCCTGCTGTTTCTTCTTAATGATGTTCTATCCACTGATCCTCACCCCATTTCTGTCTGTAAATTTCTGCTTTACCTTGCTTGTTATATTCAGATTTGAGCCCAGTTCTACCCTGAGATTATTTTTCCTGTTGCAATGGTCCCAAATAAAATCTGTTCTTATCTATTTAGCTACTGATCAGCTCTTGTTTTCTCGGACAGTTCCCCTGCCCCACCTGGCCTTTTGGTTTGAAATGTTAGCTTCTTTCAGGACTCTCAGAGCTAGCTGCCTCATGTCCCTGCAGAGGTACCAGCAGCAACTACACTTACATTGTGAACCTCAGTTCTGTGAGGACTCTCCTCTGTTCCTCTAGGTTCTGAAAACCCCATCACTTCTCTTTGTTCCTTAAGCCCTAGTGGGGGGTGGTAATTATATCCAACTTTGTAATCAATTATTTGAGTCTAATTTTCTTCACTTGAAAAAATTTGTATGGTTCATGTTTTTTCCAGTTGGTCCCTGAGCGACCCATTAACTGACTTAATAACTTAATAGAGAAGAGAAAGCTGAAGCCTGTTTAGATGAGGAAATCAACATGAAGTGAGAAGACTGAAGCAACAAAACATCAGAAAGTGTCAGAAACTGTAAACATGAGGAATGTCTGAAGATGAGGATTCATCTTCAGATAAATAGAGATGAATATTCAGATAAATAGAGAAGGGGTGGGATGAATAGAGAAGGCCTGAAAGTGTGTCTTAGAAGCAGTTACATTCTGCAGATTCTTTTCCTTTCCAGTACAGAAAGATGAACATTTTTACGCAGCCGCGGCAGGAAACAGAAGGTTCACTTCCACAATAACTGAAGCAGCACAATCTGGAATTAATCCTAGAGCAGTCTCAGAATCAGGAATAACAAAAATAGTGAAAGCAGGGCAGAGCAGATTTAAGGAAATATAGCAAGAATGGGAAACGGGGATTAAGTGAAAATCATCTTATTGAAAACTGTTGTTGCCATCTCCTTTAAACTCTGAAACACTGACAGCTGAGTTCACATGGAAAGCACAAATTGGATCATTATTCTCTTGATACGCTGAGAACCACAAGAGAAATAGCCATAGGTTCTGAAATTTGGTCTCCCAAACAGCTATAAAGACAGCTTGACCTATAGTCACTGGATAGTGAAACTCACTGAGTGAAATGCCCTGTTCCTACACAGTTTCTTGTTTGAGAGTTAAATATGAATGGCCAACCCATTGGCAGTTGAAGAAAAGTGCTAATATAAGGGGCAAAATAACAACCAAAAAAAAAAAAAAAGTGGAATAAAAGAGGCAAAGTAATAGGAGAGGAAAACATCACAAAATCTATTACTATATTTAGAGAAATGAAAGAATATAATTCTGTTTTTTTAAAAAATAAAGATTATTTATAGGACAAGAATATGATCTTAGAATATCAGGAATCTGGTAGCAAAACTGCATACATATATTTGGATATTTATATGCAATATGTTTTATATATACATATATGTATGCAGTAGAAAAAAAATAAGGTTTGGGCAGTTTCCCAGAAAGTAACACTAAAAGGAAAATTTATGGATAATAAGAGATAAGAATTGTTTAAGGACAATCATGAAAGTTCAATATCTGAATGCTAGGAAATCCAGAATAAGAAAACAGAGAAATTGAAGAGTCAGGCAGGAAGAAGGAAAGATGCATTAATTATCAAGTAGGTAGTAAAAGAAAATTTCCCAGAACTGTGAAATATTAGTTTCTCAATTAAAAGACTCCATAGAGAGCACAATGAATTAAAATAACAACAACAACAACAACAACAACAACAACAACACACACACACCATTGGCACTTCGTTGTGTCATATTAGAAGACCAGAGATAAAGAGATGGTATGAAAAACTTAACAAAAAGATAAGAAGAGGGAAACAAAAGACAGATGCAAAGTATCAGGAAATGGAATCAAAGCGGATGATGGCTTTCCTAAAATAATGTTAGCATTGCTTGCATTTTAAACTGTAATCCTGGTTGGCTTCAAATTAAATTTAAAGATATGTATGGAATTTGCTAAATATCACAAAAGTAATTAATGACATGGAGAAATTCTGATCCAGATCTACTAACACCAATTTCCACATTCTTCAATAGAGAGTTCAATATAGTTGGAGTTGGTGTAGAATAAATACAAATAAAGGAATGATTAAAGAAAAACTTTTGAAAGTCAGTGTTGTGCTTTGGTTTTCAAAATGATGAATCTGAATTGCTTGATAAAAGTAGAGAAAAACATTTAGAGTTGATTAATGATCACATGTCATTAAGCCTAGGAAAACTAGCTTTATTAAGGTGGAAAGGATTTATTTGATAGGGTGTCTACAATGTTTATAATACAGTTTACCAGGTACTTCATTCTCTTCTCTTTTCCTTTCATCTAGTAAAGACACCATTCTTCTTTCCACCCTGACTCCAAATGACCCAAGCTGGGCCAATTCTAATATCTTACTCCCCTGGCTACAGTGATGGTAGGATCATGATACAGGGAAGACAAATCAGACCTTTACTCTGATATTTATAAAACTGGACATGTGACAGAGAATGTCCTTTTTTCTATAGTCATGCAACTGTCAGAATAAGAGCCCAGAGCTGCTAAGCACAATATCTTTCACTATGCGGGACAAAGTGGGAAAAAGAAAAAAACAATGAGAGTAGAGTTTCAATAGCATTTTGAAAGCCACAATTCAACCTTGTATAATGCCAGCTTACTGATGTCTTTCCAAAGATTTGTTTGTATGAGACAATAAATTTAGCTTAAGTGAGTTGAGTTGACCATCTATCACCAAACTTTAGAATCTTGGCTAAATCACAAGATGTATTTGAAGGGTTTTAGGGTACAAGGGAGAAAGTTAGTTGAGTAAATTTTCATTAAAAACTAAAGAGTGATTATTAGTTATAATAACTAATGAGGGCAGTTCAGATTGTAGACTTGTTTAAAGTGATAAAATGTTTTTTAATAAAGTCTCTTTTTCTATATCAGTGAGAAGATGACATTGGGTAAATAAAAGGTTAGCAATAAAAAACAAGCCAAAATATAACTGTAAGAGTTCACTCATGATAAATTTAGGATGAGTCTACCCTATAAAAATGGATGAATGTAAATGCTTTCTTATAGTTGTGCTTTTTGTTCATTTTAACTACTGTGATTTCTGCAAGCTGATAGTAAAGGTCAAATTTTTTAATATTTATTTCACAGAATAGGTGAGAAAATAAAAATAATTTTTGAAAAGTTATAGCCAAAAAAAAAAAAAACTATTTGTGTAGAGTTCAGAAAGTGCTCTAAAACATCTTTAGTGCTAATTATGTTCCAGGCATTATATATAGCATTGCATCATATATGTAATGCAACTCAAAAAGGTTCTTTTCATTGGGTCCATTTTTCAGATGAGAAAATCAAAATTCAGAGAGGTTAATGACCTGCCTGTGATTACACAGTCAGTAGGTAGAAACTGGAATTCAAACCAAAGCTACGTAACTCCCAAATTCATCCTTTTCATAATGCTCCACTGCCAAATGGAAATTCATATCAAGTTTCATAGGTATAATTACCTTG
This sequence comes from Piliocolobus tephrosceles, assembly GCF_002776525.5. NCBI lineage: Eukaryota > Metazoa > Chordata > Mammalia > Primates > Cercopithecidae > Piliocolobus > Piliocolobus tephrosceles. The sequence continues at coordinate 83,091,214 of NC_045443.1, forward strand.
CTCTCACAAAAGAATATGTAAATTTACAATAGTAGAGTAGAAATTTTCATAGATAAGAACTTTATGTTCTGTTTCAATTTAGATACTGAATCTAAGGTTCTTTGAGAGCAGGACATGACTTACACTTTTTTTTTTTTTGACTTACACTTTTTATCATTTTGTTGACTGCCCATAAAAAATTCACTCAATGCATTTTCTTTTTATTCTTAGAATCATGTTAACATGATTCTTTATATATGAATTTCAATTTGCAACACTCTTAAACCTAATTTGTTCTAACTGAACAAAAGTAATTTCTGATTAATAAATTTCATAGTTGATATATGTCATTGAGTTTTCCTTTCCAACTACATAGTTAAGTGTGACTTTCTGTTTTCTCAGTTTCAGCCAAGTCCCCAAGAGGCTAGACCAAACAATAGTTACCAAGTTCCTACCGTGGTAAAGAAGGTTGACAGGCCACCTAAAGGAGACTTAGAGGTCCTCTAGAACTGTGCTGTGTAATACTGTAATCACTGGTCACATGCATCCATTTAAGTTCAAATGTAAAAGCATTAAAATGAAATAAAATTAAAAATTAAGTCCTCCAATTGTACAAGTCACATCTGAAGTGCACAGTAGTCATGTTTGACTAATGTTTCCCATATTAAACAGTGTAATATAGAATATTTCCTTCATTGTAGAAAGTTCTTTTGGACAGCATTGATCTAAACAATGTGAAGAATACTTAGAATGGAGTAGTTAAAAAACTGCCCATTCAGCATTAACCTATAACTTATCCTTATTCCTATAAGAAATGCCCAAGAAAATGTGATTAGACATTAGATATCTAACCCATTCCTCCAAAAAATATTTAAAGCCCTAATTTGTATCATTTTCTAATTTCCATGATATAAATATTTCCAACATGTGGTTTCAAGCTACCATGATAAAGTCACTGAACACAGCGTTGGGAATTGACTCTACCAGCTCTTTCGAGCCCTTCATATAAGCTTCATCTCCATAATAAACACTGCCTTTTACCAATTATAGTTCTAGCAAGGAGGCTTTCTGAGGAAACCGCAAAGCATGCTGCAAGAAAAAATGCTGGCAGCCAACATGAAGCCATGATACTAAGTTACAACTGAACCAACGTTATATGGCCTTTTTGTCCTTGTATCACTTCTCTGCTCTCCTGTACCTGACACTGCAGAGATCGGAAATATGAAGTAAAAAGTGTAAATATGGGGCAAAATGTGAGGTAAGAACTGCCAGAGAATGAGATAAAAAGTATATCAAGTGAAAAGATATTGTCAACTCTGCATTTTTTCCCACAGTGTAGCATGTGACAGATGTAAACTGAAGTAGGAGAGAAGTTTAAAATTAGATGATGGTCTGTATTTTTATAGAGAATGAACTGGGTATTTTTGCTATTTGAAAATTGTCTAAAAGTTATGGAATCTATCCAACTTCATTAGGAAAAAGAACAAAAAAATTTTCAGATATAATTCAGAAAGTAGAGGTGAAAAAACATACAGCTGCATTCTGCCTGTGCCTAACCTAGTCTAACTAGTTCAATAAATTGGTCCTATAAGTAATACAGAAAGTCAAACAAGAATGAATGCCTAGAAGAAATAGAATTCTAAATATAATTTTAATAAAGTAAAGTTATTACCACGACTAATCCCAGGCTTATCTGGGCTACCCTCTGCTATGCAATCACTTTGTCAGAATTAGTCACTTCCTCTCACCCCCAAGAAAAGTTATTTTTCCAATTAAGCTCTTGGTAACAGTCTCCCTTGGGTTTCCTCTAGACTGCCTAATCTCCTCCACTGTGAATTTTTGGAGGTTGGAAGCATGGGGTGTTTATTTTTGTACCCTTGCCATGCTTAAAATGAGATACAGTTTTTCACTTGCATATAGTCGTGTACTGCAGTGTCTGTGGGAAACATCTGATTCCTTTATTAGTTAAAAAAGATTCTTTACACTAGGTGTGAAATTGGTTTGCAGAAGTTATTCATTTATTTATTTTTTTGAGACAGTATCTCACTCTGTTTCCCAGGCTGAAGGGCAATGGTGTGAACTTGGCTCACAGCAGCCTCGACCTCCCAGGCTCAAGCAATCCTCTCACCTCAGTCTTCTGAGTAGCTGGGACTACAGGCACATGATACCATGCCTGGCTAATTTATGTATACGTATTTTAGAGACAGAGTTTTGCTATGTTACTAGGCCTGGTCTTGAAATCCTGGGCTGAAGCAATCCTCCCACCTTGGCCTCACAAAGTGCTGGGATTACAGATGTGAGCCATCACACCTGGCTTGCACAAGTTATTTTATATTGGCAACTTAAATGTCAGTTTAATTCCAACTTGGGTGAAGAAAATAATAAATTCTACTCAATAAAAATAAAAATAAATTACATTTTATTATCCAGTGGGGAAGATTTATAGCCCACACAAATCTAATAAACCAGCAGAAGTTGGAGAGAGCATAAATGTTGGGCACACTGAATCTTCCAACAGCACAAAATTATTTGTCAATTCTTAAGGAATGTTTTTCTTCAGAATTTTATACAATAAAAAGGCTAACTTCTAAACTGCATGTGTGTTATTGTTTAGTAAAATACAGAGAGATTAATTGTCAAATATCTTATAAGTTATGCAAATTAACATAATATATTAAATTAGCGTTTTGTGGTTACAAAGAAGAACACCACTAATTTTCAATTCCACTAGAACGAAGTCTGTTAGCTCTTAGTCACATTCATTCTACGGTTTCAAATCTATGAATCATTTCACTTGGCTAAAGGGGCTTATGCTTGATCATATCTATTTTGAACTCCTAATTTTTGCTGTTGATTCACTTCCTTCTCAGACTTGCTACCTGCACAGCTCTCTACATCTTAATTGTTAGTAACATTATCAACTTACATAGTTGTTCTGGGCCAAAACCGTAACATCATCCATGACCCCACTCATTTTCTCATATTTCACATCCAGGAAGTCCTGCTGACTCAACCACCGAAAATATATATGGATTCTGACTTTTCTCCTTGGTCCACATTAACATCTGAAATAGTTATAAAACTGGTATCCTTGTTTTTATCTTGCCCCTTTATTATTCTTTTATCTTATAGTGAATACTACTTTCTTACATAAAATATTAAATTATATTTATTTTTCAATGACTATCTCCTCTACCACAACATAAGCCATCCTAGGGCAGAGATTTCTCATAATGTGTGTGTATATATATATTTGCATATAAAATACAAAACTGAATTTGTTGAGCAAAAAAATGAACATTTGTTAGGACAAGCATTTATTCACTGCTTAAATATTTGTTGAAGATATCCATGTATATATGTATATCTCTATATAAAATATATTTTAAATATATGTATGTATGTATATACATAAATATTTGTGAATATATGTGTGTATAATTATATATACACATACACTCAGCTACACATATAATGTATATGGGTATAGTATTTGCACAGAAAGTTACATTTGGTAGAATAATTGTAAGTATATTTATTTTAGATTTTTAAATTTTTTTATTATACTTTAGGTTCTGGGATACATGTGCAGAATGTGCAGGTTTGTTACATAGGTATACATGTGCCATGGTGGTTTGCTGCACCTATCAACCTGCTACCTACATTAGGTATTTCTCCCAATGCTATCCCTCCCCTATTCCTCCACCCCCAGACAGGCCCCAATGTGTGATGTTCCTCTCCCTGTGCCCATGTGTTGTCATTGTTCAACTCCCACTTATGAGTGAGAGCATGCAGTGTTTGTTTTTCTTTTCTTGTGTTAGTGTGCTGAGAATGATGGTTTCTAACTTAATGCATGTCCCTGCAAAGGACATGAACTCATCCTTTTTTATGGCTGCATAGTATCCCATGGGATATATGTGCCACATTTTCTTTATCCAGTCTATTGTCAATGGGCATTTGGATTGGTTCCAAGTCTTTGCTATTGTGAACAGTGCCACAATAAACATACATGTGCATGTGTCTTTATAGCAGAATGATTTACAATCCTTTGGGTATGTACCCAGTAATGTATTGCTGGGTCAAATGATATTTCTGGTTCTGGATCCTTGAGGAATTGCCACATTGTCTTCCACAATGGTTGAAAATATATTTAGTTTAGATTTTATTAAATATATAATATTGGATCCTTTAAAACACCATCCTATAAAAAGTTATGACTTAACTTGACTAGAAATTCTGCATCAATACTTTGAATGAAGACTGTAGAAAAATAACACCTCAAAGTGACTATGGGAATAATAGAGTTTGGCTTTTGTCATTTATGGATATATCCACTGAAAGCAGCATGTTGCTTCTGTTATTTAACAGGAAAATGACTAAGCTAATTCCTTCATTCAAAAGCATATATTTAACATGTACTTTGTGTATGAAATTGTATAGTTTTTTAATGAACCTTTGAGCCTTTGGGTGCATATGAAAATGAGTGAGACACAGATTTTATTCTTAATCTTAATGTAATGAATAGTAGAGTTTTATTTAATATAAAAATAGTCATAATGTGATTATTACCATACCAGGAGCACACACATAGTGTTATATACCCTCAAAGAAAGAAGAGATAAATATGGAATAAAATTTGTGTTTTTATATCTTTTTTAATTACATTGAAATAAAGGGAAGACATTTTTAAAATTAGAAAAGTCTCCCTTCCCTCTTCGAGATGAAATATCTATAAACTTTACTAAAAGTTCACATAACAATTAAAGACATTTTGGATTTATTATTATTTTTTTAATTTCAGAACTTATTAGACTTTGAAATGTGTGATGGTTAATTTATAACATGAAAAATTACAAACGCTATGCTTTTATTGAGTATGTAATGTGACAATTTCAGCAAAAGCATCGAAGCTGTGGGCTAATTAAGTAGATATCAAAAGAGCCACCCATATGAAAAGAATCTTAAATACCTCTGAAATTAAGGGAATTTATGTGTATGATTAAATGGGGAAGTAATTATCCCATTCCTAAATTATAAAATAAAGAATAGAAATTCATGTCACAGAAAGCAACAGTCTCACGTAGCATTTACAATTAACTGTGAATGACACATTGAAAATGTATTTACCTTTTTGAAAGGCAGCATAATTTCTTAGGCTCAAAATTTGTAGTTGATACATTTAGCAATTTCTGGTTATAAATTTCATTCCTTTGTTCCTTAGGATATCTATCTCTAATAGGAAAAAGAACAGACATTCTTAAGATATTATACTTGTCTTTCAACAATGAAAATATCTCATAAATTCCTTAATTAAAAATAATTTGGCCAGGCACAATGGCTCACCCCTGTAATCCTAGCACTTTGAGAGGCCGAGGTGGGCAGATCATTTGAGGTCAGGAGTTTGAGAACAGCCTGACCAACATGGTGAAACCCTGTCTCTACTAAAAATACAAAAATATTAGCCGAGTGTGGTAACACACACATGTAATCTCAGCTACTAAGGAGGCTGAGGCACGAGAATCGCTTGAACCTGGGAGGAGAAGATTATAGTCAGCGGAAATCACGCCATTGCACTCCAGCCTGGGCAACAGAGTGAGACTCTGTCTCAAAAAAAAAAAAAAAAAAAAAAAAAAAATTATTCTTATTTTTTTTGTTTTGTTTTGTTTGTTTGTTTGTTTTCGCTATTCTCATAGAATATAATCCACTCCCTGGTATTTATTCTTTTGTTCTTACCATTTTACCTCCAACCTCCTTCATAAACTTTCCTGACTTTACTAAATGTATTAAATCCCTCTTTTCAAAAATTCAGTTTGGGCTGGGCACGGTGGCTCATGCCTGTAATCCCAGCACTTTGGGAGGCCGAGGCGGGAGGATCACGAGGTCAGGAGATCGAGACCATCCTGGCTAACACGATGAAACCCCATCTCTACTAAAAATAAAAATTCAGTTTGTATTCTGCTGCATATGTATACATTCACAGGCTTTCAGATTTGGGAGAATGAAATCTCTTGCCGTTGTACCTGTCATCTATAAAATCCAGTGGTGTGCTAGCAAACTGGCTCTCCCAATTAAAACAAAAAGAGAAATCCTGACTTGGAGTGTTTGCCAATTTCTCTAGTGTAAATTAACCCATATCTTGGTGATTTTAAGCAACCAAACCAACTGATAAAATTCTTGATTATTTAACAATCAGCTTTCATAACCACTATAAACTGACTCAAACACATGTTGAGTCAGATATACTCATGATGAGTGTCCAGATATACTTATCTAGAATATCTTTTGTGACTTACACTTATTTCATGAAGTGTCCATCTATTGATGGAGATCTCAAGTTGTAAAAATGATATCCCTGGCCGGGCACGGTGGCTCATGCTTGTAATCCCAGCACTTTGGGAGACTGAGATGGGTGGATCACCTGAGGTCGGGAGTTGGAGAACAACATGACCAACATGGGGAAACCCCGTCTCTACTAAAAATACAAAATTAGCCAGGCATGGTGGCGTATGCCTGTAATCCCAGATACTTGGGAGGTTGAGGCAGGAGAATCACTTAAACCCAGGAGGCAGAGGTTGTGGTGAGCCGAGATCACGCCATTGCACTCCAGCCTGGGCAACAAGAGAGAAACTCCATCTCAAAAAACAAAAAGAAAGAAAGAAAGAAAGAAAGAAAGAAAGAAAGAAAGAAAGAAAGAAAGAAAGAAAGAAAGAAAGAAAGGAAGGAAGGAAGGAAGGGGAAAGAAAGAAAGAAAGAAAAGAAAGAAAATAAAAGAAAAAAAATTAATTGATATCAACCCAATATCTTCCCTGCATTTTTCCCCTGAATTGGCATTAGTCAAAATTCAAAAGATATACAGTGTAAATAGAAATTATTTGGCAATGTCACTGAAAGACTTTAAGGTGGCTAGTATGCATGTCTTCTTTCCTAGGTTAAGCACAATTTTTTTCAACTGCTCCTCATATCCCATGGTTTCCAAAGTCCTTAACAACTTATTATATTCCTGAGGGTGTATGAAAATTAAGCATCATCAGAGTTCAGAAATTAACACCTAGCTCCAGATGTGGTCTGGGTAGAGCAAAGTGCCAGAGAATTAATGCTTTGCTTTCCTTGTCACTATAATTTTGCTAATGCAATATATGGATTCGTTAGAAATTTCGGCTGCCACATCACTCAGTTTACAGAGAAATTGTAAAGCCAACTTATCCACCCAGACTTCTTAGTTTTTTGCAAACCCAAAATGCAGTTCAACCACTTTTTCATCATCTTGTATTTGTCCAACTAATCTCTGAAGCTAGGTGTAGGAATTGTGTTTAGTACCTCATGTATTTCATACCATTAGTTAGACATTAGTTAGACTCTTCATTTCAAACCATATGAATGAATCCATAATCAATCAACCTCTCCCATCACTGTGCTTATAATATTCTCAGATACAAAATATGTCTTCTTCCTTTTTTATGCAAAGGAAAAATAATCTCAATTGATAAGATAACAAGAAGAAACAAAGAGCCTTTCTATCAGTAGCAGCATATGGGAAAAACCTGTGCTTTAGATCTTTAGATACTTTTTTTTCTTTGTGAGATATTCTATTTTTCTCCTCAGCCATCCATCATTCTGAAATGATGGGCTGTATCCCAGAAAACACATTTTTTTACACCATCTGCGTTGATTCAGTTCCAAATACTTCTTTGTCTCCAATGCGCATTTTTCAATTAGATCAAGAGATGACAACTCCACCTGCACAATGCAATTTCCCTGCCCCAAACCCTTTTGACTTCAATCTTAGATTTCAAAGTAACTAATCATGTAATTCAAGTTCTTTTCAGAGCCATTGCTCATTTTCTCATGAATCAGCAAAAGAAGGAAGCAGCTTGAGCTTCTCCTAAGTTCTGGCAGATCCCTCTTTATCTCAGATAAGAATTTCTTGGAAGATAGTCCTCTTCTCTATTAACTATGGGAGTGTTTATATAACTAACTCTATATACCTCAGGAGAAAATCACTAGTGCTTACAGTATGTCTTTCAGGGTATAATACTGCTTTGTTTCCACCAATTTGCACTTTCTACTTATTTTGCACATGATAAGGTAAATCGATACCTGTATCAGCTGACATTGTCATATACTTTGGTGTATGGTAAGCTTATCTCCTTTACTCACTTCTTAAAATCAAGATCTGTTTTAAATATTTTATGCCTCTTACAGAACTGAATTTAACTAGTTTTTATTAATATGCTTACATATATATCTTAAGTGAGAATTTTTTCAGTGAGCTAACTGGTAGAGTAACATGATAGAGTGACATGTCAAATCTGGGCTCCAAACAAACCTCTTCTAGGAAACCTCTCTTATTAACTGTACCTGACCATAGTCAGTCTTTTCCGTGAGTTCTTGTAAGCATCAAGATGCTCGGTGTGAAGCACTCTGAATTAAACTTATTAATATGTTGAGGATATATTAGTGCTTAATATTTTCCAATCTTTGTTTCTTACCTCCTCCACTCTATGATAACTTCTCATTGAGCAGAGATTTTACCAGTCTTTTAACTCTCTTCTCAGAGCCCTTCAGGTCCCAAAACTCTTTAAAACAGGATGTGAAACATCTGGCTGCCCTCCACCTTCCCAGGTTCAACAACCCATATGCAGTTCTTCACACTAAGCTCCCGGGTTGCTCCGTAGTTTCCAGAAGATATTGCACCCCTGGTATGCTTCCGTTCCTTCCTGGAATGACTGATATTTCTACCATTCATGAGAAAATTTATTCCTCTTCTAAGTGTCAGGTTCAGCTCAAGAATTTCTTTCTAATGAAATTCATACTGTGCCCATAACCTCTGTGTCTCTCTTTTCTACTGAACTATCTTTCCTGTATGGGTTTCTGTAGAGGGTAATTGATAGAGCACATGCTTTTGAATCACAGAGACCTTGGCATGAATACAATTCTACCACTTTTAAGACGTGTGATTTCTGTCAAGTTATTTAACAATTCTAATCCCTTGTCTAGGATAGTTTTGAGGTTTAAATAAATGATCCATGTAAAGTGCTTAGCAATTAGGTTGGCACAGAGTAAGCCCTTAGTAAGTGGCAGCTGTTTTGAACTGTAAGGTTCTGGAGACCAGGTCATCTTTGAAATCAAGAGTCTGTTTCTTCATAAGTGCTTGGTAGGTGTTTATAGAATTATTGCAATGAATACTTCTGCAACAGGGGAAGCATCGAACATTGAGACAGGGAGAGTCAGTCCTCAACATGCTGTAGGCCTGACTTCAGATAGGACCTTCAGATTTTTACTAGGCTTTCAACACATTGACTAGAATGTATGTACTGAAGAGTGGAAAAGTTAACATTAAAAATAAAAATACTAATTAAGCCTACTTAAAAGTCCTCCATAATTTTCCGTGAGGCATTTTTTATTAAACCAGTTTTCAGACACTCACTCTGCCATTCATTTTTGGATCTGTGAAATAATAGGAGAGAAGCATTATTATGCTTGTATGACAAATCTCTTGATTAAAATACCTGCAAGTGCAATTTCAAAAGACCATAGTAAAAATCAGCCCAGTTGTTTAGAACCAAACATGGCAAGTTCATTGTCATGTGTCAAATTGAACCAGACTCAAGTTAAAAATAACAATAAAAAATAGTACTTTACTTTGGGTAATGTCTACAAGTAAAAACTGACCAGTTGTATGTCATTTTGAAGGACAAACATACTGTCATCTAGAAGATCAGAAACAAATCCATTTGATTTTTACAGAGACTATTTTAGGGTTGATCTTTAGATTTACTTGCACATTAAATAGGCTTCTAATATTTCTTCCTAGCTTCAGTCTTGACCCACCATAATGATCCCTTTACAACTGTGTCTAAAATACAAAGAATGAAATGTGGATTTCCATCTTATACCATACACAACAGTCAACATGGATTAAAGACTTGACATTTAAGACGTGAAACAACAAGATACCTGGAACAAAATACAGGGAAGAGGCTTCTAGACATTGGTCTCAGCAGTTACTTTTTCTTTTTTTTTTTTTTTTTTTTTTTTGCGTTTAACACCATATGTGCTTATGGTATGAGCACCCATAAGATGTTATAACCCATTCAAGAGAAAAAATGGCAATTACTTTTTCAGAATGTAAATGCCTTGTACATTCTTTTTCAGCATTGACAGAACCTAACAAATTGCCTTATTCATCTGAGTAGTGCATGTTTGTTGAATCAAATTACATTTGATTAAATCTAATGACAGGATAGTTATTTTGGGGATGGGTAAAATTTATTTATTCTTGTAATTATTTTGTGAATATATATTGTGACATTCATTAACATGTATAAGCAATTTAAATTTAGAAACGTATACTCCAATTAATATTAATCTTCTTTACAGAATTTCCTCTACTAAATATCACATGTGTGGTCAAAAATGACGAGTTTCATGGCTTTCAAGAAATATTCACATAGAAACCAAATGACAAGTAATATCCAACAGCTGCTGCCTTTAGGCAAACTGTAATTAAAGTCTCCTATGTTTAGAAACAAGAAGTGTTCTACTATCTAGATAGTAGAAGTGCAAAATCATTTTACTTAGCAACATTTTTCTTTTTGATATATACATATCTGTGTGAAATAAATCACACAGCCTTTCATTGGCTATGTGACAAAACCCATTTACTTTCTTACTAGAGGGTTCATTGATTTTATTGATTTGTTTTCCTAGGGCTTACTTCTGACTGTAAAGCTGCTAAATTAAAATTTTCAAAAAGGTAAAATCATAACTAGTATATAAAACAAATATGGGCTAAAAGGTTATTTAACTCAATTAGTATGAGCACCCATAAGACGTTATAACCCATTCAAGAGATAATATGGCAATCAGCTCTTCAAAAATACTGAAATTAATTTACCTACAGATCCAAAATCGCTTAGTGTTTCATACAGCCATGATAAGTAATATTTGGGTTTCTTTTTCTATAGAACAGAAACTATGTCTTTTCTTACTCTGTACCGCTCTCAGCTTTTTAAAAATTTTTTTTCTTTTACAAAGGTGTAAAAATGGTGAGTCAACATAAAACCAGTTACATCTACATATCCTTTTGAATTAGATAAAACTCTGAGGGTGCAATAAAAGGGCATCCAGTACTCATTTTTTGTCAATTTCCAAATCTTGGACATTGTTTTATTTCATAAAAGGGCTTCTAATCTGGGAATGTAATTTTGACATTTAATTTTCTTCAGATTAACTAGAGCCTATCACAGTTTATTTTTTAAAAAAGGTTATTCAATATTGTGATTAATTTTTGATAAGTGTCAACTTTTGATGTGCAAGATGGTAGTTCATATCACAGTTAGATACCAGAGTCATTCAAATTCTGAAGTAACTCTTAGGAGTTTCTAATTCTGTGGCTTTTCTGAGCTCAATTCTGTCAAATCAAAGTTATTTCTTCCTTTCTCTGCTTCTCTAGCCACTAAGGATTTATGATCTGGTTTAAACTACAGGTCTAACTTTTTAATTAAATGCAAAGCTATTTCCAGTTTCCAAGATCAGAAACTCATTAGATTTCCTCTTTAACTTCCACATCCAGAAGTCTTTTTAGTTATGTTTATTGTGAGCCAGGCAAACTTTTTGCTGTTAAGTGGAGCCAAGAGTGACAGTGGGAGGGGAATTCAAGCATATTTTCTCTGACAGTATATGCCAGTGGATCCCTTATTCTCTGATGAAAGTCAGGATTGGTTTCACTTGTTAGGGTGATAGCGGGGGGAGGAGCGGAGTCATATTCCCTGAGAAGGACATGTTAGCCAAATAAAGAAAATGATAACACTTAACACACACACACACACACACACACACACACACACACACAGATTAGGAAGCACTCCTTCCCATTTCAAATCAGTGAGAACATTTGCACAGAGTTAGATTTCCAAGGGATCAGTTTGTAAGAGTGTAGCTATGGGCTTGATAAATTTTCTATTTTACAGATTAATCCTTTGTTCTATATAGTGACCTGAAGAGTGACCTGTCATACTATTTACCACATATGGAAATATAGTTATGATCAAAGAAAAACTTCAGCCAAATTAAATTTAAAGAAGTTTAATTAAACAATGTATGATCCATGAATCGGGCAGCCCCTAGAATCACAGCAGATTCACAGAGACTCCAGTGCAGCCACGTGGTGGAAAAAGATTTACAGATAAAAAAAAAAAAAAAAAAAAAAAAAAATTGGAAACGATGTACAGAAATTGAAAGTGAGGTATAGAAAAAGTTAGCATTAACCTCATTTGAACACAATTTGAACACTCAGCAGTGTATGAATGGTTGAAGTACGACTGGTGAGATTGGTCAAGACTCAACTATTGTTACAGATACATACTCCTAAGTCAGGTTTTCAATCTTGTCTACCTATTAAGCTAGGTTGCAGTTTCTCCACAAGGACTCAAATATAGAAGTATGGAGTCCTTCTCAGGCCACATTTAGTTCATTTTAACAGTTAGTAGTTCCTCAAAGCTACTTTCAAAATGTAGTCAAATCACACTCTGTTTATATGAGTAAAACGTGCTTTCACATTCTGTTATTTACCAGTGATATGAAAGCTAGATGAAAGGCAGGTGAGCCTAAAGTCAAGGAGCCGAATTAGGTGAGTATTTCAATAGTCTGAGAAACGTATGGAACTAAGGAAGTTGTTGTGGAAAAAGAGAGATAGTTGAAAATCATAATTTGTAGGATTTGATTAATTAGGTATGAGGTAGAAAGCAGGGCCTAAGCTGACTCAAAGATATCAGGACTCAGTATCTCTGTAGACAGAGGGTTCATTAAGTGAGGTTTTTGTATATGAGTAGCAGGTAGATTATGTGAAATTTGTCATTGATCATATTGAGTTCAAGATACTATTAACTATTGTGAAGGTAAGTTCAGTATCTAATCTGGAGATACACATTTTAGGCTACTGAGCCTATAGGGCATGGTTAAAATCAAGAGTGTTGATATTGCAAAAGAGGGTATGTGCATGGAAAGAAAAGACTGAGCATCCAGGGTCAAAAACTTGATGACAGAGTCAAAAAAAAGTGACTAAAAAGAATGAATTAAGAGGTCAGCGAAAAACTCTGGAAAGATAAATTGGTATCAATTGGGTCATTGGAAAGTGCTTAAGATTGTGTGCCTTGAGTATGCATATAAAGTCAAAGACCCAATAGAGATTGCAAGTCATTAAATACATAGCAGAAAGTAGATAACCTTGATGGAGAAATACACTGGAAAAGACAGGAGATGATGGGTAGAGATAAGTTACTTGATGTTTAAAGGAAGAATGCAATCTCTTATTTCTGATCCTGAGAGAATAAAGAGCATGTGCAGTTATAAATAATGTTGTATGAAGCAGAAAGGGAGTTGGAATAGTTCATGCCTGATGACCTCAATTTTATTTAAAAAATGAAAATAAGTTTGATATAAGTGTGAGATTTAGCTTATTCAGAAAATCTAAATGGAAGGATGAGTACATAAAAGGCTCTTAACAGAAAGAAAAAGGTCAGTGACCAAGGAAAACAAAAATTGTTGAATGTTTCTGGAGTTCAGCTGAAATAAAATTCTATTAATGTAGAGTGACCCAAATCTACACAATTCTACGATTTTCTTCAGTAATAGCAGATATGTGTGTGAAGAGGGTGAAAACATTTATTCAAATGAGCCCCACTGATTAGCAAAGCAGCAACTTAGGTCAGAGAGGAAAGTTCAAGATGAGATTCATATACTGGAAAAAATAATTTCAGAGATCTCTATAAAGTCAAAGAGAAGGCCATGAAAGTGAGGGTGTGAGGAACTACAATGTTAGGAGATAAACATTTTGAAGTTCTTGGTTTCTGCTGAGACATATTTTTGTGATAAGAAGGTCCAAAGTGAATCCCTTAATATAAAGAAAGAAGTATAATCTAACAGAAGTTGATTGAATTTAAAGCAATTAAGAATTTATGAGATTAGAGCTATAGTTATGTCCTTCTCTGGTCTTCGAAATTACTATGACTGATTATAGTACATGGGATAGAGAAAAACACTGATTCCGATACCAAGACCTTTAATTGATATGAAAGAGTGATACAAAGATTTTTAGATTAAACTGTAAAGAGGAAAAACAAAGAGCAATATGCTCAGAGTCTGTGAATTTCAAATGAAGAGAGGATTTTACGAAAGTAGAAAGTGAGAATTTTGAAATCAAGAATAATAATTGCACTTTTGGTCCTTATGGCCTACGTGTGAAGAAATATCTTCTTAATGGGATGATTTAATAGAAGAGTTTTCTTCCAGTAAGGGAAGTAGAAAGCAAATGATGCTGCCTTTGCAAAACTTGTGGCAGTGAGAGAAATCTGATATCACTTACTCCATCTTGCTTCTAATCTCGCAAACTAACTGCATTTGTTAAAGTTAAAACAAAGATGATAACTGTCCCTTCCCCAACCTAACCACATCCTTGCTCAGGGACTGAAACTTGCCTTTGTAAGATGAATGAAAGTCCACAAGGTTAGGATTATAAGAAGGTTCAGAATTCTGCTAAAATGTAGGTGTAGCTGAATGATAAGCAAACATTGTCTTCTAGCTTGCTTTTTTATGATTCCTTACTGCTCAGGGGTTATGCAGCCAGAGGTCACAAGATTTATAACTTTCTCAGTTGCTCCTATAGATTATATCACTCCTGTAAATCCTGCGATTAGCCTTTGAGATATTTTTTAGACTTCAGCATTCTGGTTACCACCTGACTCTGTTTGGACTCACCCAGACCTGTGATTCACACTAAGAAACTGACTCAACTGGTCTTGAGGCCCCTACCCAGAAACTGACTCACAATGCAAAGACCATTTTTCACCCTCTAGGATTTCATCCTCAGTCCAACCAATCAGCATTCCACATTGCTAACCCCCTGCCTGCCAAACTGTACTTGAAAGATCTTAGCCTCTGAATTCTCAGGAAGGTAGATTTGAGAAACGTCTCCTGTTCCCCTACTTGGCTGTCCCTATGATAATTAAACTCTTTACCTTTGCTGCAATACCTGCTGTTCGCAGTACTTTGGCTTTTCTGCATGACAGAAAAGATGAACCTATTGGGCTGCTCCACAAGTATTAGGGACATTGTTAAGGAGAGCCAGTGTTTTGTATGATGAATATTTTTAAATGTTAGACTAGTAATTCGAACAGTATATTTGAAAGGTGTGGGAAGTAGGGTAAGAGGAAGCACGGTTCCACGAGAGAGTAAGGTTCAGTAGATAATATATAAACAGTGTCAAAACTAAAAGAAAGAAGTTGAGGCAAAATTAATATAGGTAGAGAGTTTATTTGGGCCAAGCTTGAGGATTGCAACCCTGGAGCATAGATTCAAGTTGCCCTGAATATACACTCTGATTAGCAATAGTAATAAGTAGGTTTTTAAATTAAAATAAAAGGCAGTTCCTAAGTTGTTCTCCAATAATTTACATTAAAATATCAAAAGCTATTGATTGGCTATATATTGTTCTTTGTGTCACAAATCCCCAAAACATGAAGATAATGGGTAAGATCGCTAATCGGAAACAAAATGACTTTAAACAATTGCTTCCAGGCAATGGAGAGGAGACATGATTATTATGCTCACGTCTTTTCTGACCTGGGTACCCTACAGAGTCAGACTGCTCTGAGTTATTTTTCTTTTCTCAGTAGTGAGACATTCACAGTGAAATCCTCTGTGATGAGCATGATGCAAGGACCAGAGTTGCAAAACACATTGTAATACTCTAGCCATAAAGTTTGAAACTCTAATGTCAACACGGGCATAGAGCCTCCTGGTGTCTCAGAGAGGGAAGCTCATGTGATGGCATCTAAGGCTTTTGGAATCAGAGTGAGATAATTTATTGTTTCTAGGCCTAGAAGATAGCATTTTCCTTTTCAAATAGATTTTAGATTTTCTCTTTTTTGCTACTGACCACGCTTACAGGATACGTTTTGTTATTGTTGTTCTTAACCCCAGATCTTCTCTTTTAAGCAAGCTCTGTCATTTGCAATATTCTTTCTGGTGTGGCACTTAGACAGTAACAGCATACACAGTATGTTCTATCTTAAACATGGAAGACTAGAATGTCCCCATTGAAAATATAACTCAAGGGAATAATGTGTTAGTTCAATTAACATTATGCTATGACTTAAACTCATTAACTCCCAAATAGAGCTCAATACTTATCTTTAGATATGTGTTTTAAAATAAAGCCCTTCTCTTTATAATGTTATATTTGATCAGACTGTCAATATTATGAATCCATCATGAATCCACTGTACTGATGTTCCTTCCCAATTTTATGTTTTTTAAAATTTCGTTAAGCTGGAATCATCAACATTAATTATAAATGTGAAAGAAGACACAAAGATAGAGTCTATGGCATAAAATACATGACCTCTTTTAAAGCTGATGTCCATTATGTGTAGTGGTTAATCCACTTACAAACCATTTAACTGTATTATCTTTTCCACGTTTATTTATTTATTTATTTTTTTATTTTTCCTTAGAAACAGGGTCTCACTATGTCTTACAGGCTGGTCTTAGACTCCTGGACTCAAGTGCTCCTTCTGCCTCAGTGTCCCAAAATGCTGGGTTTGCAAGTGTGAGCCACCATGTCCAGCCTGTCTTTTCCTCATTTCCGTATTATCTATAAGGATGCCGTGAAGAATGTTGCAAGTAACTCAATTAGTGCATGCGTGCATGCATTCTCTTTACTTGAGTTCAATAATAATCTAACAAGTGAATCTGCACTTGTTAGAATTTTTATGGTGTGATGAAAATACTTCTGCTAAATCCATGCTCTGAAGGTTGTTTCCATATTTCCCCAATCCTTGTCCACATTTCTTACAACCCTTTTTGCTCAGGTAGTTTTATTGGCATAAGTATTTTAACTAAAGAGTTTAATATAACATTTCTAGATTGTCTCTGACCAGAGAGACTGTGAGAATATTTTGGAAAAGAATATGCTGCCTAACTTATAAATGGCCTAAGATAATAAATGTCTTTCTGTCCCTCAAAACTCTGTTAAGTCATTTATTTAGCAAACCATGAACTCACTACCTCCTGTTTGTATTGAGGTCAATTTTTTTTTTTTTTTTTTTTTGAATACTGTATGTACCAGGCATTGGGCAGATGTTGAAAATACAAAAATCAATAAAAGTTAGTTTTTATCCTTGAGGAGCTTACAGTCTAATAACAGAAAAAGATATTTAAATACATAATACTATATGGTAAGAGACATAAATAAAATAATGTGAGAATGTGGAAGATCCGAAGCATGTGTCAGCTGGAATCTGAGTCTAAAGATATTTGTAGTGTTCTCAAGTTAATATTATTTACATAGAGTTTTGTCTAAAACATTTTTCACTACAAAAATCATTCTGTTTTGAGATAATCACTTTAGTGAAATATTTCATCAGACCAGTCTTGGCCCACTGACATGAAACTGCCACCCACACCTGTATTTACAAACTAATTCTTTTGTATATTTTTTGTGTGTATTTGTGCTCAATATAGTACATTCGGAACATTCCCAGGCATAGCTCAGAATGCTGATTAATAATCCAATTCAATTTCTGTTTCTCATGAACCTGGGATCTATTTCCACACACATATTGTTCAGCATGAAGGAAAAGCAAACAAACTCATTTCTTTGTGTGTGAGAAAGCAGGCCTAAGCTTGTTTGCATCTCTCTATGGCTCCCTCCAAGGGTTTATTTTCAAAAGCCAGATCTCCATCTTTTGTTGAGCTGAAAAATAGGAAACTTCCTTTGTGAAGGAAGAAGCCATATGTGAAAAGTTTTCATCCACCATGCACTGCCAATATTACTAAGTCTAACTCACTACCAAGGGCATTGCCTCATGACTGAATTTGCTTACAAATGATTAAGGCCATAAATTACACAAAGAAAATGAGCATACAGCTAAAATAATTGCTCTAACACTAATTCTACCCTGTTATATCTTGCTAAGAATCCTTTGCCATCCATGCAGTCCCATCATGTTTATTGCAATTTTCAAGTCTGGCCTATTAAGAGTATTTCTTTAACTTACTCCATTATTACCTTTAAGGATCATGAGGATTAGATAATGAAAACCTTTAAATTACTCCCTTTTGCAACCCTATTGCTTACAAGGTAGTCAAAAAGCTACCCAATTTTATAAGTATATTTTAGAAGCCTTGTGAAATAATTATGTTTATAAATATTTTTATGCTAGTAGTTCTGTGTCAATATTCTTTTCAGTTTCTATGCAAAGGTCTTTCATCCACAGAACTACAAAATTAAGAGAACTTCTGCAGTGAAATAATTTCCTTTCATGTTTTAAGTACTAGATTGATTTACAACTCTCCACTAAGATGAAAGCATTCAAATTATCCCCCCACCCATCTTTCAAGTTTAAAAAGAGCTAAGTGATTTTGCCTTTGGTATTTTACAATGTCAGTGAGCTTTAAAGAGCTTTTAAATAAATAGGATTGCCTAGGCAGCCACCAAGAACCAGATCATTATCTTCTTTGGGTTTCTATGCAACTGAAACAGTTTCACTGATTCAGGCCATGTCTCTCCAGGTACCTACAGTACCTTGATACTTGGGGCATCACTGATACTGTTCCCAGGAAACTTACCCAACTAGACCTTCCTTGAAGATCATTTCTCTTCCACTCCTCCCAGAGAAGAAGTACTACCAGGAGCCAGGATTGGTACCACCTGGTGATATGACCCCTCCTTCAATTTAAAACTTCCACCTTCTCAAATAAATCTCTTACTAAGTCTCCTGTTGAGTAAATACCATTTTCACAAGAGCCTTTCCAAGTCTCACTCTTTTGCGGTAGGACTCTTGCCCACCACCCACATCCTATTCAAATTAGAAACAGTCTACTTTTCCCTCTTTCCTCAGGCATCAAAAGTAGGTTTAAAGACAACAACTGCTATCTAAGTTTCTCTGCAGCTACATTGCCTTTGGGTTTCTATGCAACTGAAACAGTTTCACTGATTCAACCAAAAGTTAAGCTAGCTCATGAATTAAGACTTTCAAAGCTTGGGAATTAATTCACCAAACAGGGACAGGGCATAACTAATATAAAAATAATAGTTCTTTTCAATTCTGGGATATTATTAGCTGTCACAAACAAAGCAGGCTTGGGCCTGTATCTCTCAGGAATGACAGACTTTGAAATAAACACATGCTGCTTCATGAATATGTTGAATCTGGAGAAACATTTTTTCAAGAGAGACATTATTTAGAAAGAACTAGATGGTTGAATGTCTGTTGAATGGTTCAACTATTTGTAGTCATGTTATGTTAAAAGTTTCTATTCATAATAAAGACTATAATAAGCATTTCTGAAAAGGTAGAAGCCTATCTAAACAATTACATTTAATACAGTTTAAAGTAAAGTAGAATTTACTTGCCTAACACAGACTCAAATGTTACCACTCTGATTTCCTGCAATGTATTTAAATGCAACTTTACTTGCTCTCCTATCTTGTTTCTTTTTTGTATTCTCTTCAGCGTTGATTACACTCTTTGCCATTATTTGTTTATATGTCTGTTTCTCCTACAGAATTCAACATTTAGATGCCAATAATCATTTGGTCAGATCTGTATCCTGGATCTTTGAGTAAATAACTGAATTGTATTTTATTATTTTTTAAAAAATCTATATTTTAACAATTTGGTAAATTGTTTTATATACCAACTAAATTATAGAAGCTTTAAAATGTTCTGATAATATGTTTTGAATGGAATATAAGTAAAGATACAATGTTTTTCTTATCTGTTTTTAAGGTATGTCTTGTGGGACATGTCATATTTTTACAAAAAAAATATTTCTTCCTGAGTCTATATATGTGCTGAATAAACACATAGATTGAAACCAAAATTGTTCCAATTAAATTTCTAAATTATAATTTTTAAGAATTGAACTTTAAAAATATATATATTTCAATTACATAAAGCTCACAACATATTCCTAAATGCATGGCTAATATACCATCCATAGGCTGGTGCAAAAGTAACTGCAGCTTTTGCCATTATGGTAATAGCAATTATTTTTGCACCAACCTAATAGATTTAAAAGGTATTTCCTATTATGACTGAGGCTTGTAGACATGATGAAAATGGCCCAGACAAGTGAAATTTTAGTTTACCCCAAGTAGCTTTCATAATTCTTATATTTACTTTTTCTTATTTTCAACACACTGGATCTACTGATGGGTTTTTAATTCAGGCTGGCTGTATAAACATCCTGTGAGATGACACTGGTGTTTTACAGGGATTTTTATTCCAGGGCAGCCAATTAGCAAACTGAACTGGGTTAGATATAGATAATTACCACTAGCATGACAGCAGATGTTTACTTCAAATTCGTTATCTTACCTGTAATAGAGAACATATTTGTGCTTGAAAAACACAATTAATCCATGAAAATATGTATTCAACTGAATGATGGTTCTTCTCATGTTACAATATGCAATTTATGTGTTCCTAAACAGACATCAGGGATATTCCCAAAGTGAAAGTTAACAGGGATACAATATATTTATTATAAATATAAATAAAATAAAAATAGAATAAAAAATAGAATTAAAAAAAAGAAAAGAATTCAATTGAGTTAGAAACATACATAAATAGGATTAAGAAGAATGTCAAGAATTCTGAATAAAAATGTACTATTTTACTCACTATAGTCCTCTGTATGTAATGTGGCATTATTAATTCTGTACAAATGTGCCTGTCTTTGTACAAAGCATAGTTGAAAAGACTAAATATGCATTTGTGAAATTTTATATAAAGGGTCAGTGGAGCTATAGCAATGATTTATTTAATCTGGCCCATGGAAAATTCAATAGGGAAAAATTCAGAAGAAAAAAATGTAGGCTTTATTAATTTTTAAATGTTTGTATTTAAATTGATAAAAATATGTGTATTTCTGAATATTTAATTTTATTTTGTGTAGAGGCAGAGTATAGTAAAATTAGTAAGTTCTGTCTATTTTATCATTTACTTAGTTTTCAGTCAATTATCAAACATGTTAGGCCTAGATCTGATCATCAGCTCACTTTGTATGTGCCTGATTTATTCTAAATAATAATATGAAATTCCCCAATATATTTTATTATATGATTAAGTGTGTATGTGTGTCTGTGTGTTTGTGTTAGGTCTTCATAGAAATGGATTAATGCTAACATTTTTACATCATTGCTGATTTTTATACTCTATAATTAGACATTCTAAGTTATAATCTTTTTAACTAAATTCAAATATATTCCTCCATTAATTTTTCCATTCCTTCTACAAATATTTATTGAGTACCTTTTCTAGTCTGTGTTAATACATAATTATTCTCATTTGAATTATCTCAATTCAAAACACATATGATTATTATCAAATGATTTATGTGATTAATTGTCTCAATTCAAAAAACATGATTACTATTTAAAAATAAAAATAGGATATATTATTTTGCAGTTATAAGTGCAAAATAAAAGTAATTAATTTCTCTAGCATCTCGTTGACATTTCCTGAAGATGAACAACTATTGAATTTCTTGTGTACTCTTCTAAAACAATTTGATTCATATTTCTAAACAATATATGAATAGGTTTATAATGATTTACTGAATCATTATATGAGATCTATTCATATTAGTAATACAAATGGGTCTTTTATAGGCATAAAAGCTACATAGTATTTTCTGGTGTTGACACATTATAAATTATTTAATTAGTTCCCTATTTATTGGTCATTAACTTCATTTCTAGATTGTTTTAATTACAATGTTGCAATGAATAATTCAATGTATATTTCTGTATATTCTTCAGAACTACCTAAGACCACACTAATGGACATAAATTGCTGGAAAATTTCACATAAATTTTACTTTGATAAATATGGCCAACTTCTACTCTAAACAACTACATTAACATATATCTGCACCAATAATATAAGACGGTCTTATTTTCCTATTCTTATCACCAACACTGGATATTACCCAAGTTTTCATATCTGTCAATATCATGGGCAAAATATAGAATCTCATCTTTTGTTTCCATGTCATTACATATGAGTGAAATTGAGAACCTATTTATATATCTATAGAATTTTTTCTAAAAGCTATTCTTTTTAATCTTTTTCTGATTTTAATTACCTTTTTTATGCCATCTTATTATGTTTCATACATGTGAACTAACCTGAGAAAATGAGCTATTTGTTACATGTGTTGCCAATTCAAATTCACATTTTGCATTTCTTTATATACATTTTATATATAGACCTTTTCAATTTTTGTGTAAAATTAGAAACTTTTAAAATTCATTTTTTGTTTGAAAAAGCTACTCTCAATTATAAAATCATGTTAATTCAAAAGTCTTCTTTCAGCATTTTAGTTTTTATTAACATATAAATATTTTATAGAAAAATACTTAAAAATGTATATGAGTAATGAGCTAAGAAAGTACATTGACTGTATTTTAAGTAAATACTCGGTAACCGCATGTGGTGGCTTCCATATTACAGAACATTTCCATTATCACAAAAGCCTTATTGGACAGTGCAGGTATAGAGAATGCTCTACCCTTATTTTCAGATGTTTTTCTAGATAATCCCTTAGATTTATTTTACAGATTAATAAAGAGTTCTCTGTGATAAGAGAAGAACCTGCACATGCATTTCTAATCTATTCTAAGGTTGAATAGAATGTTAGAGCCTAGAAGAACTAGAACAGTTTACCACCTGAACCACTAAATTTGCATGCTGATATAAACATATGTAGAACAGGGGTGAGGTATGTAGAGCTTAAGAGACTCTTGAAGATTAGCTATTAAATAGTTCAAGCATCTTATTTTCTGCAGACGTTGAGACAATCTATAGAGATTAACTACATTTCCTACTCTGTTAGTTTGTAGGAGAAAGATGACAAGAATTCAGTTGTCTTGACTCTCTAGTTAATCCAGCACCACACATTTGTTATCAACTTATATCCACATGGAAAAATAAATTATTTAGTACATTGAAGAAATATTCAATCAAGTACAATCACAGAAACAAAAGAAAAGAAACATTGACCTTAACCACCTAGGAGTATCTGTTCAAGTATATTTGTGTCTTAAATGTAGACTTCCCTAAGTGTGGTCATGGTTATTGCTCCTTTCTACATATCATGCAGAACTCAGTACCTTTTTACACTCCTCAGAAAATACTGACAAGCTCCAAAAACATCAGTGAGCAATGTATAATTTAATGAACAATTTCACAGACAAAAGGGTCAGGAGGCTTATATTACACCCGGCACAGCAAATGACTTAAAATTTTTCATCATGTATCTCTACCATCGAATCTCTTCCATGTATGTCCTGTTTCACAGAGTATTGAGCTCTCTTGAATCCTGTCTCCTTCTTTCTAAATATCTCCAGTCTCAAATGCTCACCTGCTTTTGCATAACAATTTAGATAATTTATGTTTAAGCTATATAAAATTATCAGTTTACATAGAATAACTCACACATTTTATCCACTTTTCAATGCTGAGTACTTACATTTCAGTCATTGTAGTAACTACTCAATTAATGAAATATATTCATATAAGGCAGTGGGGAATAACTAACAACTATAATTTTTGTTACATATTCTACATATGAAATTAACTTTGGTTTTACAGGTTGAAATTGAGTGTTATAAACTTCTGAATTCATTGAAGAGTGTAGTGTTATATAAAATGTGGCATTTTGTAAAAGGAGAAATTTGAGGAAATTGGTGAACTTGAGAGAGATGATTCTTCACAATTTTAAAGATGAAGGGTTTTTATCTTGTTCGATAGGCTGTAAAAGTAATACTTCATGAGGTAAGATAATTAGCAGAAGCAGTGATAGAAATTCACTGTGGTAGAGAGAATTTTATTTAATAGTACACAGGACAGTCAGGAAAGTAATCCTACTTAATGTAACTCAGTATCTTCATTGAAAAAAATATGTTTTTTTAGAAAGTTTGAAGAAAATTAACTTTACGACTTAAATGATAAGTGTAAGTAAACAGTTCTGTTAAGATGAATCTAAATAGCCACAATACAGAAAACTACTCATAAGATGGAAATATACAGATATATGCATTCTAATATTAGTCAAGAAATGTTTTTTCTTTTAATTGTGATTAAAATCACAGATCACATAATATTAAATGCACCATCTTTTTTTTTTTTTTTTTGGTGACGGAGTCTCAAATCATTCTACTATAAAGACACATGCACGTGAATGTTCAATGCAGCACTATTCGCAATAATCAAGACATGGAATCAACCTAAATGCCCATCAATGACAAATTGGATAAAGAAAATATGGTACATATACACCATGGAATACTATGCAGCCATAAAAGAGAATGAGAGCATGTCTCCTGTGAGAACACAGATGGAACTGGAGGCTATTTCTAACTGGAGGTGAGTAAGCAAACGAACACAGGAACAAAAATTCAAATCCCATATGTTCTTACTAAGAAATGGGAGCTAAATGATGAGAGCTTATGAATACAAAGAAGGGAACAACAGATACTGGGGTCTATGTGAGGGTGGAAGCTGGGAAGAGGGAGAGGCTCTGTCGCCCAGGCTAGTGCGATCTCTGCTCACTGAAAGCTCTGCCTCCCGGGTACACACCATTCTCCTGCCTCAGCCTCCTGAGTAGCTGGGACTACAGGCGCCGGCCACTATGCCCGGCTAATTTTTTGTATTTTTAGTAAAGACGGGTTTTCACCATATTAACCAGGATGGTCTCAATCTCCTGATCTTGTGATCCGCCCACATTGGCCTCCCAAAGTGCTGGGATTACAGGCGTGAGCCACCGTGCCCGGGCTAAATGCACCATCTTAACCACTTTTTTGTTTGTTTAATAATGTTTATTTTATTTGTTCCTAATTAAAATGTAAAAAACATGAAAATATAGGGGAGAAAATTCCATTATGTGTCAGCCACTTTGACAATTTTTATACATTATGTTATTTTTTTAAAAACAAACTAACTTTTATTTTAGGTTTTGGGGTACATGTGAAATATTTGTTACATAGGTGTACCCAATAATTATCTTTTCTGCTCCTCTCCCTCCTCCCAGTTTCCACCCTCATGTAGACCCCAGTATCTGTTGTTCCCTTCTTCGTATTCATAAGCTCTCAACATTTAGCTCCCATTTCTTAGTAAGAACATATGGGACTTGAATTTTTATTCCTGTGTTGGTTTGCTTACTCACCTCCAGTTAGTAATAGCCTCCAGTTCCATCTGTGTTCCCACCAGAGACATGCTCTCATTCTCTTTTATGGCTGTATAGTATTCCATGGTGTATATGTACCACATTTGCTTTATCCAATTTGTCACTGATGGGCATTTAGGTTGATTCCATGTCTTGGTTATTGTGCATAGTGTCGCATTGAACATTCATGCGCATATGTCTTTATATTAGAATGATTTATATTATATTAGAATGATTCATCCAGTAATGGGATGGCTGGGTTGAATGGTGGTTCTGCTTTAAGCTCTTTGACAAATCAACATACTGCTTTCCATAATGGTTGAAGTAATTTACATTCCCACCAACAGTGTGTGTGCTCCTTCTTCTCTGCAACCTCACCAGCATCTGTTACTTTTTGACTTTTTAATATTAATAATAATGATCCTGACTGGTGTGAGATGATATCACATTGTGCTTTTGATTTGTATTTCTCTTATAATCAGTGACATTGAGCTTTTTTTATTTCACATGTTTGTTGGCTGCATGTATGTCTTCTTTTGAAAGTGTCTGTTCATATCCTTTGATCACTTTTTAATTAGATTGTTTTTCTCTTACAAGTTCCTTTATAGATGTGAGATACTCTTTGTCAGATGTACAGCTTACAACTCTTTTCTCCCACTCTATAGGTTCACTATTATTTTGATAGTTTCTTTTGCTGTGCAGAAGCTCTTTAGTTTCATTAGATCCCATTTGTCAATTCTTGCTTTTGTTGCAATTGCTTTTGGTGTCTTCTTTGCCTATTCTTATGGTCAGGATGATATTCCTTAGGCGGTCTTCCAGGGTTTTAATAGGTTTAGGTTTTACACTTAAGTCTTTAATCCATCTTGAGTTATGTTTTATGTTGTGTAAGAAAGGGGTCCAGCTTCAATCTTCTGAGTTGGGCTAGCCAGTTATCCCAGCACAATTTATTAAACAGGGAGCCTCTTTCCCATTGGTTGTTTCTGTCAACTTTGTCAAAGATCAGATAGTCATAGGTGTGTGCGTTTATTTCCTGGCTCTCTATTCTTTCCATTGATCTATGCATTTGTTTTTGTACCAGTACCCTGCTCTTTTGGTTTCTGTAACCCTGTAGTACAAAGTTGGATAGTGTGATGACTCCAGCTTTCTTCCTTTTGCTTAAAATTGCTTTATTATTGCCCATTAGTACTCTTTTTTAGTTCCATGTGAATTGGTTTTTCTAGTTCCGTCAAGAATGTCATTAGTAGTTTGATGGGAATAGCATTTCATCTCTAGATTGCTTTAGACAGTAAGGCCATTTTAATGAAATTGATACTTCCTATCCACAAACATGTGATATTTTTGCATTTCTTTTTGTCTTTCTTTCAGCAACGTTTTGAAATTCTCATTGTAGAGATCTTTCACCCACCCCTGCCCCGGGTTAGCTGCATTCCTAGGTATTTTACTCTTTTTGTGGCATTTGTGAATGGGATTTCCTTCCTAATTTGGCTCTTGGATTCGCTATTGTTGGTGTACAGAAATGCTAGTGATTTTTGTACATTAATTTTGTACCCTGTATCCTTGCTGAAATTTTTTAGCTGAAGGAGCTTTTGGGCCAAGACTACTGGGTTTTCAGATATAAAATTATGTCATTTCCAAACAGGGATAATTTTTGACTTCCCCTTTTCCTATTTGGTTGCCTTTTATTCCTTTCTCTTGCCTGATTTCTCTGGCTAGGACTATGTTGAATAGGAGTCGTCCTTGTATTGTGCTGGTTTTTAAGAGGAATGTTTCCAACTTTTGCCTATTAAGTAGGATGTTGGCTGTGGGTTTGTCATAGATTGCTCTTACTATTTAGTGGTATGTTCCTTTTGTACCTAGTTTATTGAGAGTTTTTAACATGAAGGGATATTGAATTTCATCAAAAGACTTTTCTGCATTTATTTAGATAATCATGCAGTTTTTGTCTTTAGTTCTGTTTATGTAATGAGTCACATTTATTGATTTGTGTGAGTTGAGTCAACCTGGCTTTCCATGGATGAAGCCTACTTGATCATGGTAGATTAGCTTTTTGATGTGCCACTGATTTGGTTTGCCAGTGTATTGTTGAAGATTTTTGCATCAGTGTTCATTAAGGATATTTACTTGAAGTATTTTTTGTTGTTGTTGTGTTTCTGTCAGCCTTTGGTATCAAGATGATACTGGTCTCATAGAATGAGTTGGGGAGGAATCTCTTCTCCTCAATTTTTTGGATAGTTTCAGTAGGAATGGTACCACCTCTTCGTATATCTAGTAGAGCTTGGTTATGAATCCATCAGGTCCTGGGCTTTTTTTTTTTTTGGTTCATAGTATATTTATTACTGATTCAGTTTCAGAATTCATTATTGATCTGTTCAGGGAATCAATTTATTCCTGGTTCAGCCTTGGGAGAGTGTATGTGTCTGGAAATTTATTCATTACTTCTAGTTTTCTAGTTTGTGTGCATAGAGGTGTTCATAGTAATTTCTGATAGCTATTTTTATTTCTTTGGGTCACTGGTAACATTCCCTTTATCATTTCTAATTGTGGTCATTTGGATCTCCTCTTTTTTTCTTCTTTATTAGTCTAACTAGCAGACTATCTCTTTGTTAATGTTTTCAAAAACCAACTCCTGGATTCATTGATCTTTTGAATGATGTTTTCTGTGTGTGTGTCTCAGTTTCCTTCAGTTCAGCTCTAATTTTGTTTTTTCTTATCTTCTGCTAGCTTTGGGGTTGACTGGCTCTTGCTTCTGTAATTCTTGCAGTTGTGATGTTAGACTGTTAATATGAGATATTTCTAACTTTTTGATAGGCATTTAATACTATAATTTTCCCTCTTAACACTGCTTTAGCTGTGTTGCAGGTACTCTGATATGTTTTATCTTTGTTCTCATTGGTTTCAAAGAATTTCTCGATTTCTGCCTTAATTTCATTATTTACCCAAAATTCTTTCATGAGCATGTTGTTTAATTTCCATTTAATTGCATGGTGTTGAGCAATTTTCTCAGTCTCAACTTCTATTTTTATTGTGCTGTGGCTTGTGGGTGCGTTTGGTATGAGTCTGGTTTCTTTGCATCTGCTGAGGATTGTTTTATATCCTAGTACATGGTCAGTTTTAGAGTACGTGCCATATTATGATGAGAAGAATGTATATTCTATTGTTTTAGGATTGAGAGTTCTAAGATGTCTATCAGGTCCATTTATTCCAATATTGAATTCAGGTCCAAAATACCTTTGTTAATTTTCTGCCTTGATGATCTGTCTAATACTGTCACTGAATTATTGAAGTCTCCCACTATTATTGTGCGGAAGTCTATGTTTCTTTGTGGGTCTTTAAGAACTTGCTTTATAAATCTGTGTACTCCTGTGTTAGGTGCACATATATTTGATAGTTAGGTCTTCTTGATGAATTGAACACTTTACCATTATATAATGCCCTTCTCCTCTTTTTTTTTTCTTTCTTTGTTGGCTTAAAGTTTGTTTTGTCTGAAATTAGGCTTGCAACCCCTGCTTATTTCTGTTTTCCATTTTCTTGGTAGATTTTTTCCCCATCCCTTTATTTTGATCCTATGGGTGTCATTATGTGTCCAGAATTGGTGGGTTCTTAGTCTTGCTAACTTTAAGAATGAAGCCACAGACCCTCGCAGTGTTACAGTTCTTAAAGATGGTGTGTCCGGAGTTTGTTAGTTCAGATGTTCAGATGTGTCTGGAGCTTCTTCCTTCTGCTGGGTTCGTGGTCTCACTGACAGGAGTGAAGCTGCAGACCTTCACAGTGAGTGTTACAGCTCTTAAAGGCAAGGCGTCTGGAGTTGTTTGTTCTTCCTGCTGGGTTCATGGTCAGTCTGGCTTCAGGAGTGAAACGGGAGACCCTCATGGTGAGTGTTACAGCTCCTAAAGGCAGTGTGGACCTGAAGAGTGAGCAGCACCAAGATTTATTGTAAACTGCAAAAGAGCAAAGCTTCCACAGTGCGAAAAAGGATCCAAACAGGTTGCCAGTGGCTGGCTTGGGTAGCCTGCTTCTATTCCCTTATCTGGCCCCACACATATACTGCTGATTGGTCCATTCTACAGTGAGCTGATTGGTCTGTTTTACAGAGAGCTGATTGGTGTATTTTACAGAGAGCTGATTGGTCCGTTTTACAGAGAACTGATTGGTCCATTTTGACAGAGTGCTGATTGGTGCATTTACAATCCTTTAGCTAGACACAGAGTGCTAGACAGAAAAGTTCTCCAAGTCCCCATTAGGTTAGCTAGAAACAAAGTACTACCAACATGGCACAAGTATACGTATGTAACAAACCTGCATGTTATGCACATGTACCCTAGAACTTAAAGTATAATAAAAAAATAAAAAATAAAAAAAAAGAAACAAAGTACTAATTGGTGTATTTACAAACCTTGAGCTAGACACGGAGTACTGGCTGGTGTATTTACAAACCCTGAGCTAGAGACACAGAATGCTGACTGGTGTATTTACAATCCTTTAGCTAGACATAGAGTGCTAGACAGAAAAGTTCTCCAAGCACCCACTAGGTTAGCTAGATACAGAGTACTGATTTGTGTATTTACAAACCTTGAGCTAGACACAGGGTACCGATTGGTGTATTTACAATCCCTTAGCTAGACATAAAGGTTCTCCAAGTCTGTACTAGACTCAGGAGCCCAGCTGGCTTCACCTAGTGGATCCCACAATGGGGCTGCAGGTGGAGCTGCCTGCCAGTCCCACACTGTGCGCCCATACTCCTCAGCCCTTGGGCAGTCTACGGGACTGGGCGCTGTGGCACAGTGGGCAGTGCTCAGGAAGGCTGGGGTGCGCAGGAGCCCATGATGGGGGCGGGGGTGGGGGAGGCTTGAGCATGGTGGGCTGCAGGTCCTGAGCCCTGCCCTGTGTGGGAGGCAGCTGAGGCCCCGTGAGAATTCAAGCCCAGTGCCAGTCAGAGGGGGCTGCTGAGGGACCAGGAACACCCTCTGCAGCAGCTGGCCTGGGTGCTAAGTCTCTCACTGTCCTGGGCCAGCGCTCCAAGTGTGGGGCCTACCGAGCCCAGCCCGCCAGAACTAACACTGGCCCGTGAGCACCACGTGCAGCCCCGGTTCCCACCTGCACCTCTCCCTCCACACCTCCCCGCAAGCAGAGGGAGCCAGCTCCATCTTGGTCAGCCCAGAGAGGGGCTCCCACAGTGCCGTGGTGGACTAAGGGCTCCTCAAGCACACCAGAGTGGACCCCGAGGCCAAGGAGGTGCCTAGAGCAAGAGCTACTAGCATGTTGTCACCTCTCAGTTACAAGTGAGCTGAGTCTATCAAAGACAGCATACCATTGAGTCATGCTTTTCTATCTAGCTTGCCACCCTGCTTTTCAATTGGGGGTATTTATCATGTTTAAATTTGAGGTTAGCATTGATATGTGTCAATTTGATCTTATCATTGTGTTGTTAGCTTGTTATTGTACTGACTTGTTTGCATGATTGCTTTATAGCATCACTGGTCTGTGTATTTAAATTTTTTTTTTTTTTTTTATTAGCTGGTAGTAGTCTTTCTTTTCTTTCTATATTTAGTGCTCCTTTCAAGATCTCCTGTAAGGCACATCTGGTGGTAACAAACACCCTCAACATTTGCTTATCATAAAAGAATTTTATTTCTCCCTCACCTAAGATATTTAGTTTAGCTGGTTATAAAATTTTTGGTTTAAGATTTTTTTAAAAAGAACATTGAATATAGGCCCTCAATCTCTTCTGGCTTGCAGGGTTTCAGCTGAGAGGTCTGCTGGTAGCCTGATGGGGTTCCCTTTCTAGGTGACCTGCCTTTTCTTTCTAACTGCTTTTGACATTCTTTCTTTCATCATTTCAACCTTGGAAAATCTGATCATTTTGTGTCTTGGGGATGATCTTCTTGTGTAGAATACTGCAGGAGTTCTCTGTATTTTCTGAATTGGACTATTGGCTTCTTTAGCAATGTTGGGGAATATTTCATGAATGATATCCTGAAATATGTTTTCCAAGTTACTTATTTTCTGCCCCTCCCTTTCAGGAATATGAATGATTTGTAGATTTGGCCTCTTTACATGATTCAATACTTCTTGGAGGTTTTGTTTATTCCTTTTTATTCTTTTTTTTAAAAAAATTTTCTGTCTTATTTCAGTAAGCCAGTCTTCAAGTTCAGTTTCTTTCCTCATTGGTTTATTCTGCTATTAATACTTGTGGTTTTATTGTGAAATTCTTCTATTGTGTTATTCAGCTCTGTCAGATCCAATAGGTTCTTTTTCATACTGACTGTTTCATCCTTCAGCTCCTATATTGTTTTTCTGTTGTTAGTAGTTTCCTTGGTTGGGTTTTGCTGTTTTCCCGAATCTCGATGATCTTCATTCCTATCCACATTTTGACTTTTATTTATGTTATTTCACCCAGCGCAGTCCAGTTAAGAACTCTTGTTGGAGAACTGGTGTAGTCATTTGGAAGACATATGACACTCTGACCATTTGAGTTACCAGAGTTCTTGTGTTTGTTCCTTTTCATCTCTGCATGTGGGTATACATTTAACTGCAGTGTAGGTTGAGTATAGTCAATAGATTTCTTTTCTGGGTGTTTTCTCTGGGATGAGACTTTGTGCAGGGTCTGTTTGGAGCTGACTTCTCATTTTTGGTTTCAGATGGGAAAATGTTAGCAAGCCATTTTTGGTGTTGAAGCTTTGGGATGTGATCCAGTAGGTGGCACTTAAGCATACTGGTCAGTTTGTAGACTCTTCCTCAGTTGTATTTCCTGTGTTTGCTCACAGTTGCAACTGTGTTCCTTCTCAATGGTCTGAATATGTGAATTCCTCTCCCCCTTGAGTGTTGGTTGTACATCACAGCTTAGCACTCCTGGGCTGCCCACTGCAGCTCTGGGGTGATCTCAGTGTTTATGATCCCCAACATGGAGGCAGCAGAGGAAGGGACCTTAGTAGTGGTTGTGATCAAGGGTCTTTTGTTTTTTTCCAGGGGGCTCCCCCTAGAAAGATGCAGGCCAGCAATCACTCAATATAATCAACCAAGGATGGAGAGTCTATGCTGTCATCAAAGCTAGGGATTCCCTGTCCAGTGATGAGTTGGGGGATGGTGGTACCCATGGGAGATGGGCTGGCCTGCTCTCTTTGGGTCAAACTGCAGCTTGTTGGAGGAGTGGATAAATCACTTAGGGTCTTTGCTCCTTTGTTAGTCCAAGGGTAGCAAGGGCATTTCCACTGTAGAGGAATTGGAGTGCTCCCAGGGACTCTGTCCAGGGAGTTGCAGAGCTGCTACTGGCTCCATAGCTCTTAAAGGGAGTGTGCCTGGAGACCTGGGCCTGGGGTACTTGCCTGATGAGGAGATATGGAAATGGGCACCCATGTGACAGTCTGGACAATTTTCTGTAGGGCTGCTGTAGTATGCTGGGGGTCCCCTCTAATCCCCAGTCACTTCAGACTTTCATCTGGAGATATCATCAGTGAAGGCCGTGAAACAGCAAATATGGCAGCCTGCCCCTCCCTCTGGGAGCTCCATTCCAGGGAGCTACAGACCTGTTTCCTACTGAAATGCACCTGTAGGAAGTGAGTAGAGACTCCACTTGGGAGGTCCCACCCAGTGAGGAGGAATGGGTTTGGGGACTCACTTATAAAAGCCATCTGGCCATGTTTTTATAGAGCAGACTGTCACTGCTCAGAGCCCTGGATTTGACTCCTTTCCTAGGGATATGTACAGGGATCTAAACTCCCACTTTGCTGGAGTTGCAGCTACTTTTGCAAGCAGGCCTGGAAAGCCTGCATTTCTAAGGCTCTTGGGTCTCCACATGTGCTTGAATGGCTGCTCTGTTGAGATTCCCCATAGTTCTATATGTCAGATTGAAAGTCCTGGTGGAGTGGATTCACAGAGAGATCTCCTGACATAAGGTTGCATAGATCTGTCAGAGAAGCATGAGTTTCTGGGGTGGCACATTCAATCACAACTTAGCTGGGGGAAGTTCCCCTGGCTCCATGTTGCTCCTGAGTGGGCCATTATCCTGCCTTGCTGTTTTCCATACTTCTTGGGTCTAGTTGTTTCCTTGATTAGTCCCAATGTTGTACCTGAATGTTTCAGTTAAAAGTGCTGTATTTATTTGCCCCTCTGTTTCTCTCCACGAGAGTTGCACACACTAGTTGCTTCTAGTTGACCATCTTGTCCACTCTCCCTTTTATTATTCTTATAAAATATTGAGACCTACATTAATTATTCATAATAGCATTTCATAAATTTTCTTAAGCTCTTGATTATTATCAGATAATTATTTCTTGGTGATAAACTCTCATTTAGGCATAATTATTGTGTTTTTCTTAATTTTTTATCAGTGAGATAGAGGAAAATCAGTTTGTTCCATGTTTCCATAGGGTGCTATAGGATATTCCATATGCAGAGATGTATCCTCTTCTAAGTTGGATTGTATTCTTCAATCTTGTTCTGTTCTAAAGACATGCTTATTGAGGATCAAAGAACAATAGAAACATTCATACAGTCTTTATTCCCCCCATTATATACGATGCCAGAACATACCTACATTTTACCTGTTCTGATAGTTGCCTTCTGTTAAAAGAGGAACTCTTTATTCTAACTGTTTGAACCCTTCTTAACCCAAAGTTCGCATTTATCACCTTTGGGGCATACTTCAGAAGGGGTGTACTATAACTTACAAAGAAAAGTATGGTAAGAAATACCAGTTGACTATTTCAGCAAAGAGACTGAGTACTCTGATGCTTATAATGAACATCACTGTCGTAGGAATTATTGCTCCTAATGAAATCTAGACACATGTTCCTTTACTTAGTTTGAGAAACAAAGGCTAAATTTCTCCCCAAGATGTATTTGTCAACATGCATATCCTAAGCAAAGAAACTTCAATAAATGGATTTGATAATGTTAGACAATCTCCCCATAGTATCAAGTGACATTGGCCCACCTTTGAAAGAATATTGTTAAAAAATATTAGCCATATCTATGTTCAACAGGAGGAAATTATAGTCCCGTGTGTGTGTGTGTATGTGTGTGTGTGTGTGTGTGTGTGTGTGTGTGATGGCAGAGCGTGAGGCAGCTGCACACTGAGAAGCCATTCCCAAGCACTGTTTAGAGAATTTTCCCAAAGAACTCCTGGAACATAGAGTTGAAATAACCTAAACAATGAGTTATTTTGGTTCCAGTACATTCACTTTTAGGAAGCTTAATATATTCAGGCCTACTAATACTTATATACTCAAAATAGTGAAAGTTGCAAAGATTTTAAAGATGATCTATTTCAGTTTTCTATTTAAGGGCAATTCTAAATCCATGAATACAAATATAATCTTTAAATCAGAGTTTAATGAAAGCTGTGAATGAAAATCAGATCTAGAAACTTCCTGTCTCATGCAAATTATATAGTACGAAATAGTATTATTGGAATTTTTCTAGCATGAAATTAAAAAGATACGACTAACCTAACCAATAAGGAAATACAAGCAGAGATGGAAGAAAATGTTGTAAGAAGATGATGATATTTCCACTTCAGAGAATAAAGAGATGGAAGAATTAGGCACAGTCACTGGAAAGTTAAACCTAAGAATTGAAGAGGACGTTATTATCTTAGTAAAAATGCTCTCTAGGAAGAATGAGATGTATGAATTACTTAAGGGAGAGAGGGAAAAGTCCAAAGGGGATAGAGTGAACAGAATTTTATGTGCTAAAACTATGATAACAGAAGGATCCACTAATTTAATTTCATAGCTAAATTAACTGACTGGACAATATTGTTATTAGTAATTCACTTACTGACTGATACTTTAGGAAATAAATAGAGACCCTAATTAAAATGACTTAAGCATATCAAGAGTAAAATGATGGTTCTTTTTAAATAGGAACTAATAAGTTTATTAAAAGCCTTATATTTAGTATTCAGCAAATAGAACTATTTGATTTGATAGGTTATAATAACCATGTAAATTGGGTCTGACAAAACAAATATATTATTATGGCAATCAGTATAAAATTATAGTAATTTACTGCTACCATAGAAATATATTAGGCCTATATTCATAAAAATCATAAACCATTTAATTGGTACTTTAAAAGTTAATTTTAAAATTATGAAAACATATTTTTATAAAGATTACTTATTCTTACCTCTAATAAAGTGCTATACCTTAAAAACCATAGGTAGTCAACAAAATAATCACTGATAATTTTTTTAAAATGCATTAAGTTTAGAAAATTATTTCCCTCAAAAATTTTTATTACAACAAAATCAGTGACGTTAAAAAGCAAAAAGAAATGTATTTATGGTTCTCATGATGTAAGATTTCCTAAGTAAAGTTCAATTAAAGTTGCAATAGACATAATACTGTTTTGTTGGCTTTGCTTGTGATACACTTCAAGATAAAGGGTTCAAAGAATAAACAAGAGTCTATGCTCCTTAATAAAAAGACCCCTTTATTCTATTGAAACAGTAAACTATTCATGTTTCTGAAGAAAAGAAACTCATCTAAGCAAAGTGTCTTAGAGTTCTGGCAAGAATTCCTCATTTTAGGTAACTAATGTAATAATATACCTTAATGTAAGTATGTTTTTAAATCTCAAAGTGGAACGTTGTAATCTGGTTAAGTAACATATATCATAATAAATTACACGGTTGTTTACTACATGTGTCATTACCATGAAGTAAAATATATAGTCAAACCAACAAAAACATCATATGAAGATGTTTAAGCAGAATAACTATAGTGAAAAGATGTATGTGTCCATGAGGCAGAGTGATATGGTAAGAAGTACCAGTTGATTATTCCAGCAAAAGAACTGAGTACACACCCTGTATTACTGCCTTAGCCATTCAAGCTGCTTTAACAAAATACCTTCGACTAGGCAATTTGTAAACAATACAATTTATTGCTCACAGTTCTGGATGCTGGGAAGTCCAAGCTCAAGGTGCCAGCAGATTTGGTGTGTGATAAGGGCCCCTTCTCATAGATGGAGCCTTCTTGCTATGCTGTCATGTGGCAGAAGGGGTGAATGAGTTCCCTCAGTCCTCTTTTATAAGGGCACAGTTCATGAGGGTGGAGACCCAATCAACTTCCAAAGGTCTCACTTCCCAAAACCACTGCAATTAGGATTGAATTTCAACATGTGAATTTTGAGGGACACAAATAATCAGACCATAGAAACTACATCTAGATTAAAATATGTTTTGAGACTGGCAGTGTTTAGGAATAATTTCTTTTACCTTGAGTATTTCTGTTCTGGGAGAGGGGGAGGCTGTCAGAGGAGTTGGCAGAATAGCTCTGATATGATTTGGCTCTGTCCCCACCTAAATCTCATCTTGAATTTCCATGTCTTGTGGGAGGGACGTGGCAGGACGTAATTACATCATGGGAGCAGGTCTTTCCCATGCTGTTCTCACAATAGTGAAATAAGTCTCATGAGATCTGATGGCTTCATAAAAAGGAGTTTCCCTGCACAACCTCTCTTCTCTTGTCTGCCGCCATGTGAGATTTGCCTTTTACCTTCCACCATGATTGCAAGGCTTCCCCAGCCACGTGGAACTGTAAGTCTATTAAACCTCTTTCATTTGTAAATTTTCCAGTCTTGGGTATGTCTTTATCAGCAGCATGAAAGCAGACTAATACAGTAAATTGGTACCAGGAGTTGGGCGCTGCTGATACCTGAAAATGTGAAAGATGTGAAAGTGACTTTGTAACTGGGCAACAGGAAGAGGTTAGAACAGACTGGAGGGCTCAGAGGAAGACAGAAAAATATGGGAAAATTTGGAACTTCCTAGAGACTTGTTGAATGACTTTGACAAATATGCTGATAATGGTGTGGACAATGAAATTCAGGCTGAAGTGGTCTCAGATGGAGATGAGGAACTTACTAGGAACTGGAGAAAATGTGACTCGTTATGTTTTAGCAAAGACAACGAGTGGCATTTTGCCCCTGCCCTAAAGGTTTGTAGAACTTTAAACTTGAGAGAGATGATTTACTGTATCTTGTGGAAGAAATTTTCCTTCCTTCCTTTCTCTCTCTCTCTCTCTCTTCCTTCCTTCCTTCTTTCTTTCTTTCTTTCTTTCTTTCTTTCTTTCTTTCTTTCTTTC
>NC_045443.1:83128527-83169926 GCF_002776525.5 Piliocolobus tephrosceles
TTCTTTCTTTCTTTCTTTCTTTCTTTCTTTCTTTCTTTCTTTCTTTCTTTCTTTCTTTCTTTCTTTCTTCTTTCTTTCTCTCTCTCTCCTTCCTTCCTTCCTTCCTTCCTTCCTTCCTTCCTTCCTTCCTTCCTTCCTTCCTTCCTTCCTTCCCTTCTTCTTAGATGGAGTCTTGCTCTGTCACCTGGCTGGAGGGCAGTGGCACAATCTCGGCTCACTGCAACCTCTGACTCCCTGATTCAAGCAATTCTCCTCCCTCAGCCTCTGAGTAGCAGGGATTACAAGTATACACCACTACACCCAGCTAATTTTTGTATTTTTAGTAAAGACAGGGTTTCACCATGTTGGCCAGGATGGTCTCGATCTCGTGACCTCATGGTCCACCTACCTTGGCCTCCCAAAGTGCTGGGATTACAGGTGTGAGCCATTACACCTGATCAGTGGAAGAAATTTCTAAGCAGTGAAGCATTCAAGAGGTGACTTGGATGCTGTTAAAAGTATTAAGTTTTAAAAGGGAAACAGAACATAAAAGTTCAGTAAATTTGCAGCCTGACAATGTGATAGAAAAGAAAATCCCATTTTCTGAGAATAGATTCAAGCTGCCTACAAAAATTTGCATAAGTAATGAGGATATAAATGTTCATCCCCAAACAATGGGGACAATGTCTTCAGGGGATGTCAGAAGCCTTCACAATAGCCCCTCTCATCACAGGTCCAGAGGCCTAGGAGGAAAAAGTGGTTTCGTAGTCTGGACTCTGGGTCCCCATGCTGTGTATAGCCTAAAGACTTGGTGCCATGTCCCAGCCATTCCAACCTTGGATGAAAAGGGGCCAATGTAGAGCTCAGGCCATGGCTTCAGAGGATGCAAGCCCCAAGGCTTGGGAGCTTCCACCTGATGTTGAGTCTGGAAGTGTGCAGAAGTCAAGAATTGGGGTTTGGGAACCTCCATCTAGATTTCAGAGTATGTATGGCAATACCTGTACGCCCAGGAAAAGTTTATTGCAGAGGCAAGGCCCTCATAGAGAACCCTTGCTATGGCAGTGCAGAAGGGGAATGTGGGTCAGAGCCCTCACACAGAGTCCCTTCTGGGGCACCACCTGGTGAAGCTGTGAGAAGAGGGCCACCATCCTCTAGACCCCAGAATGGTAGATCCACAGACAGCTACACAGCTGCATGGGACCTGTAGCCCCTTTGTTTTGGCCAATTTCTCCTATTTGGAATGGCTGCATTTACCCATTCCTATACCCCTGTTGTATCTAGGAAGTAACTAACTTGCTTTTGATTTTATAGGCTTATAGACAGAAGGGACTTTCCTTGTCTCAGATGAGACTTTGGACTGTGGACTTTTGAGTTAATGCTGAAATGAGTTAAAGTTTTGGGGGACTGTTGGGAAGACATGATTGGTTTTGAAATGTGAGGACCTGAGTTTTTGGAGAGGCCAGGGGTGTAATGATATGGTTTGCCTATGTCCCCAACCAAATCTCATCTTGAATTCCCACGTGTTGTGGGAGGGACTTGATGGGAGGTATTTGAATCATAGGGGCAGTTCTTTCATGTGCTTTTCTTATGATAGTGAAAAAAATCTCAGAAGATCTGGTGGTTTTATAAAGGTAAGTTTCCCTGAACAAGCTCTCTTCTCTTCTTTGCCACCATATGAGACATGCCTTTCACCTTCTGCCATGATTGTCAGGCCTCCCCAGCCACGTGAAACTGTAAATCCGTTAAATCTCTTTCTTTGTAAAGTGCCCTGTCTCAGATATATCTTTATCAGAAGCTTGAAAATGGACTAATGCAAGCTCAGAGGAGAAAAATAAAAGTATATGATAGCTTAGAATCTACTGGATCCACATAACTTTTTAAAAAAGTCTAATCCTTCTATAAATAGCTTTAAAGATAATATTTTATTCAATGTCAAATAACTAGGTCTTAAGAGGAAGGTCTAAAATTACTGAACTGTAATGATTGATTTCAAAACTCACACATAAAAAGGGAAAAGAAGAAATAAAACAACTTGCAGACTTTTATAGAAGTCACTTCATTTACTTTTAAAATCAATACTTACAAATATTATATTTCTCATTTCAACAATGAGGTTCTGCCAGTTCTCTATCATCAACTATCTCCCAAGAGTCGGAAATTAGATTACTTACTTATTAAACCAAAGTTTCACTTGTGGATTCGCTTTCTTGCTGTCACCATTCCTCTATTATCATCACAGTTTCCTTAGTGATGGCATCCCTTACCACTCCCCTACCCTGTCCACTTGTTCATCAGCATGAGTAGAGCTGTTTTATTACTTATTCTTCCACAACAGTGAGTTCATCATGAAAATTTCAGAATGTCATTTAACTTCCAGATTTCTGATGCTCTAATTGGCTTTAGCCTCTTCATAAGAACTATTATTTAGATTAATGATTACCACATTGAAATTTTCAATACAATTTGTAGAAGTGGAAAAACTTATATAGTCTCCAGCAGGGCCTGATGTGGCCAGCCTCAACAGTTCCATAAGGGAAAACTCACATTATATGGTCACTGATTTCAAATCTTTTTCCACAGCACTTCTTGGTAGGCTGTGGCGAGTTCCCTGTATTCCACTTTCGTAGTTGCTGTTGACACCAAGGAATCATCAAGCTTTTCTCTTTCTGACTCCTAAGTACTCCCTTGGTCCCTGGAGTCTCTCCACAGGCCTGGTTCTGGAATAAGATGCTGTCTGTAGACTTCCAGCTACATAATTCTTTTCTTTGAGATCCTAGAAGAAAAAAAAAAAATGACAAAGGCCCCCTTTATTTTAAAGACTGTACTAAAAATCTTCAGGAATTTATAAATTACATAAAGTAAGAGCATCAAAATGTAACAGTGATTATAAACTATTTATAGTAATAGCAATACTGATACATATTAATTCTCTACTCTTTTCTACTCTGGTAAATAAAAGGAAGCCACAGTTGAACTTTTGCCCTGCAGTTGCGATTCATCCACTGCATCTTGCCATTCATTATGCACCCCATGCCTAAGCTCCCACCTGCCAACCACTTCCCACTACTAACCACTCCTTGCCACAAACCACTTTCCTACTTAAAAAAATTAACTTTTACTTTTGATACATGGGGTACATGTGCATGTTTATGACATGGGTGCATTGCATGATGCTGAGGTTTAGGGTATGGATCTCCTCAAACAGGTACTAAGCATTGTACTCAATAGGCAGTTAGTCCACCCTCAATTTCCTCCCTCTCACCCTCCTCTAGTAGTCCCTAGTGTCTATTTTTCTCATGTTTATGTCCATGTGCGCTCAACGTTTAGCTCCCACTTATAATTGAGAACATTTGGCATTTCATGTTCTGTTCCTGTGTTAGTTTGCTTATGATTATGTCCTTCAGCTACGCACATGTTGCTGCAAAGACATGATTTTGTTTTTTATGGCTGTATAGTATTCCATGGTATATGTACGTGTAACACATTTTTCTTTACCCAATCCATCATTGATGGGCACCTGGATTGAATCCATGTCTTTGCTATTGTGAATATTGCTATGGGACTGTTGCATGTGTGTTTTTAGAAGAATAATTTTATAGTCTTTTGGATATATACCCATTAATGGGATTGCTGTGTCAAATGGTATCTCTGTTTTAAGTTATTTGAGAAATCTCCAAACTGCTTTCCACAGTGGCTGAACTAATTTACATTCCCACCAATAGTGTATAAATGTTCCCTTTTCTCTGCAACCTCACTAACATCTGTGGGTTTTTTCTTTTTTTTTTTTTTTTTCTTTTAATAATAGTCATTCTGGCTTGTGTGAGATGGTATCTCATTGTGCTTTTGATTTGCATTCATCTGATGATCAGTGATACCAAGCATTTTTTCATATACTTGTTGACCGCTTTTATGTCTTCTTTTGAGAAGTATCTCTTGATGTATTTTTCCCATGTTTTCATGGGGTTGTCTTTTGCTTTTTGATTTGTTTAGATTCCTTTTAGATTCTAGATATTAAACCTTAGTTGGATGCATATTTTGTGAATATTTTATCTCATTCTGTAGGTTGTCTGTTTATTCTATTTATACTTCTTTTTGTTTTTTTCTGTGCAAAAGTCCTTTAGTTTAATTAGGTTCCACTGCCAATTTCAATTTTTGTCCAGCAACCACTTTCTGTCACCAACCACCATAGTCTTTTATGATCTGATGGCTGCTTGTCTCTACATAGATACATTTTAACAAACTGTATTAGTTCACCCTTGCATTGCAATAAAGAATACTTGAGATTGAATAATTCATGTTAAAAAGAGGTTTAATTGGCTCATGATTCTGCTGGCTATACAGAAAGCATAATGCTGGCACCTGCTCCACTTCTGGGGAAACCTCAGGAAACTTACAATCATGGTGAAAGGCAAAGGGGAGCAGACACATCACATGGTGAAAGCAGGTGCAAGAGAGTGAGGGGGGAGGTGTTACATGCTTTTAAACCACCAGATCTCAGGAAAACTAACTCACAATCACAAGGACAGTACCAAGAGGGATGATGATAAACCATTCATGAGAAATCTGTTCTCATGATCCAATCACCTCCCAACAGGCCCCACCTCCAACACTGGGGATTACATTTCAGTATGATGTTTGCGTGGGGACACATGTCCAAACTATATCACAAACTAAGGATAAAAATCCACACTTACAAATTAAGAAGTCTCCTTGCTATAAGAGGTAAATTGTTTACCTGAAGAAATGCAGATACTGAGACAACCATTTCCTGAAATCTATCATGCCAGAAAGGATTGTATTTTTTATACATTTTCTCACAACTCCTAGTCATTATAGTTTAGGAAAAGGCAAATGCTGCCCGGGTATGAGACAAAAGTTGGAGGTAGGTGCGGTGTGTAAGGCAACATTTTTTTTTTTTTGTAATTCATCCTTGTGTTTCTTGGTCCACCTGAGATAAAAATGTTATTTTGCTTCTTGAAATGGAATCTATGATGATACACTCAAATAAATTTAATAGCATTACTTCCTTTAGAGAGGGTGTTAAAATATAAAGTATCTAACAGTACTGTAATAAATGAAAATGTAAGAAGAAATATATTGCAGGAAGTTTATGTTTTAATTTGTTTTTCATTTATATGTTTATAAATGTGTCACCAACTTGTACCATCTCCTTTTTAAAGTGTCTCTTTCCTATAAAAGGCTTTTCCCCAAAAATGTCTATGGGTTTTTTGGCCATTCTGATTATACCCCACCGAATTTTTCTTCATAGCTGTTTCCTGGCACTTAGCCAACATTTTCTTTATTTCTCTTCAAAATAAATATCAGCCAATAATTTTTAATTACACTTTTAAAATTATAATTAATAATGCTTCCATTGGCTTTGCTAAACTTCTTTTTATTTTAAAAATAAGTAAGCAATATGAATTTTTAAAATTTTCCATACTGTTTTTCTTTTTAAGGTTATTTTTAATTGAAAAATAACAACTGTTTATATTTATGAGTTGCAAGTGATGTTTTGTTCTATACACATATTATAGAAATATTCAGTAAAGCTGATTAATATTCATATCTCACCAACTCATTTATTTTGTGATAAGAATATTAAAAATCTATTATTTCAGCAATTTGGAAATATAGAGTACATTATTATTAATTGTGGTCACCATGCAGTGCAATAGATCACTAAAACTTATTTCTCCAGTCTGAGACTTTATACCCTTTGATCAACATCTCCCTTTACCCAACCCTCCTCCTCCCATGATGAAGTCCCAAGGATACTCTATGCCAAAATCATAAGTTATGAGCAGATTGGTTAGAGAAAAATCATTCAGGCTTACTCTACTATTCTTGACCCCTGTTTCTCTGATTTCAAAGTGAATTCTAAGCTGCATATTTATATGTTTGGCTTGGTTTTTACCTTTCATGTGGCACACCACAAATTGAAATAATAAAATAAAATTACACACAGCATCTTTGTTCACTCAAATCCACATCAGATATAATGATCAATTATGATCAGAGAATAAAAAATTATTTCCTAAAACAATTAAAAGCTAGCATATAAGACATATTTCCTTTGATTTATTAAACCACTGATTATATTTTCTTTTAGAAATAGAATTGGTTTAATAAAATTTGTAGAAAGTAAAGTAACTGAGAAAATGACAAAAACGTATAGAAGGGAAAAAAGCTTTGGATACAGCATATTTTGTATCATTTTGCAAATGGACCTGGTAAAACATTGCTATTGGCAATGACTAAATTTTTAAATGGATGATTACCACAACCACTGAGTACAAGCATCTGAACCAATTCTTCTGTTCCAATGCATTCAGTAGCACTAAACACTCTGAGTAGCCAAGAAAAATACATTCTAGTTTACTCTCCCTATAGTTAGCTGTGATAACACAAGTTATAAATTTTTCCTAGAATAAGTTATTATAGGAAGCTTTCACTATATAAATAAATAGTGGAGAGGCATATCCTCAGTATAACTCCACTGGGTACTGTGATAGCACATAAGTTTAAACAATATACAGATATATTCACTTAAACTTACTTTACCTTATTACTATTACTAGTATAGTTGAAATAATTCTATCATATCTGAGCATCTATGAGATGTAAGCTGAGCAGGTGTTGCACTCATCAATATTTTCAAATAGATAAAAGTTTATTTTGTTCTAAATAATTTAATCTTTAAAAAGCAAATAAAGAAAATATATTAAATTGGAGTCATCCTATGGCCCAGTAATTCTACTTCTAGAAGTTTATCATAGCAACATAATAAAAGATACTAACAAATAGTTTGACACAAGAGTTCCATTAAAATATTGTGGATAGTCATGGAATGACAATAGAAAATAATTTAAATAAGTAACAGCATGAAATACCTTTTTGATGGATTAGTATGGCATCATTAATCCTGTTTAATTACATATTGTGACATAGAAAAGGAACAAAATGTATTA
Organism: Piliocolobus tephrosceles; assembly: GCF_002776525.5. Classification (NCBI taxonomy): domain Eukaryota; kingdom Metazoa; phylum Chordata; class Mammalia; order Primates; family Cercopithecidae; genus Piliocolobus; species Piliocolobus tephrosceles. The sequence goes on from NC_045443.1 coordinate 83,135,478, forward strand.
AGTAAAAATGATTAATTTTTATAATACATACAACATAAGATCCTATTTTTTAAAAGTAAATGCGTCAAAATGCATTTGCATCCCAAAATGTTAACAGTGATTATCATTTTGTGGGGAAAATTAAGGTTAATTTTAATTATATTTCCTTCTTTCTATTACTTTAAAAAAAATTTACTAACTTTCCTGTTGTGGACTTATGTTACATACATATTAGTTATATTAACAACAAAGTAACTTTGTAACTGTTTTTAACATGCAATTACCTGACAATTTTAAAATCAATCAAAGCAATCAAATTACTTATAAACCGCAAGGGGCTTTTATGAGCAACACTACCAGAATTTCTATTAATCGCTCAGAAAAACATGCAGAAAGTTCCCAGTTCATATATAGGCTGGATATCCCAATCTTCACTAATTAGCCCTTTGGAATTCAGAATACCTCTCACCTGAAAAGGCAATGTTATAAATGATAGTTAGGTTTTCAGATAAATGATTCATTCCCTGAATATATACTAAGATCTTACTGTAAGTTAACCATTGTGAGCACTGAGAAGTCATTAGGGACAAAACAGATAAAAACCCATCCTCTCCTGTGGCTCACATTTAAACTATACACACTATATAATAGATCAGATAAACGTTAAGGAGCCTAGCAAAATAATGTCTGCTGAATTAACTGAAACGCTAAACATTGTTATGAAAACCAGTAGAAAATAATAAGGTTACTAAAAAAAATACAAAACACTAGCCGGGCGAGGTAGCGGGCGCCTGTAGTCCCAGCTACTCGGGAGGCTGAGGCAGGAGAATGGCGTAAACCCGGGAGGCGGAGCTTGCAGTGAGCTGAGATCCGGCCACTGCGCTCCAGCCTGGGCGACAGAGCGAGACTCCATCTCAAAAAATAATAATAATAATAATAATAATAATAATAATAATAATAATAATAATAGAATATAATTAATAAAATCGTGTAATAAGTATTTTTTCAAATAGTAGCATATTGTAGGTTGGATTGAGTCCTCCCAAAAATATGTTTTTAAGTCCTTACCCCTGGTACCTATGAATGTAACCTTATTTAGAAATGGGGTCTTTGCAGATGTAATCAAGCTAAGATGAGGTAGTACTGGAGTAACACGGACCTTTAAGCTAATATGACTGGTGTCCTTATAAGAAGAGAAGAGACATGAACACAGTGATATACAGGGAGAATGTCAGATAAGTATGAAGAAAGAGATTGGAGTCCGCCTCTACAGACCAAGGAACACTAAGGATTGCTGGCCACACCAGAAGCTAACAGAAAGGCATGGAAAAGATTCTCCCCTAGAGCCTTCAGAGAGAGCATGGCCCTCTGGAAGATGTGATTTTGGTTATCTAGCTGCTAGATATGTGACAGAATACATTTCTGTTGATTTAAGCTATCTAGTTTATCATAGTTTATTATGGCAGCCTTAGAAACTAATACGATGGTACTTGAGAAAATACGGAAGGTTTCATTTCCCCAAATGTTCCCCTTTCTTACCAGATGAGGAAGGAAATTTTAACAATTTCCATACTTCTACTTCAGGTGCCATTTTAAACCTTCCTGCCCAGCAACTTTAGTTGTCTTCAAATGAGCAGGGCTTTCATCTTCCTATGACCCACGGTTCTTTTGCTTTCATTAGCTAAGTAAGGATTGAGGGAGGCGATTGCTTCCCCAAGCAAACTATTTTTCTCTAAGTTCACCTTTGTTCACCTTACTTCTATATGATTAATGAACAAAAAAAGAAACTATTATTCAGGGAGTGTGGCCCACATTGGAAAGTGAGGAAGGACTACCTTTTTTTTGTTTTTGTTTTTGAGAGGGAGTCTTGCTCTGTCGCCCAGGCTGGAGTGTAGTGGCGCGATCTCGGCTCACTGCAAGCCCCGCCTCCCAGATTCAGGCCATTCTCCTGCCTCAGCCTCCCTAGTAGCTGGGACTACAGGTGCCCGCCACCACTCCCAGGTAATTTTTCGTATTTTTAGTAGGGACGGGGTTTCACCGTGTTTTCCAGTAAGGTCTCTATCTCCTGACCTCCTGATCTGCCCGCCTCGGCCTCCCAAAGTGCTGGGATTACAGGCATGAGCCACCGCGCCCGGAGGGGAAGACTACCTTAACCCTTCTTGTTAGATACTCTCTACTTTCCTAAAAGAAAGTGATGGTTGGGAGCCTAAATTATTTCTTTGGAATCATTTTGGTACCATGAATGTACCAAGTCAGAAAAAAAATTGAAGGAATAAAAATTAAGTGGAAACATTTTCTCTATCCAGGGAATTTTCCTGTAATCAGGAGTGATTATGAGATGGAGGAAGAACACAGCACTTATTTGATATTCATGAATAAGGGGATTTCATGTTTATCCTTTGTCATTAACTGTATACAAATTCATTCTTTTTTGAAAGGGTAAAGAGAGACTCGTTAAGAAGATGTTCATGCATATTTATGTCAATAAATCAGGGATATATACCCTAAAATTATATGAAGTAATTTGTAATAACAGGGTGAGTTAAATTGTAACTGGGTAATTATTTCTTGCAGCACCTTTGCCCTAACTCACTGGTTTTACAGTCTTCCACCAGTTTTTCAGGATTCTTAGCTAGAGCATTTTTGTTTGTTTGTTTATAATTGTTATACCTGATTTTCTTAAAGGAATTGAATAATAACAATAACAAAAAATATCAATAATAATACTATCCATTTAATAACTTGCAGAGAACTTTTACAACAAGTGCATTAAATTCCCTTCACAGCTAACTTCTTATCCTTTGAATCCTAGTTCAGGCATAATCACTACTGGGAATCTTTATTTTTCTGACCATCCCCAATAAGATAGAGAAAGACTCTTAGGGATTTAAGTATTACCCCTACTTCTCTTAAGACATCCACTAATTTTTTTCTATCTTAGCCCTTCCACCAATATTGTAAACTATTTAGCCAACTATAGAGAATATGACCTCTTTGTGTTATTAGTAGTTTCCTTCCTTCCTTCCTTCCTTCCTTCCTTCCTTCCTTCCTTCCTTCTTTCCTTCCTTCCTTCCTGACTTCCTTCTTTCCTTTGTATCTCCCTTCCTCCCTCCCTCCCTGTCTCCTTTCCTTCCACAAATGAATAAAATGAGGATTTAATGAACCATATATTTGATGGACACTTATGGAAAGGACAGTCTTCTATTGAGTGGCCCCTTTTCTGGCTACTGTAATGAGCACTGGAAAAAGTGACGAAAGAGCGGGGAATGCCCATGACTTTATTGGGCTTATATTAAAAGTGAGAGATAAATCAGAAGTAAAGAAATGAGTAAACAACCTCATGTGGGTTGATATCCAGAACTATGAACACAAGAAACAAGGTAAAGTGATAGAAACAAACTGAGAAAAAGAGTGTAGGAAGGCTTCTCTGAGAAGGTAAGATTTGTATTCCAAGACTTCAGCTACTTCTTCGGGAGTTACACTTAAGTAAATAAAACTTTCATTTGTTATCAAAATAAAAATTAAATGTTAAGTACTTCCTCCCACTGAGTTGAAAGATATCATTGAGAATGGTTGTGTAGTTTAAGTCTCTAGCAAAAGTGTCTGGCTGAGGGATGGACAGGAGTCAAAATCAGCCCAAGTTCAACTCATAAACTCATGCACAAAAGGTTCAGTTACTCTTACAGGGCTTAGTCAGCCAGGAGGAAAAAGCAGACTTTAATTTTTTCTCTTGTCCAGAATAGTCACATTTTCTTAATTGCTTTCTGTTAGGGAGTGGTGGGGTTGGGGGCTTTTCCTAATTATTTATTTCAGAGGAAGATATATTTTAAAATTCACCAAAAAATATATATATATATATATATATATAACTGACCCAAAGGACCCATAAATAGTACCTGTTGCCCTGAAAATCTTCATAATCTTACGTTTTACATTTAATAAATAAGAAAGTGACCCAAATGATTACTCTGGGTTCACTAAGTATAAAACTAATGGTTAATCATTATTTTCTTATTTTATTATACATGCTATTTGCTAGAATCAGGAAATACTTTTTTTTGTAAGGCATACATTTTTTGAAAGGCATACATTTGGTTCTTGTAAGACAAATAAAAAGGAAGAAATTTTAGGTTCCCAAGGTTCTCTTGATCAGTGACCAATCAAGAAGGTTCATTCATTTTGTTTGATATGGTATCATACAACATTTAGTAAAACATATATTCTAGAATCAATGCAATAATACCTAAATGTACATTGATTACGAGAGTTTTTATTTTTATAAGTCCAAGTATATCCGGATTCCCTTCCATATACACACTCCCATTATTTTGTGGGATTAACAAAGAAAGTCCTGTTTGTAATTGGGTATAAATTTCAGAGACTACTGCTTTTATAGCTTCTCTTTGTGCAAAAATGACTGGGTGTAGAGACATACAATGTAATTCATTACTTTGCTTTGGGTGAATTTGAAAAGCAGATCCTTCTGTTTTTTAGTAGCAACTTTAAGTAACAAGCTGCCAAAATTTTGTACAAAATTTTCTCACAGGAAATTGGAACACATGGAATTACATACTCCATTTGTTGTACTAATGTGAAATCTATATTTCTAGGGAAAAAACAGAAACACATCTTACTTGAATGTGTTGATGAATTTTAGGACTCACAAATTTGTGTTTATATCTTCTTTCCTAAGGGATGAAAAAGAATCCTTAAATTAGTGGGGATTAGAAATAAAAGAGTGAACTCGACTAAGAATTTCTTGGAAATATATAATCATCAATAAAATTAGTAATCACCTTGTTACTCCATGGACATAGATCAAACCAAATTAAAATAACAGAACAAAATAGAACAGGTATTTAACTTAGTTATAAAATCTAATACAGCACATAATCTAAGAAACATCCAAACAAAACCAATAATCCCAACTCAATCCTCGGCGGCATATACAAAAAGTGAATGTCTTTCTTAGTACAGGTTCGAATATGTTTTGTAGGCAATGAGGAAGAGATTGCTTTCTCTAGATATTGGTTGTATTAACCAAATATATCAATCCTAACACAACTTCTGTATATCTACTTGGACAATAAGGCTTCTTTTCTAATAGTTTAAAGTAATATTTTATTTAGCATATTTTTTTCAATTGTTTTTTCACAATTCCTTTCAAGGTTTGTTGTTTCAATAGCCTCCCAAGAAATACAGAGGAGATATATAAGGAAGTCAAACTGATAATATGTTTCTATATTTCTTGTCATTATAAGAAGATTTCATGAAAGTGTGTTAACTGTAATGTTTACTTTCTTATAGAAAGCTGCCTGTTTTAATGCTGTATGAATTCCCCCCCCCCCAAATTATTACTCTGTTGGCAATGAGTCAATTCTTTAGAAAATACATATTCATACATTTAATTGGGACAAATGTTTGTTTTTAATTTTTAATTTTATCTTTTTATTTTCATTTTATTTTCATTTTTGAGACAGAGTCTCACTCTGTTGCTGAGGCTGGAGTGCAGTGGTATGATCTCAGCTAACTGCAACCTCTGCCTCGAGGGTTCAAGCAATTTTGCTGCCTCAGCCTCCCAAGTAGCTGGGATCACAGGCGACCACCACCACGCGTGGCTAATTTTTATTTTTATTTTTTTTTTTTTTTAGTAGAGATGGGGTTTCAGACTGACTTTGGACTCCTGACCTCAGATGATCCACTTGCCTCAGGCTCCGAAAGTGCTGGGATTGTAGGTGTGAGCCACTGCACCCAGCTGTTTTTAAAACTAGTATGTTTATAATTGAGATATGACTGCTTAAAATGCTCTTTACAGTTATTTATAGCCAAAGTTAATGTATGCTTTTGAAAAGAATTTACTAAGATTATCACAATTGGGATATTTAAAGACTACTATCTCTTCATTTTCAGAGAAAATCATCTCTTGAAGCATATATTTTTAGTGACAGTTCAGTAGAAAAGCTAACTCTCCTTTATATTTCTCCATTACTGCAATGTTCTTTCTACTGGGACTTGTGGAAGCTATTTTCGTTGTCTAGTGTCCTGGACCGGTCATTCATCTTGATTCACTTTGGAAGAAGTTTAAAGACCTGATATCAGAAAGGCAAATTTACCATATTGTTTCATTTCATTTCCCCTTGAAGGTGAAGGATGCATGACAGAAACCAGTCTGAATTAAAGTCATTATATCATTTACTTTACTAGTCTCAAAAATTCCTTTCTACTTGCAGAGTTCTCACACCAAGGAATTCTTCTGAGTGATGAATAAAACTTTTATTTGCCTTTCCCATAAGTTACCTCCAACCTCCCTCTAATTATCTCGTTTCCTTTCCCAGTGAACAACCTGTCCTTAATTAGGATTAATCATTTTTATTTTGAAGAAAGTCATTTCTCTTGTTTACACACAAGTGTACATACTGTAATATAGTATATTAACTATGTAATGTAGCATATACTATAATTTGTAATTGTGTATATTTAGACACATTTCTCAACAGAAACACTGGGAAATGTTTTCCTATGTATTCCTCATGGGATATGGTAATCAAGGTGCTCTAGGTTATTATATATTTACTTCTGAAGTCATGAGTGCTGTATCAGATACATTATTTCTAGGATACATTATGCATTTATATTATGAAAAAGAGAGCTAAACCTTAACTTTGCCATTTACTGCAATGACCATGTTTGATTTCAATAAATAATGGAATGTTTTTTACTGATTTGAACAGTTTGTGAGACTGAATAAATTAAAACAAGGTGATTGCACATAGATGGGGTGCATTAGTCCGCTGCTATCAAGAACTACCTGAGACTGGGTAACTTGTAACAAAGAAGGTGTAATTGATTCACTGTTCCTCCTGGCCAGGGAAGCCTCAGGAAACTTACAATGGTGGAAGAAGATGAAGGAGAAGCAAGCACCTTCTTCATAAGGCAGCAAGAGAGAAAGTGAGTGAGGGGGAAACTGCCAAACATTAAACCATCAAATCTCATGAGAACTCACTCACGACCATAAGAACAGCATGGGGAAACCACCCCCGCCCATGATCCAGTCACCTCCCACCAGGTCCCTCCCTCGGCACAAGAGGATTATAATTTGAGATCAGATTTGTGTGGGGACACAGAACTAAACCATTTTATTCCACTCATGGCCTCTCCCAAATCTCATGTCCTTATCACATTTCAAAATGCAATTATGACTTCCCAACAGTCCCTTAATTTAACCCATTCCAGCATTAACTCTAAAGTCCAAGTAAAAAATATCTGAGATAAGTCAAGTCCCTTCTGCCTATGAGGATGTAAAATCAAAAACAAGTTAGTTACTTCCAAGATACAATGGGGGTACAGGCATTGAGTAAATGTTCACATTCTAAATGGGAGAAATTGGCCAAAAGAAAGGAGCCACAGGTCCCATACAAGTTCAAAACTTGGCAGGGCATTCATTAAATCTTAAAGCTTCAAAATAATCTCCTTTAATTCCATGTCTCACATCCAGGGTACACAGATGCAAAGGGTGGGCCCCCAAGGCCTTTGGAAACTCCACCCCTGTGTCTCTGCAGAGTGTAGCCTACACGGCTGCTTTCCTATGCTGGCATTGGATACCTGCAGCTTTTCTAGGTGCATGGTACAACCTGTCAGTGGATCTACCATTCTGGGATCTGGAGGACAGTGGCCATCTTCTCACAGCTCCATGAGGCAGTATCTTAGTGAGAGCTATGTGTGGGAGCTCCAACCCATTTCCCCTCTGCATTGTCCAAGTAGAGGTTCTCCATGAGGGCTCTACCCCTGCAGCAGACTTCTGCCTGGACATCCAGATGTTTCCGTACATCTTCTGAAATCTAGGTGGAGGCTCCCAAAGTTCAACTCTTGTCTTGTGCACACCCACAGGCCCAACACCATGTGGAAGCTGCCAAGGCTTGGGACTTGCATCCTCTGAAGCAGCAGCCTTAGCTGTCCATTGGCTCCTTTTAGTCACAGCTGGAGCTGGAGTGGCTGGGAAAGGCATAGAAAGACAAATACTGCATAATCTCACTTACATGTGAAAATTTTAAAAGTCAGACTCATAGAAACAGAAAATAGAATGATAGTTACCAGAGACTGGGGAGGTGGCAAAATGGGGAAATGTTAGTAAAAGGGTACAAAGTTTGAATTAGGCCAGCTAAATAAGTTCTGGAGATCCAAGGTATAGCATAGTGACTATAGTTAATAATATTACATTGTATTCATGAAATTTGATGAGAGTAGATCTTAATGTTCTCATCACACACACACATACACAAATTACTATATGAGCTGATGAATATGTTAATAGGCTTGATTGTGGTAACTATTTCACAATGTGTACATATATCAGAACATAATGGGGCCAGGCGCGGTGGCTCACGCCTGTAATTCCAGCACTTTGGGAGGCTGAGGCAGGCAGATCATGAGGTCAGGAGATTGAGACCATCCTGGCTAACATGGTGAAACCCCATCTCTACTAAAAATACAAAAAATTAGCCAGGCATGGTGGCGGGTGCCTGTAATCCCAGCTATTCCAGTGGCAGAGGCAGGAGAAGGGCGTGAACCCAAGAGTCAGAGCTTACAGTGAGCCAACATCGCACCACTGCCCTCCAGCCTGGGCAACAGAGTGAGACTCTACCTCAAAAAAAAAAAAAAAAAAAAAAAGAACATCACTTTGTTCTTATTTGTAAATTATACCTCAATAAAAATAGGGAAAAAAGAGAGTTAAGAAAGAAAAGAATAAAAGACAGCATAAAGCAACATAGCCCTGACCTGGCTGCTGAATGAAAGACATTGAACAAAAAATAAGTTGCAGTAGGGGATTGAATAACTCCTACTTATCCTTCTGGTTTCACTGTATAAAAATTTCTATGATGTCTTTTCTGGCTCACCCAGACTTGTGTATTTACCACTCCCTTGTGCTCTTAGAGCACACTTTACCTTTCTTCATCATACGATGATTTGAGATTTACTCGTAAGTCTTCCCACAGCATCTTTTTCATGATTATATTCCCTTAGTGCATGATGAGCATGAGCATTCATTCAGTGAATACAAAACTAAACAATGGATGAAAGCAATGGAAGATGAAGGGAAGTCATAGATAAGAAGGAAAGAGAGAGGAAAGCAGCACCTTCAGTGAAGAAGACACTATATGAAAAGGGAATCTCATCCTCTTTGCCTAAGAGATTATACTTGTAGAGAATATGGGGTCATATGCTTGCCGGTCATACAGGCAATGGCAAGCAGCATAGGACACGTAGTTGAAGCAAGAGTATCTTCACCTCCCCTGCAGTAAAGAACAGATCAGGTAGTAGAAGATCAGGGAAGAGACCACGGACCCAAGGACTTGAAGCTGCAGCTGGTAAAACAACACACACATGCGCGCACGCGCACACACACACACACACACACCCCAAAACTTTACTGTTCTGAAAACCCTCAGTAAGAGAATAAATCTTTTGCAAAGTACGCCTTCTTACTGTGTGACTATTGTTGTTTTGTAAAGGTATCTTCATATGCTGATACTTTAACAAAGAAGTCAGTAGAAGCCCCTTTGTGTGATGGGAAAATCCTTCTTTATTAGAATATGTAGAATCAACAGAATTAGTTAAATTGATTGACAATTATTCTGATTACTTTGGTAATAGTGATAGTCACCTGATAAACACTTGTCATATCACAAAAATTATATGGCAATCAATGTACAATTTCTTTTATCCAAAGAGGAACTAAAATCTGCATGTCTTATACTTTACCTTACTTTTTGGAATATCTGTATATTTTTATTTTTAATATTTAAAATTTTCAATTTTTCCATCATGCAAGAGAACTGTACCTCAAAATATGCTCCATTCACTTCGTGCTAACTCATTGTTCCATTTACTACAATCACTGTTTCATAACCATTTATATATCTTGCTACATGGTTGGTCATATGTCAAGCTAATCTTAACATTTCTATATAAAAATAATAATGCAACAGAATTATGAATCAGTAATTTTAGAAGTAAATCATGCTGCAAATTACATATTTGTATAGTCTGATTAATAGACAACTTTAAAATGGGGTTTAAATATGTGGAAAGGCTCCTTTGCACCATGTTGGATAGAAACGTTTTGCTAAGTGCACTATTGAAGTGACAATGTAAAGTATAGCCCAGGCAGCAAGAGTCGTGCCACAACATGACAGTAAAACTCAGACAATCAGGAAATTAATAAAACAGAAAGCTTTGTAAGTTCAGTGTTTTCTCAAATTGTTTTCCAGAGAAAGTTTGAATGCCAGGCTTTCCAGCTTAAGAAAAAATTCTGACACTTAGCAATCTCATTATTTGTTGAAATTTTTAAAAGTACAATAAACAGAAACATGATTTACATCTAATTTATAACTTCCTTATTCATCCAAAAACCATTGAGCTAGTCCTCTTATTCAGTGAGAAAACTGAAGTTTATTCAGGTGTGGCTTAACTTTAGTGTAGAATGTCTTTACTTTTAATTCACTTTGGTACAGTACTTTAGGCATGTCAAGAAAACACATTCTATTAAAATTGCAATCAATAAATTTTATTTCCAGTTTAATTTTTACCCAGATAGTAAATATATTTAACCAGTAATTATGTACAAATCTTTGACATATTTCTCATAATTGTCACTTTGCATAATACATTTAGATAGATATTTGATTGCCAAATTTGAAATTGTTGAACAGGTAAAAGCTTGGCTAAATTTTATGTCCTTAGAATCAAGACTTCAGTGGCAGAGTAGTTTTTATAAAGAGGAAATAAAACACATTTTAATGAAATTAGAAAAATCATGCTTAAGTTTGTCACCAAGGAAATCCAAAAATGGACGCTTAAATATTTTGCTTTAAGGTAAAGCATATATATTTTTCATGAGAATAATTTAGGCAACCAGAATAAAATATTAATTTACATTTGTAAATAACTTTAATGATGTTTAATAATACAGCAGTGGACTCCAAATATACATCTACAAATTTTCTCTTAAACTATGCTGAATCACAGTGTACCAGCCACACTGATATGCAATTAGATCATTTCATAGTAGATAAAAAGACACTATTTCCATTGAGTGTGAAGCTGAAAATTACTTTAAAATCTACAAAATTAAATATTTCTAAATAACTTTAATCAAATATTTTATTCTTATTCAAAATTGTTGGCAAACAATTATTTAGCTAGTATTTACTTTGATATTTATGAGAAAACATTTGATAGCATACAACATATTAAAATATAAAAGCAAAATCTATTGAAAAAGGTATATCTAGAGAGCTGCTGAAAACAAGCTAAATAGTCTCACATTAATCTTGTCCAATTTATGTAGTAAATTGGAAATATAGAAATAAAGGTTATGCTTACCAAACTGATGATTTTGTCGGCTCTAATTATTGAATAAGTGAAGCTAATTTTCTATATAATGGAGCTTATTGATAATTTGATATACTCACAGCCATAGATATAGCAAAAGCCTATATTTTAATGATGTCTTTGCTTTCAAGCCAGTTATGTATTAAACATAATACCTACCTACTCAAACAAATATAAAATAGTTCTGAATATTTTAAAATTATATGATAAGTGCTACGTGATTTATTATAAATTTTGACCATTTTATGTTTAATTAAATTATTTTATAAGTGAAAATATTCTAATTTATCTTACCGTTTCAAGGTCTCAAAATCTTATAATACATAACCTGATATGAGAGCTTATATTGAAGATGGTGATATATCTTTATGTCAATAAATTATATTTTATATTTAAAAAGATCATGCCAGTATGTGGCTAAAAATAGAAATGAAATAGATTAATTTGTCTCAAAAGTGGTGTGAATTACCAGTAAACTGGCTATTCGAAGGAATTGCTAATCATAAAATGACCATGATAGAAACCTCAGTCTATCATTTACTCCCATTTTGTATATAAGCACAGTCATTGTTGCAGTTAAGAAATGCCAGAAAAGAAAAACAAAAGACTTACTTTAAAAAAAAATTAGCGGCAAGTTATTAATTCCCAACTCATTAAAATCATACAACTAAATGCCTAGGACAGTAGTAGGCATATAACAAATATTATCAAACACCTACTGAGTAAAATGACCACTTCAATTTATTTGAATATCCAGTGTGATGAAGAATCATAAAATGCAAAAGAGTTTCTATATTTTTAGTTATTGCTAGTGAGTCCTTGTTTCAATTACTTGGACAGGACTGTTGTTGAGATGTGCTTTGACTTAAACATCTGTTCAGTTAAAATGGGAAAAGCTTGGAATTGGGAGATACTTGGTCTTGAGGAAGGAATAACAGCATTCATAATGGGCAGGCAACAATTCATGTCACCTACGTATCTAAAGGTACATATTGAACATAGCCTGACTCAAGAAGTGATCATCATGCAAGAAATTTCTTTTCCTTCAAATTTTATTTTTTTCATTGATGTATAGGTTAAATAACAGTAAATAAGCACATATCTTATGCATAATGAGTCTTGACAAATGTATATACCCATGAGGTCAACACGCCAATCAAGATACAAAAGATTCCTTAATGCTGGTTTAGTGTCAGGTCTCTCTGCACCACTGAGCCTGCTATTATATATATATATATATATATATATATATATATATATTATGGTACATATTGAACATAGTTTTTTTACTGGAGGATTTTGCTCATTCTTGAATAGTACACACGTGCAATTAGAATATGTACTCTCTTATGCCTATCTCATTTCATTCAGAATAATGTTTGTGTGATTTCTCCATGCTGTTGTGATGGAATTCAGGACACACTACCCCAAAATGTGGCACCTTTATATTTAAAAATACAGCAAAAATTGGAAGGTCTCTCTTACTTTCCCTTCACACCTTGTACTCTGAAGCAGGTCATTAAACCCAGTTGACTTTCCTCTGAAGTAATTCATTATACCTCATTCCAGAGAAGCTATCCCTATACCTAGAAAAAGGATGTCATTATTTCTGAAGACATAGGGACACAAAGAAAAATCTGAAGAAACGGGCCTTGCTCAGGTCCCTCTCCAGTTTACCACCACTAGATCACAACTACTTTGTTCAATCATACTTCTGCACAATGGTCCCTTCTTCATCAAACTTAAGCATAAAAATGTACGTTTTCCTGTTTCTTTAGGTCTTCATTTCTGAAGGTGCCTGTGTCACAAAAACTTATATGGCACAAATTTGAAAGTTTTTATTTTGTCAATCTGTCTTTTGTTATAGAAGCATCAACCATGTACTTTGCAATGGGTGAGGAAAAAAATATTACTTTCTCTCCTCTACAGTTGCATGTATCCAGTTTTAGTCAACTTTCTTACTGAGTTGTATCATACTGCATGATATATCACAATTTATCCATTCCTCTGTTGATAAATATTTTTTATTTTTATGAATAAAGCTGCTATGAGCATCTTGTACAAGTATTTTCATTAATATGGTGTTTATCTTGGGTAAATTCTTATAAATTGAATTGCTAGTAAAATTTTGTTTAACTTTTCAAGAAACTAAACAATTATTTTCTGATGTGGCTGCATTATTTTATACTCCTGACAATAATCTCTGAGAGTTCTAATTGTTCCCTATCCTTACCAAAACTTAATCTTAGTCATTCTAATGGGTGGAAAGTAGCATCTAATGGCAATTTTAACTACGATCTCCTTGATGAATAATAGGGCACCTTTTCTAGTGTTTATTAGCAATTTGCATTTTTACTTTTCTGTTTAGGCCTTTTGCCCGTTATTTTGTTTTTCTTTTTAGTATTGAGTTACAGGAATCATTTCCGTATTACTTATACGTTACTTATAGTCATGTGTCACCTAACAACTGGGATTCTTTCCGAGAAATGTGTAATTAGGTGATTTTGTGGTTGTGTGAATATCATAGAGTGCACTTATGCAAACCCAGATAGTATAGCCTACTACACACCTAGGCTATGTGCTATAGCCTATTGCTCCTAGTGATAGTGATAGGAGACAGACAAAATCCTAGGCAGACAGAGATGTGTCCCCATTGACACTTGACCTTCAAGCCAAGGACAGTCTAAAGTCTGGAAACCAAACTGCCAGTTCTGGATAGAATCCACAACAGGAGTGAGAACTTGCACCCCGCTCTTCGCCACTGCCTTCTACATGATGCCTTTTAATCAATGGAATGTTGCTTTATCCAAGACAACTCATGGATGAATCAACACCCATTCCTCCATTCTAAGCCTATAAAAAACCCCAGACTCAGCCTCACAGATGGCTACCTGCTTTCAGTACCCATCTCCTTCTTGAAAGCTTTCTCTGTCACTCAATAAAATTCTACTCTGCCGTATTCATTCTCCAGTGTCCATGTACCTTATTTCTCTTGGTCACAGGACAAGAACCCATAACTCGCTGAATAGTGGGAGTAAAAGAGCTCCTCCTGCTTGCTGAACTTCAGGCAGTGGGCGTAAAATCGCTATAACCCTCCCTCCCAGTCACTGAACAAAGAGAGAGATGAAGCAGATGGGCACCACTCGCTCCTTGCTGAACAACAAGGAGAGAAGAAGTGAAACCACTGGGCTCCACTCCCTTCTGCTTGCTGAGCTCTGAGAGTGAAGCAGCAAAATCGCTGCCAAACTATGGGATCACTTCCTCTCCCTTGTCAAATTATAGGAATAAAAAAACTTCAACACTAGGCTACTATAGAAAGGGAAGTAGAAGTTCCTCTTCAAAGGGATTTTCCTCCTCGTCTAATTAGAAATGAAGAGTAACCTCTCTTAGAAGCAAAATGTATTCAAAACCTGTGCTGACACTCTTAGTTATCTGCTAGCCGAAATAAAGAGATCAATGTACTTTGTGTTCTTAGCTCCCACATTTTAGCCTAGATATTTGCCTTGGCATGCTTACACAGGCCCAAGCAAGCATTAGGTGATAGCCTGTTCCTTTTCCTTATTTGGGGGTATTTTGACCTTTCTCAGCATTCTACAAGTTGTTTCCTCCTTCTTTTGTTCTCCTCTGCCTTTGCCTCTTTTGGAAAGTACTAAGTTGCTAGTCAATCAGGACAAGTAGAGAACATGAGGTCCTGTTCTAGCCAATGGAAACTGGACACAGCCATAGGGTGGACCATCAGGTTTTAAATGACCTTTGTTTGTGTGTGCTCTTGTGGCAGGATTGCTAGCAAGTGGCACCCTTTCTGCAGAAGGTAAAATTGGCCTTGCTGAGAGATCCATTGTCTTAGTGTTGATTTCTGCAATATTGAAAACCCATTTCTAACAGCTACAAACAGATATAATGTGTTACTGTACTGAATACTGTATGCAATTATAATAAATGCTAAGTATTTGCATATCTAAACATAGAAACAGTACAGTAAACATATGATATAAGAGATTAAAAATGGTACACCTGTATAAGGCACTTACCATGAATGGAGCTCACAGGACTTGGAAGTTCCTTGGATGAGTGAATGAGTGAGTAGTGAGTGAATGTGAAAGCCTAAGACATTACTGTATACTAGTATAGACTTCTTAAGCACTGTACACTTAGGCTTTGGTAAATTCATTTAAAATTTTTCTCCCTTCAATAATAAATTAACCTTTGCTTACTGTAATATTTTACCTTAAAAACTTTAATCGTTTTAAGTTTTTGACTTTTATAATAACTCAGCTTAAAGCATAAATGCATTTTATATCTGTACAAAAATATTTTCCTTCTTTATAATCTTTATGAGCTTTTTTCAATTTTTATTTTTTTACTTTTCAAACTTTTTAAAATGAAAACTAAGATACAAACGCACACTAGCCTAAGGCTACAAAGTTTCAGCATCATCAATATTACTGTCTTCCACATTATATATCCTTTCCCCCTGGAAGATCTTCAGAGGCAATAAGATACATGGAGCTGTCTTAACAGTTTAACAGTGCCTTCTTGGGAATACATACTGAAGGACCTACCTGAGACTGGTTTATAGTTGACCTCCTTTTTTAATAAGTAAAAGGTGTGCACTATAAAGTAAGGATAAAAATATAGTAAATACATAAACTGGTAAAATATTCATTTATTATAATCAAATATTATGTATTCTACATAATTATATGTGCTATACTTTACAGGACTGGTAGCACAGTAAGTCTGCTTACACCAGAATCACCACAAACATGTGACTAATGGATCGTACTATGACATTAGGACAGCTACAAAGTCACTAAGTGATAAGAATTTTTCAGCTCCATTATAATCTTATGGGGCCATCATCATATATGTGGCCTTTCATTGACTGAAATGTTACTACATGGCACATTACTGGATCCTATGTATTCTTTTATTTATTTGTTGATACAGGGTCTCACTCTATTGCCTAGGCTGGAGTACCATGGCCTGATAAGGGCTCACTGCCGCCTCAACCTCCCAGGCTCAGGTGATTCTCCCACCACTGCCTCCTGGGTAGGTGGAAATATGGGCCTCCACTACCATGCACTACTAATTTTTATCTACTCATTGTAGAGACTAATTGTACTAATTGTAGTACATTTACTAATATACTACACCTACTAATTCATCTACTGTAGATGAATTCCATAATTCATCTACTAATTGTAGTGACAGATATTGCCATTTTGCCCAAGCTGGTCTCAAACTTCTGGTCTCAAGCAATCCACCTGCCTCCACCTCTCAAAGTGCTGAGACTGATTACAGACAAAAGTCACTGTGCCTGGCCGACTGTATTCTTACATAGCTTTACATGTTCTTAATATATACTAGGCACATCTCTTATCAGATATATGTGTACTGTTAATATTTTCTCCCAGTTCATGGCTTAACTGTTATATTTTCATGAGCAGAAGTTTTAAGTGGATGAGGTACAATTTATAAAAATTTTCTTATATGGCTCATGCTTTCTGGGCCTTATGTAAGAAATCTTTGCCTACTCAAAATTCATGAAAAATTCCTCATGTTTTGTCTATAAGATGTATAGTTTTAGTTTTTACATTTAGGTTTATGATCCTTCTTGAACTGAATATGTATATGAGTGAGGTGGGAAAGATCAAAAGTTTTGAGCTTTGTTTTGTTTTTTCTGTGTAAGTATCCAATTGTTCAAGAACTTTTCTTTCTCCCATTTAGTTGCATTTATACCTTCCTTTAAAAACTAATTGACTACATAAGTGTCACTACATTTCTCTACTTTCTATTCTGTTCCATTGATCAATTTGTCTATCCTTAGTTTAATATCATAGTGTCCCGACTAGTATAAAGTTTTGAAATCAGGAAGTCAAAGTCCACTAACTTGGTTGTTCTATGAGATTGTTTTGGCTATTCTAGAATCCTTTTTTTTTTCTATAACTTCAAAAGTCAAGCTCTGTATTTACATAAAATAACAATTGACTTTTAATAGGAATTTCATGCAACCTATAAACATTTTGAAGAATTGATTTCTTAACAGTTTTTCTTCTAATACATGATTATTATTGGATCTTTTGCCATTTATTTGTTTTTTTCTCCTCATGATATTTTATAGTGAAAAGTATACAGAATTTGCATGTACTTTGTTAAATATAGCCATAATTGTTTCATGTTCATTATGCTGTACTTAAATCTTATTTTCTAGTTGCCCATGACATGTCCATGTACATTTATTTTGTATTTTGTGAACTTGCTAAATTTATAGTTCCATTTTAGGAGATGTTTTGAAGATTTCTTGGGTTTTGTAAATAAACAATAATGCCATCTGTGAATAAGTACAATATTACTTTTTCTAGTACAATTGGAATGTCTTTGATTTGCTTTTCTTACCTCATACTGGTGAGGATTTTTATTTCAATGTTGAATTAAAGTGGCAAAAGTAGACACATTTACCAAGTTTTTTAATCTTAGGATAGAAATGTTCCATCTTTCACAATTAAATATATTAGCTATAGGTTTTCCATATATATCCTTTATAAGATTGAAGATGTTTCTTCCTTTTCATTGTGTGCTGAATACATTTATCATGAAAGGCTGCTGAAATTTTTCTAATATTCTTTTCTGTATTCATTGTGGTGCTTGTGTATTTTTCTTTTTGTTATTTTAATGGTGAATCACTTCACTTAATTTTCATATGTTAATCCAAGCTTGTATTAATGAAACAAATTTCACTTTTTCGTAATATACTTTTACGTTTCTTATAGATATTGTTGCTTGCAATTTACTGATACTTTGTTAAATAGTTTTGCATCTGTATGTATAAGAAATGTGAGTCCATAGTGATATTTTATACTGTTCTTGTCAGAATTTATTTATCAACTTTATGCTGATAAACTTTATAGACCAGTTGGGAAATGTTTCTTCCGTTTATAGCATCCTTAAATGGTTAATAGTATTCACCAGGTTTGGCATGTGACTCTGGAATTTTTTTTGAAGGGAGGTTTTTAATTGTGAATTCACTTTTCTTTAACAGATATAGGACTCTTGAAAATTTTTATATTATTTCTTCTGAAAATAATCTGCTCAGAAATTCAGAAGTCATATATTCCTGGTAGCTACTAAAACAGAAGTTTGAAGAATGAAAGCTTGTACATGGTCTGCTACTTTCCAGAAGGACTCTACATAGTAGTTGAATGTTTGAGAGATGCAGCTTCTGAGCAGGGTACAGGAGAAGGCAAAAGCTGAGTGAGTTGCTGGGGTCACAGACACGCAGTTGGTTTTCTGCAAGATTTCATTCCCTATGGGGAGACTGAAGTTAATTAAAAAACAGAGTAGGAAGCTCAGTTACACTGAATGAGCAAATACAGCAGAGGTTAAGAAAAAGTTCTATTTCTACGCTTGTGTCAACTGAAGCACAGATGGAAGTGATATAATAACTAAAGTGGCTTTAATAAAAAGAAGGACCAATCTCAATGGTTCAAAACTGTGTGATTCCATTTATATAATATTCTCAAATGACAAATTTATAAAGAAAGAAAATGGACAAGTGGTTACAAGGGTTTAAGGAAATGGAGGGGGTGAAACAGGACAAGGGAGTTATTTTTGTAAAGATGTAATGATGTACGAATAGTTATTTAGCTTGATTATAATAATGGCTATATGAATTTATACATACAACAAGATGTCATAGAATTATACTCAATGGAATAAAATTGAGTACATGCAAAATATGCTAAAATCCAAGTAAGGCTGCCGTCTACTTAATCATACTGTAGCAATCTATTTCCTGACTTCGATAATATCCTGTAGCTAACATTAGATGTCACCATTGGGAGAAGCTGGCGATTTGTACAAGGAAGCTCCCTGAACTATTTTTGCAAATTTGTATGTGTCTGTAGTTATTTCAATGTAAAAAGTTCAAGCAAATTAAAAAATAAATGAAAAGGGGAATGTGTTGGCTCATACAAATTAAGTGTTTAAGGTAGTACTGATCCCAGAATTTCAAACTACATTATTATGACTCAGTTTAAGAATATGTCTTAATTCTGCTCTTCCACATTGACTTCTGGCAAAGGTTTAATGCAAAGGCAATAGCTTCCAGAGTCAAGTACATTTTTTGCATTTATATCTTATTCCAATAATTCAAAAATCCTGTATCTAACTGTCATTAGGTAAAATCGGCCCTTATGATTATCCCTAAGTCAATCACAGTTCCCACACCCAGAGTATGTTGTTGAGTCAACTTCATAAAAAACATGGTGAATTGAGACTGTAGAAGGGATAATTCTTCAAAGGTAATTCAAGGTATTGTTACCAAAAGAAAAACAAATTGATGCTGGGGACCCTGCAAAATCGCTGTCAGGACATGGAATTACTCAGAGCTCATCCCAGGCATTCCAAACACCTAGTAGAAAATGGTAGGCTCGACCGGGAGCAGTGGCTCACGCCTTTAATCCCAGCACTTTGGGAGGCCGAGGCGGGTGGATCACAAGGTCAGGAGATTGAGACCATCCTGGCTAACACGGTTAAACCCCGTCTCTACTAAAAATACAAAAAATTAGCTGGGCGCGGTGGTGGGTGCCTGTTGTCCCAGCTACTCAGGAGGCTGAGGCAAGAGAATGGCTTGAACCCAGAAGGTGGAGCTTGCAGTGAGCCGAGATTGCACCTCTGCACTCCAGCCTGGGGGACAGAGCAAGACTCCATCAAAAAAAAAAAAAAAAAAAAGAAAGGAAAGAAAGAAAGAAAATGGTAGGCTGACTATTACAGAATGCATTGAACATTCAAGCAAAAATTCTGAATATGCTCTCTGGCTTAAACAAGATAGATTTAGAAACTGGGGTGGTATTTGAGGAGGCAGGAACTGACACATTAAAATGGAAAATATCCCCTCTAATTCTCATTCATTAAGTATATATAAAATATGCTCTCTGAGGTACGTAAAATAAATCTAATGCTTTATCTTGAAATCTCTTTTTAACAAGGCTAAAATTCATTAGTTCTTATTTGTCATGATTATAGTGACAGATGTCATCAAATCACTTATATGTGATGGTTTCTGAATGCATTCCTTCTTAAAGAAGTATGTGAATTATTCTAGATCTGGTCTGACAAGCACAGTGAAGCAAAATTCTTACCTTCCATAGACACTCTACCTCTGCAAATAGATTACCTTTCTCGGTATCTTCACTATGCCATCATCAACTCATTGTATTTGCAGTAGATCAAAAGTCTTTCAGACTCTCCTACCTATACTTCTATTTAGCTGTACCTTGCCAATACTGTACTTGCAAAAAAAAGTTAACATTTTTGTTTTTTAATTTTACTGTTCCTATTCTAAATTTCACCTTTTTAGACTTTTTCTCCTGAGTTTAAACAACCTAAGATTATCTGGAATTTAATCTCTCCAATTTTGGATATTGCCATTTTTCTCAATGTCTTCTCATCAATAAGTTTCAAGCAATATTTTATCTGTATCATCACTGAAAATATTTCTCTATAGTTTAGATGTGAAACAACTTCTTATATATGGGACAGTATTAGGTTATGGTGATTAAGTCTTCATGAGTTTTCTATTGTCAAAATTGCTAAAACTCACTGTGTGTTGAAGACAGGTCTGAGCACTGCACATGTTACTTTATTTAATCATCATAATCTATTAAGATGCATTATTATCACTCCCATTTTACACATTAGAAAGCTGGGTCACAGAGAGGTGCTACTAGTTAGTAGCTAAGACAGGATTCTAACAGGGCCATCTGATTCTTCTGTTCTTAACTTACCACTTTCTCCTCACCATTAATGTCTGCAAAAATATGATTTGACAGTCTCTCAAAAGGCCATGTTGAACTTCAAATGGCACTAGAGCTCTGGAATCACTAAATGTCCCACTATGTTCCCAATTAGTTATAGTCATGACTGCAAAGAAATGAATGAGGATGTATAAATCATTAATAAAGCAGGTATCACTGCTACAATCTGACAGGACCCTTTATTATCATCTAACATTTAGAGGCAAGGACATCCATTCAGTTGTGAGCTGGATAACCCACATTTACCATAGGCCATCTCAAGTCAAGTGGATAATCTTATTTTTGTTACACCTCTCATATCAATATTTGTTTAACCATTTCAAGTCCAAGGTTTATTTGTCCTTCCTTGTCATTTCTGCTTTTAAGACATCTCCATCAGAAGTCTGTTTGTGTCCTCCTTAGATCAAGAATTCCCGCCTCCTACAGAAGATTCTTCTTTTCACCACACATTTGGCCCAACAGGTGAAATTCCTATCACATTCTACCTCCACAAGCAGAAGCATTTTTAATTAAAGATATTATTCTTAGGAGTAATTATCAATACTATACCCTCAAGGACCCAGAAAGAATGTATACTCAAGGTTCTCAAAATCTGCAAATTTGATCAGGGCACTGACAATAAAATAACATAAAGCAAAAACAAAATTGGAGTCAAGACAGTTATATGGTAACATATTCAGATGCTGGTACACTAAAACTCTGCCTATTATGGGCTCTGGTAATCTATTTTGGATTGCATTCCATTCTCTCCTTTCCCAATTAGTTTGGTAAACATTAATTATAATAGCACTTGTAATGCAATTATACTCGATAAAAACATCAAAAACTCAAAATCAGCTTAGAAAAGAAGGAAATATTACCACTCTCTTAAAAAAAAATCAAACTCAGAACCACAAGAAAGCCAGTGATTATGCAAAAAAAAGAAAAAAGAGAGAAATAGAGACAGAATTCTAATGCTAGCATAACACAGTCTTCCTCTTTCTACCACTTTTCTCATTTTCTTCTTCTATCTTATTATTTTTATTTTTTTCCCCTCTTCAGGTTGGCTTTATCCTATTAAAGCTAATTCCTTTAAGGTATTAAAGTCTTTATCCTGGCAGCTTTAGGAATCTTTCATTTCACTATCAGAAAGTAACTCCCTTTCTCTTTAATTAAAATTCCAATAATCCTTGGGGGAAAGGGCAGGAAATTCTGGTCGGCTTGATATGAATTGTGCCCTCATCGCTTTAGATAGTGGGTTGGGTTTCCACAATTGACAGATCCTATCACTACCTAAGGATGGAGTAGAAGAGGAGCCATTCCAATCAAAATGGGGAGAATTGTTTCTACCAGAAGCAGAGGTGTTCAATAGGCAAACAACTGGTGCCCAGAGCGTGCTCCCTGGTTTGTATTGCTTTATTTTCTCTTTCTGGCCCGCAGCAATGCAAACATTCGTCCCTTACGCTGTGCTGTTTGTGCTGGAAGAAGGAAAATCCTTTTCCAACCCTGGGACTCATGTGTAAAGCAACCACCTTGTACTGTCAAGATTCTGATTTTGCATTCAAATGTTAAAGCACTTAGTCTGCACATTTTTCACCTAACTTACAATGTTCACAAGCAAATAAAATCCCTGCCAATGAAACTTCCTGTGGCTATTTATACCTACCCAGATATGTCTAACTATTCAACATGCAGACACAGTTTAAGTTCTAGATCTAGGACCCTTGCTGTATAAACTTAAAATATGGTAGCATTCTAACATATTAAATGTTCATTTTGAAGACTTTTAAAAGGATTAAATATAAATCACACAGTCAGTCAAAAATGTGAATCACTTGTGCTGCTTAGCTAGTTCAAATGAAACTAAAATTACACATATTCCAAAAAGTTAATTGCTTTTGAGTTGATCCATAGCCCCGTGCAACTGGCCAAAATACCATGAACAGAAAACAGAAATGATCCAAATTATTTAACCCCACAATAAGAAAAGCAATAGAAAGCATTTGCTGACTGGGCTTGGTGGTTCATATCTATAATTCTGGCACTTTGGAAGACCAAGAGAGGAGGATCACTGGAGCCCAGGAGTTTGAGACCAGCCTGGGCAACATACCGAGACTTCATCTCTACAAAATATATTTTTAAAAATTAGGTGGGTGTTGTGGCATGTGCCTGTAGTCCCAGCCACTTGGGATGCTGAGATGGGAGGATTGCTTGAGTCCAGGAGCTCCCGGATACAGTCAGCTGTTGTCAAAGCACTCCACTCTAGCATGGGCAACTGAGTGAGACCCTGTCCCCCAAAAATGATTTTTGTTCTTTTTTGAATAAAAACAAAAACAAAAAGCAAGCACTTTCTTTTTATCTATTAAAACCCCAGTCCTTAATGTCCTTTTTTTCTACACATTCATAAATTGCCATGAGTTATGATGCATGTCACGAGTGTTGTTTCCTAAGAACTACAGTATCAAAATTTGTAAATAATTCCCTTTTCAGTAATTTATGCAGCTCCAAGTTCATTATATTATAATTCAGCATTATTTTCTCATTTATATCTTTCCAACATTTCTCCTTGAATGTAAGAGAAAAAAGGGATCTTACAGGAAGAATACTAGAATTAAATCTATTGAAGTTTGTTTAATAGTATGACTATGACCAGATTTGCATTCATGAAAGAGCACATTGACTATACTGTGAAAAGTAGCAAACTATGAAGCAAGGTGACAACATCATAGACTGCTGCAGTGATTTTGCAGAGAGACCATGAAGCCAAACATCAGAGGTAGAAGTAGTGGCAATGCATGTTACCAGGTAAATTGATAAAAATATAGCCTGACTTATATATGCAGACTGCCTTTGAAAAATCACTCAAGGAAGTTCACTTTAGATTTAAAAATTAAACTAGTATGTAGTTTAATTAGTATTAAACTCTATGCAGGGCACTTTTGTAAATTCTACAGGCATTCCCTGCCCTCAAGAAGCTTATATTCCAGATGGCAGTGTGAAGAAAATAAGCAACATAAATGAAATGTATACTGTGCTTGCTACTGATACATGCTACAGGGAATAATAAAACAAGAATGAGGGTTAAAAGTGCCTGAGGGCTGTAATTACAGGTTTTACCAGAAAAGACAATACTGAGAAAGTGGATTTGAGCAAAGTCCCAAAGGAAATTAGAGTCAAACAGGTTTAAAGAAAATACTAGCAAAGGAGATATCTCTGAGGTAAGAAAGTGATGTTTCCTGGGAAGTCATCATGACTGGAGAAAAATAAAGGAGATGAGAGTAGCAGAAGGTAAGATCAGAGGCAAATGAGTGTTGTAGGGTCCAGATCTCACAGTTCCTCTTAAACCAATGCACGACTTCGTTTTTGGTTCAGAGGAAGATGGCAATGTGTTGGAATCATTTGAACTCAAGAGTGAGGAAATCTGGCATATTTTAACAGGATTACCCTGGCTGCTGTGTTGACAATAGACTAATAGGGTGGAAAGGGGACAAAGGGGGAAGAAGGTTCACCAGTTAGGAAGCTATTGGAAAATCCAGGTGAGGAATAATGGCATCTTGGACCAGGAAGATAGCAGTAGGATGGTAAGAAGTGGTTAGATTCTGAATATATTTTGAAAGTAGAGTTAATAAGATTTGCTGATGGACCAAATACCACCAGAGGGAGAAGTGTGGGCCATCATTCAGCCCATTATAAATGTATATTATTTGTAATACAAGAATCAAATAAATCATTTCAGAATACTATACTTGAGTTACTAAACTATTTGTAATTTCATACTATTAGACAGTATTGCTCAGAATCTGTGGAGGATATCATTGACAAAGAAAAAGCATGAATATCTGGAAGAGAATATGATATTTATGCCATGAATTGATTTTCCCTGTTTTAATTGTGGCATAATTAACAGATCATTTAACTTGCTTTTGCCATTTAGACTGTGCACAGAAATATTATTAATAGTAATAATTGTATTCTCAGAAGAAAATTACACACATGTGCAAAAAGTATTAAAATATTTTAAATAGAAAAATAACACATTTTTTTTAAATTATACTTTAAGTTCTAGGGTACAGGTGCAAAACATGCAGGTTTGTTACATATGTATACTTGTGCCATGTTGGTGTGCTGCACCCATCAACTCGTCAGCACCCATCAACTCGTCATTTACATCAGGTATAACTCCCAGTGCAATCCCTCCCCCCTCCCCCCTCCTCATGATAGGCCCCGGTGTGTGATGTTCCCCTTCCCGAGTCCAAGTGATCTCACTGTTCAGTTCCCACCTATGAGTGAGAACATGCGGTGTTTGGTTTTCTGTTCTTGTGATAGTTTGCTGAGAATGATGGTTTCCAGCTGCATCCATGTCCCTACAAAAGACACAAACTCATCCTTTTCTAAGGCTGCATAGTATTCCATGGTGTATATGTGCCACATTTTCTTAATCCAGTCTGTCACTGATGGACATTTGGGTTGATTCCAAGTCTTTGCTATTGTGAATAGTGCCGCAATAAACATACGTGTGCATGTGTCTTTATAGCAGCATGATTTATGACCCTTTGGGTATATACCCAGTAGTGGGATGGCTGGGTCATATGGTACATCTAGTTCTAGATCCTTGAGGAATCGCCATACTGTTTTCCATAATGGTTGAACTAGTTTACAATCCCACCAACAGCGGAAAAGTGTTCCTATTTCTCCACATCCTCTCCAGCACCTGTTGTTTCATGACTTTTTAACGATTGTCATTCTAACTGGTGTGAGATGGTATCTCATTGTGGTTTTGATTTGCATTTCTCTGATGTCGAGTGATGATGAGCATTTTTTCATGTGTCTGTTGGCTGTATGAATGTCTTCTTTTGAGAAATGTCTGCTCATATCCTTTGCCCACTGTTTGATGGGGTTGTTTGTTTTTTTCTTGTAAATTTGTTTGAGTTATTTGTAGGTTCTGGATATTAGCCCTTTGTTAGATGAGTAAATTGCAAAAATTTTCTCCCATTCTGTAGGTTGCCTGTTCACTCTGATGGTAGTTTCTTTTGCTGTGCAGAAGCTCTTTAGTTTAATTAGATCCCATTTGTCAATTTTGGCTTTTGCTGCCATTGCTTTTGGTGTTTTAGACATGAAGTCCTTGCCCATGCCTATGTGCTGAATGGTACTACCTAGGTTTCTTCTAGGGTTTTTATGGTATTAGGTCTAACATTTAAGTCTCTAATCCATCTTGAATTAATTTTCGTATGAGGCGTAAGGAAAGGATCCAGTTTCAGCTTTCTACTTATGGCTAGCCAATTTTCCCAGCACCATTTATTAAATAGGGAATCCTTTCCCCATTTCTTGTTTTTCTCAGGTTTGTCAAAGATCAGATGGCTGTAGATGTGTGGTATTATTTCTGAGGACTCTGTTTTGTTCCATTGGTCTATATCTCTGTTTTGGTACCAGTACCATGCTGTTTTGGTTACTGTAGCCTTGTAGTATAGTTTGAAGTCAGGAAGCATGATGCCTCCAGCTTTGTTCTTTTGACTTAGGATTCTCTTGGCAATGCAGGCTCTTTTTTGGTTCCATATGAACTTTAAAGCAGTTTTTTTCCAATTCTGTGAAGAAACTCATTGGTAGTTTGATGGGGATGGCATTGAATCTATAAATAACCTTGGGCAGTATGGCCATTTTCACAATATTGATTCTTCGTATCCATGAGCATGGTATGTTATTCCATTTGTTTGTGTCCTCTTTGATTTCACTGAGCAGTGATTTGTAGTTCTCCTTGAAGAGGTCCTTTACATCCCTTGTAAGTTGGATTCCTAGGTATTTTATTCTCTTTGAAGCAATTGTGAATGGAAGTTCATTCATGATTTGGCTCTCTGTCTGTTACTGGTGTATAAGAATGCTTGTGATTTTTGCACATTAATTTTGTATCCTGAGACTTTGCTGAAGTTTCTTATCAGCTTAAGGATATTTTGGGCTGAGACAATGGGATTTTCTAAATATACAATCATGTCATCTGCAAACAGGGACAATTTGACTTCTTCTTTTCCTAACTGAATACCCTTGATTTCTTTCTCTTGCCTGATTGCCTTAGCCAGAACGTCCAACACTATGTTGAATAGGTGTGGTGAGAGAGGGCATCCCTGTCTTGTGCCAGTTTTCAAAGGGAATGCTTCCAGTTTTTGCCCATTGAGTATGATATTGGCTGTGGGTTTGTCATAAATAGCTCTTATTATTTTGAGGTACATTCCATCAATACCAAATTTATTGAGCATTTTTAGCATGAAGGGCTGTTGAATTTTGTCAAAGGCCTTTTCTGCATCTATTGAGATAATCATGTGGTTCTTGTTTTTGGTTATCTTTATATGCTGGATTACGTTTATTGATATGCGAATGTTGAACCAGCCTTGCATCCCAGGGATGAAGCCCACTTGATCATGGTGGATAAGCTTTTTGATGTGCTGCTGGATCCGGTTTGCCAGTATTTTATTGAGGATTTTTGCATTGATGTTCATCAGGGATATTGGTCTAAAATTCTCTTTTTTTGTTGTGTCTCTGCCAGGCTTTGTTATGAGGATGATGTTGGCCTCATAAAATGAGGTAGGGAGGATTCCCTCTTTTTCTATTGATTGAAATAGTTTCAGAAGGAATGGTACCAGCTCCTCCTTGTACCTCTGGTAGAATTCAGCTGTGAATCCATCTGGTCCTGGACTTTTTTTGGTGGGTAGGCTATTAATTGTTGCCTCAATTTCAGAGCCTGCTATTGGTCTATTCAGGGATTCAACTTCTTCCTGGTTTAGTCTTGGAAGAGTGTAAGTGTCCAGGAAATTATCCATTTCTTCTAGATTTTCTAGTTGATTTGCGTAGAGGTGTTTATAGTATTCTCTGATGTTAGTTTGTATTTCTGTGGGGTTAGTGATGCTATCCCCTTTATCATTTTTTATTGCGTCTATTTGATTCTTCTCTCTTTTCTTCTTTATTAGTCTTGCTGGCAGTCTGTCAATTTTGTGGATCTTTTCAAAAAACCAACTCCTGGATTCATTGATTTTTTGGAGGTTTTTTTGTGTCTCTATCTCCTTCAGTTCTGCTCTGATCTTAGTTATTTCTTGCCTTCTGCTAGCTTTTGAATGTGTTTGCTCTTGCTTCTCTATTTCTTTTAATTGTGATGTTAGAGTGTCAATTTTAGATCTTTCCAGCTTTCTCTCGTGGGCATTTAGTGCTATAAATTTCCCTCTACACACTGCTTTAAATGTGTCCCAGAGATTCTAGTATGTTGTATCTTTGTTCTCATTGGTTTCAAAGAACATCTTTATTTCTGCCTTCATTTCATTATGTACCCAGTAGTCATTCAGGAACAGGTTGTTCAGTTGCCATGTAGTTGAGCGGTTTTGGTTGAGTTTCTTAGTCCTGAGTTCTAGTTTGATTGCACTGTGGTCTGAGAGACAGTTTGTTATAATTTCTGTTCTTGTACATTTGATGAGGAGTACTTTACTTCCAATTATGTGGTCAATTTTGGAATAAGTGTGATGTGGTGCTGAGAAGAATGTATATTCTGTTGACTTGGGGTGGAGAGTTCTATAGATGTCTAGTAGGTCTGCTTGGTGCAGAGATGAGTTCAATTCCTGGATATCCTTGTTAACTTTCTGTCTCGTTGATCTGTCTAATGTTGACAGTGGAGTGTTGAAGTCTCCCATTATTATTATATGGGAGTCTAAGTCTCTTTGTAAGTCTCTAAGGACTTGCTTTATGAATCTGGGTGCTCCTGTATTGGGTGCCTATATATTTAGGATAGTTAGCTCTTCCTGTTGGATTGATCCCTTTACCATTATGTAATGGCCTTCTTTGTCTCTTTTGATCTTTGATGGTTTAAAGTCTGTTTCATCAGAGACTAGGATTGCAACCCCTGCTTTTTTTTGTTCTCCATTTGCTTGGTAGATCTTCCTCCATCCCTTTATTTTGAGCCTGTGTATATCTCTGCATGTGAGATGGGTCTCCTGAATACAGCAGACTGATGGGTCTTGATCCTTTATCCAGTTTGCCAGCCTGTGTCTTTTAATTGGAGCATTTAGTCCATTTACATTTAAGGTTAATATTGTTATGTGTGAACTTGATCCTGCCATTATGATATTAACTGGTTATTTTGCTCATTAGTTGATGCAGTTTCTTCCTAGCCTCAATGGTCTTTACATTTTGGCATGTTTCTGCAATGGCTGGTACCGGTTGTTCCTTTCCATGTTTAGGGCTTCCTTCAGGGTCTCTTGTAAGGCAGGCCTGGTGGTGACAAAATCTCTAAGCATTTGCTTATCTGTAAAGGATTTTATTTCTCCTTCACTTATGAACCTTAGTTTGGCTGGATATGAAATTCTGAGTTTAAAATTCTTTTCTTTAAGGATGTTGAATATTGGCCCCCACTCTCTTCTGGCTTGTAGAGTTTCTGCGAAGAGATCTGCTGTCAGTCTGATGGGCTTCCCTTTGTCGGTAACCCGACTTTTCTCTCTGGCTGCCCTTAAGATTTTTTCCTTCATTTCTACTTTGGTGAATCTGGCAATTATGTGTCTTGGATTTGCTCTTCTGGAGGAGTATCTTTGTGGCGTTCTCTGTATTTCCTGAATTTGAATGTTGGCCTGCCCTACTAGATTGGGGAAGTTCTCCTGGATGATATCCTGTAGAGTGTTTTCCAACTTGGTTCCATTTTCCCCCTCACTTTCAGGCACCCCAATCAGACGTAGATTTGGTCTTTTTACATAATCCCATACTTCTTGCAGGCTTTGTTCATTTATTTTTCTTCTTTTTTCTTTTGGTTTCTCTTCTCGCTTCATTCATTCATTTGATCCTCAATCGCTGATACTCTTTCTTCCAGTTGATCAAGTCGGTTACTGAAGCTTGTGCATTTGTCACGTATTTCTCGTGTCATGGTTTTCATCTCTGTCATTTCGTTTATGACCTTCTCTGCATTCATTATTCTAGCTATCAATTCTTCCACTCTTTTTTCAAGATTTTTAGTTTCTTTGCACTGGGTACGTAATTCCTCCTTTAGCTCTGAGAAGTTTGATGGACTGAAGCCTTCTTCTCTCATCTCGTCAAAGTCATTCTCCGTCCAGCTTTGATCCATTGCTGGCAATGAGCTACGCTCCTTTGCAGGGGGAGATGCGCTCTTATTTTTTGAATTTCCAGCTTTTCTGCCCTGCTTTTTCCCCATCTTTGTGGTTTTATCTGCCTCTGGTCTTTGATAATGGTGACGTACTGACGGGATTTTGGTGTAGGTGTCCTTCCTGTTTGATAGTTTTCCTTCTAACAGTCAGGACCCTCAGCTGTAGGTCTGTTGGAGATTGCTTGAGGTCCACTCCAGACCCTGTTTGTCTGGGTATCAGCAGCAGAGGTTGCAGAAGATAGAATATTGCTGAACAGCGAGTGAACCTGTCTGATTCTTACTTTGGAAGCTTCCTCTCAGAGGTGTACTCCACCATGTGAGGTGTGGGGTGTCAGTCTGCCCCTAGTGGGGGATGTCTCCCAGTTAGGCTTCTCAGGGGTCAGGGACCCACTTGAGCAGGCAGTCTGTCCCTTCTCAGATCTCAACCTCTGTGTTGGGAGATCCACTGCTCTCTTCAGAGCTGTCAGACAGAGTCGTTTGCCTCTGCAGAGGTTTCTGCTGCTTTATTTGTTGTTGTTGTTGTTGTTTAGCTGTGCCCTGTCCCCAGAGGTGGAGTCTACAGAGACAGGCAGGCTTCCTTGAGCTGTTGTGAGCTCCACCCAGTTCGAGCTTCCCAGGGGCTTTGTTTACCTACTTAAGCCTCAGCAGTGGTGGGCAGCCCTCCCCCAGACTCGCTGCTGCCTTGTGGTTAGATGGCAGACTGCTGTGCTAGCTATGAGGGAGGCTCAGTGTGCATGGGACCCTCCCAGCCAGGTGTGGGATATAATCTCCTGGTGTGCCCGTTTGCTTAAAGTGCAGTATTGGGGTGGGAGTTACCCGATTTTCCAGGTGTTGTGTGTCTCAGTTCCCCTGGCTAGGAAAAGGGATTCCCTTCCCCCTTGCGCTTCCCAGGTGAGGCGATGCCTTGCCCTGCTTCAGTTCTGGCTGGTCGGGCTGCAGCAGCTGACCAGCTCCGATTGTCCAGCACTCCCTAGTGAGATGAACCCAGTACCTCAGTTGAAAATGAAGAAATCATTGGTCTTCTGTGTTGCTCGCGCTGGGAGTTGGAGACTGGAGCTGTTCCTATTCGGCCCCCCAACACAATATTTTAATTAATTTATTGCCAGATTAACCTGTATACTTTGTTCTTAATTTGTCCAAAATAATATTTTATCATCTCTGCATAAAGCAATAATTTGAGATATGATTTTCTATAGAGTTGATATAAAAGATTATTTAGTCTTTTATTTAGCTTAATTAAATTTTACTTTTGATTACTAAGAAGTTTTTAAAGTATTTTTATAATTTTCATCATTAGATATTTTAAGATCCACTGTGTAAAAGTAGTTTTGACATGTTGAAACTCTGATGATCTTTCTTTTCTTTCTTTAAGAATACTTGTCTGGCTTTCACTAATATACTTTCTTCCTGTCATATTTAAATTTTGGCGAGGTCAGTAATCCTGGAAAAATGAAATCAAAATTAGTCTGAAATTAATGCCTGCTCAAGAGCACTTCAAATGCATATTTAAATTATTTCTATGCTGTATTGACCTTTCTTTACTTGTTGTAACAAATTGCTCTTGCACTACATATTTTGAATTATTGACAAAGGTGTCGGAGTTTTATCACTAGAACACTGTTTCTTCAGGCTATTTTGCTACATTGGTGTCAATTTTACACATTACTTTATCTGAAACTGCTAGACTTCATCAAGACAAAATGTGTTAGACATGCTAAGACCTGATCCCTATACAAAAAACGTGAGACTTCACGTACAGATATAGGGATGTACTCAGGAAATATAATGTTGCTATCAGTCCAAATCCTAAAAGCAATGATTCTGATAAATCCCATTGTGCGCAATTTCCATTAAAATAAGCAAATGAACAAAAAGAGTGTGCACATATAATTGTATTTGATGCTTCTACGAGTATATTCCTGATAGAAGAAGACTTCTGTTTTGGCCAGACATTGAAGCAAAGGCAATCGACTGCTTCAAATGTTGCACATATAATGACTTAAAGAATTTTCCATGTAGTTCTAGTTCTGGTTCTATACACTACAAACCTCGTTTCTCCTCCACACACTTCTGGCACTAAGGGATATAAAATGTGTTCATATTTCAATATTACTTCTGGCATGCACCTTTGAGCATCCATGTAAGTCAATATGGTGAGTGCTAGGAGTCTTCGTGAAGGTCATTTTAACTATGGCTGGCAATCAGTTATACACAAAAATGACTGTAAATCAAATAAAATATCCTACTAAACCCAATAAATGTCAATTCAACTAAACTCTCCATTATCCAGATTTAAGAAAAAAATGCCATGACTATTCCAGGGAATTGAGGCACAGGGAAGATCATGATAACAAGATGTATAAAATTGTGAACATATTCGGCATCATATATACTAAGATATAATTGTAATGCATGAAAACTGTGAGTTCACACATAGATGAATTCACTGTTTGCAGTATTGCTATAGGTTTTTGCCCTACAAATACTAGAATTTTGATAAGAAGTATTATGCATTACATGAAAAAGAAAAAAGATGATGCACTCATAATTATGGTGTTGAGCATATAGGAAGTGTTCATAGCTTGGTAATCTCTGATCCGGCATCTCATGATAGCAGCTGGTGAATCAGCATGCAGACAGAGGAGGTACACCTGGAAGTTTCTAATCTCCCTCCAATGCTTGGAACTTGCTGGCATCAGTAGAGTCATCTGGACACCGTATCCTAAGCCACTGATGTTGTCATTCCTCCTCTCAAAGTACCCCAACCAACCACACCCCAACCCTTCTTCCTCTTATGTGGCAAACCAGATGTCTCATGAAACTCTGTGACTATGACTATGAGATCATTCTCAGGTCTTATGGCAAACTCCAGCTCCAGGATGGTGACCTGGCAACAGCAACCATTAGCTGCATGGTATTTCTTTCGGAGGATCATATGAAATCCTATATAGGCCACTAGACTGACACTGATGTGCTGATTTGGGTAACTCTCACATCAGACATATCACATCAGACATGAGATCAGTTCAGGGATCTGAACTGCCAACAGGGCACCTCTGACCCTCAGCTTAGCTGTGTG
Organism: Piliocolobus tephrosceles; assembly: GCF_002776525.5. Classification (NCBI taxonomy): domain Eukaryota; kingdom Metazoa; phylum Chordata; class Mammalia; order Primates; family Cercopithecidae; genus Piliocolobus; species Piliocolobus tephrosceles. Next base: position 83,168,848 of record NC_045443.1, read on the forward strand.
TTTTGGCCTGTGTCTCAGCTGTCTTCTTAGGGATTTCCAACTGAAGTCTGCCTCTGGTTCATAGAATATTTTTGATATTTACTGCTCCATATAAATAAACAATTTCATTCACTGAATTTCATTAACAAATTCTTTTTAATTTGGGTTGCCTTGAATTCGTAAGTTTTCTTCTTATAAGAATAAATGTTGCTGAACATGGCAGCTCACATCTGTAATCTAAATGCTTTGGGAGACTGAGGCTGGAGGATCGTTTGATGCCAGGAGTTCTAGATCAGTCTGGGAAAAAAAGTGAGATCCCATCTCAACAAAAAATTAGCTGAGTGTGGTGGCACACACCTGTGGTCCTAGCAACTTGGGAGACTGAGGTAGGGGGATTGCTTGAGCCCAGAAGTTCAAGGTTTCAGTGAGCTGTGATCATGTCACTGCACTTCAACCTCGGCAACAGAGTGAGACCCTGTCTCTAGAATAAATAAATAAATAATAAGTGTTTCCACCAATAAATATATCTTTTCTATTATTCAAATATTTTATTATTTTAAAAAGTTTTAATTTTTTCATATTTTTAACAATTTTACTATACCTACTGTGAAGGGGATCTTTTAACTGTTATATTTTCTAACTGCTTATTCTGTTAACTAGTGGAGTTATTGATTTTTATGTGAAGAACTTGTATCTAACCACTTTGGTAAAATGTTTCATTAATTCAATATTCTATCATTTAATTAATTTGGTTTTATATGAATGATAAGTATATTATTAGCAAATAATGGTTTTATCTCATTCCTTCTACTTATCTATTACATTGGCTGGGATATCAAATACAAATGTTCAATAATGACAATGAAATTGTCTTGTTCCTTTGTTTAACATTGTATCTAATGCTAACATTATATCTAATTCTCTCAACACAACTTCTGTTAGTATGCTTTATCAAATTAGAAAAATAGGGACAATGTGGCTACTTTGTGTTTCCCTGTTTATCTAGAAGAGTTCCTTTTTGTTTCTCGGTTATGACCCAGCCAACTTAGGATTCCTTCTCCAGAGTTAGATTTTCCTAATGCCATGATTAGAATGCACAA
>NC_045443.1:83169936-83305321 GCF_002776525.5 Piliocolobus tephrosceles
ATAAATGTTACAACATGACATCTTTTCACAACATGTGTTACCCTAGATATTAAATGCAAATGTCAGTGTCTTTTCATCCCTAAATAGGATTAGAGCCCAGATGTAATTTATGTAAAATAACATATTTCAACCTATTTTGAATAATTTGGTGGAAATGAATTTAAATATTTATGAAAATACAATTTATTTTTGAGTATGCTGTTCACAGGCCTATCACTTTCATACAGCCAAAGTTCATGGGACATTATCAATCTGGGATCATAATTCTATGCACTATTATTTATTAAACCCTAAACAGAACTATTTTCTATAAAAGAATGCTTGGTGTTATGGTTGATTGCCAAGTGAGATAAAATGACTATTAAAAGTTGTCAGGCATTTCTGTTTCTGGTAGTGGGTAATTTGAGGAGATTCCTTTATTCAAAGCAAAGCAATGTAGAACCTGATCTCTTTTCTTTTGAAGTTCCGCATTATTAAAATATCTTAATAAGAAGAGTTGACTTAGGTCAGCTGACAAATATGGGCAGCAGCTCCTCTTGAAGGGAAAGTCACTGAAAACGTGGGAAAAATACGAACTGGAGACCTGGGCTCAAAACCAATTCTTCGAACACTGTGCAGTTGAGACCAGATTGCCCTTCTGACCTAGCTGTGCTGTCACTCCACAGATTGCTTGCAGGAAAGTGGCACGTGAATACTTACACTTAGAAAGCCCTTGAAATTGAAATGTTATTTTAGAAGCCTAATTCTTCTTTGTCATGGGATAGCCACTGCTAATCATAGTATAAAGAGAGAGAATATTTATCTATCCTGCTGTCACCCACTCTCTGAGAAACTGCTGCAGGCCAGCAAATGGAGAGACTATCTCTGAGTCTCTGCAGGTTTAATAGTACTCAGTATGTAGTTCTCACCATATAGCTATAATTTTAGCCACAATGTAAGAGAATAGGATTCTCTGACAAGTTTAACAGGCTTTCTGGTTTTCTGTCCTTAAATAATAATATCAAACAATCTTTGCCTCATGGCAGGAAGAAAAAAGATGCAGGCAAGGAAATAAAGTCATTCTCTCCATGTGTGAATTGAAGACTAGTATAACTTAATTTTTATAATATCATACTGTGCTATTCTAAGTGAAAGAAGCATAGAACATATTAGAGCAAACCGTAAACCAAACCTTGCGGCAATAAATGATATGGTTTCAATTGATAAGGTAGAACCACAGAGTGTAATATCAGTTCAGATAATTTTGTTTCTAAAAGTACATCGAATTCCTCTTTTGATTATTTGACAAGTAGCCAGGTAGCTGTCTGAAGGTTTATGGATTTAACTGACTATTTAAATTCTTTTTATATCATTATTGACTACATTAGTGTTAATATAAATTAAATTTATAAGGCATCATGAAATGACATCCAGGGTAGCCAGGAAGAGTGAGTGGCATGAGAAAAGAAAGGACAAAGATGAAGACCAAATAGAAGCCACTAGTGATTTGTAAAGAGATATTCTGATAGAATGTTAAGGATAAAAAGCCAGAATAGAGTAGAATAAAATTAAATAGAAACGAGGAAAAGAGTAAGTGCACAGAATGCTAGAATTTTGGCTTTTAGTGAAAGAGAGTTAGGTTGAGGTATACATCTCTTTCTCTATATGCATATATATATGTATAAATATACAAATGTGTGTGTGTGTGTGTGTGTGTGTGTGTGTATGGAAAGCTCGGTAGCAACATAACCTGATTAATAAACAAAAGTGATTATGGTTGGAAAGAGCTGGATTTGGATTTGGAATTTGGGAGCTGATACTTATTAGCTGAATGACTACAAATTGCCTCAGTTTCATCATTTCTAAAATAGAGATATTGATGCTTATTTCATAAAGTGGCTTTAGGGAATAAATGGAATAGTATGTATCTACTCTTTTGGCAAATAGAAGTGCTTAATAAGTGGTACCTATTAATAATATTATAAAGTTGGTTAAATTATCTCTTTCTAATAAATGTGATTATTAATAACAATATTAATCATGATAATAATTGCTATTGACTATTTCTACTAATCAGGTTTTCTTGATTGGTTAACATGAAAATTCATCAACAGAAGCATTAAGGAATTTATTGGAACATCAAGTCATGAAGCTTGCAGAATTAATAAAAAGCTGAAGTGGCAAGGTTAAGCATGAATGCCAAGAGGCAAGTCATAGCCAAGCTGCCAAAATGTTTTTACAGAAGCCATTTGCTGATGACATTGCAATTTGACCAGACAGCCTGACATTCTGCCATCTCTACACAACTGCTGCTGTGATACTGCATTGTTCTCTCTGCTATCAGTATGATTCCAGGCTTTCTCAACCTAACCACTATTGACATTTGGATGAGATTTTGATGTATGGAGCTTTCTTGTACATTGTGGGATGCTTAGCAGCATCTCTGGCTTCTGCTCATTAGACACCAGTAGCACTCCCTGAATCTTGACAATCAAAAATTTCTGCAGACATTGCACAAGTGTCCCAGTTGACAACCACTGTACTATGCAAATGTCTCCACTGACCTGAACCTTTGCTTCACTCCTTCAAAATTCAAATACGAAACAGGAGCATCTGCTTACTTATTTTTTTTTATTTAACCTAACCACAAGAATGGTACAGGAAAAAAATGTTTCTTCTGTTTTTCTTATTAGAAACAGTGAACTTCCACTTACCTTGAATTGCTCTGTTACATTTGAATGGTGTTCAAATACAGAGCCACAAAAACAAATATACATGGAATCTCCTATGTGCCAATTATTATGGTAGCCTCATTGCAGTCATTTATAATCATTATGGTAATCTTTTAAGGAAGCTGTTGTTATAATCATTTTACTGATGCACAAAGTGATGTGTAAAGACTACATACTTTGCTAAACATCAACCAGCTCAAACAAATTTTGTTTGATGCTTATATCTTTCATCTTCTATCAGGTCGAATTCGAGTGACATTTACAGGAATCCCACCTCAAGTTGCTATTTTTCTCTTTTTGTTTACTACTTAGAGAAAATGATTTTTAAATGTTTTTAAATTATATTGAACTATAATTTCTCTATTGTGGGAATGCATCCACCCAGTGTTCACTGTAGTGAATAATTGCAGAACTGTTTTTTGATTCATATCTCCACTCAATAAAGAACACTGCCCATTCTTCTCATTCCAAATTATCTTTCTGCCGTCACTCAAATTAAGGTTATTTCAACGTCATTAATACAACAAAGAATTTCAGTTTTGAGAAATCCTTGAAGATACTTTTCAGATAACAGCTATGTAAAAAATATATATATATATCAATCCTAAGTTTCCTCTTTACCTAACATAATTCTTTTTTTACTTCTTAATTATGTATTACCTAGCCAACTCAGAATTTCTCCTCCAAACTAGAAACCTAGTACAGAGTCAGTCAAATTGAAGAAACCCCAGTATGCAAGAAGGCAGAATGCACTATTGGAATAGCTGGAAGATAGTGTGCAATTTGTCTATTTATTTCTTAGTATTGTAACTCTTAGTCATCAGTAATTATTATACAAACAAAAATTTGAGTGTCTCTGAACCACTGATTTTTCTGCTGCTTGTTTACCTCTGCAGATACTTTATTTTCTTTCATATTTAATCATCTTCACACATATGCATTTACTAATTTAATCTTTTTTTCATCAAATTTTTTGAGTCATATGTAGATGTTAGCTTCAAAAAATACCCACTCTCTTACGCAAATGCACAAAAATCCCCAAAGAATTAATGTAGTTTTGTTATTAGGTAATGTTTTGTCTGTATGCCAATCCAGTAGCTAAATCTGTTATGGGACACATCATTGACAATGATGATTATTTTTGGCCTAAGAAGTCTGTTGCTCTCATGATTATGCAAATCCTTTCATCCTCTGGCCAATATCATCTTTTCAAATTTTATCTTTCAGTATGAAATATAGATAAGAAGAATAGGAGAGGTTAGAAAAAGAAAGAAACCTAATCTCAGTGTATTTCCCTCTTTCTCATAGCACATTTATGTTGGTGAAAATACCAGACACATTGCCAAAATCTAAGGGCAACATAACAATTTTAATAATCAGCCTTAATTGAGTACATACCAGGTTACATGTACTGGGCAATGTTCTTTACATACCTTATTTCATTTATTTCTCAAAAACACTAGGAAATAGATTTATTTTCACTCTCTTTTTACAGCTGAAGAGTCTGAGTTACAATAAAATTGGGAATGCAACAAGTTAGTACCAGGGCCAAAATTCTCACTGCTGCTTTCTAACACAGGGGTCTAGTTTCAGGTTACAAATGTTTTACCGGTATAGGAGATGGCTAGTGAATGGTCAGCAATGTGATTTGGACTAAATGAGTAATAGGAATTCATATAATGAGGAAGATAACTAAGGAATTTATTTGTTTTTCTATCTATGAACTTTTGTCTGGCTTTACCTATGCATTTATGACAGAGCACTTGCTCTTTTAAGCCCTTTACAAATATTAACCCATTTATTTCTCATACCAACTTTCTGAAGTAGGTTTAATTATCATGTTAATTGTTATCATTTGAGAGGTGAAGAATGTGACACAAAGAAAATTAATAACATGCCTGTCAAATTGCTAAGCGCAGCACTAGAATTCTAAACCAGGTGATCTGGCCCTTAACTAGTATTCTATGCTGATACATGTGGAAGGTGTCCCATATATTCTCTGGTCCGTGATTCCTTTCCACTAGGCTTAAACTCTGCAGTAAATCATTATAGCCAATCCCTTGCATATCACCCATTTTTTCTTCCCTACTTGATCTTTCACATCAGCTTACAAACAAGTTACTATGTATCGTTTGTTTAATATATATACATATTTATATAAATAAAATATATTTACATAAATAAAATAAATTATATATATGATATATATATACATATATGTATCCTCTTAACTCCATTTCCCTTTGCAAATATTATCCATTTTCTACTAGTTTTTATAATGACTTTTCTATGAAGATTTTTTCCATACTCATTGTCTCCACTTTTTCTGCTTACATTTCCTCTTAAGTCTGCTTCAGGTCTTAATCTCCATTACTCCATCAAAACTAGTTACTAGTGTCACCACTGACTTTTTCATTGTTCGATCTAGAGATGACTTTATGAATTCTGAGTTATTATACTGTTTGACTCATCAGAATCTTTTATTATTTAAAATATGGTCTTTTTTTCTATCATATATCTGAAACTTGCTAAGAGAGTTGATCTTAAGTGTTCTTGTCATCCCCCGCAAAACAAACCAACCGTAACTATGTGAGATGATAGATATGTTAGTTTGATTTTGGCAATTATTCCACAGTGTATATGTATATGAAAATATCAAGTTGTAGACTGTAAATATATAAAATTTTTATTTTCCAAGTATACTTCAGTAAAGCTGGGAAAAAACACACTTAAGAAAAAAAACACATTTAAGAAATATATACTCCATATAAACTTCATTATGGCAGGTATAATTATCTGCTTTACTCACTACTGTATCTCAGGGCTGAGAAGCCCTAACCAGTAACAGGAGCTCTTATAAATGGATTAAATATAGAGTATGGGATACAACATATTAGACTTGAGATTTTCACAGCAGTACATACAAGTCTAGTGTAGTTTCCGTGGATTTATAATTAGATATTCACTTTTGGTCTTTTGGGAAGGAGACTCAGCAGGAGATGAAATGTGTGTTTCCTGTGTTGTATCTTCCTGCACAGGTACTTTGAGGACTGTAGATCTTCCCACACCTTCTAAATACTCTGGGTGTTTACGTTTTTGAGATTACATATTTGGATTTTATGTTCTTTAAAAAAGAAAAAAAAAAATAGTGTCTTTTTTTTGCATTAGAATACTACCCTCACTTGGTTTTCTTGTTAATTTTGGGGCAGTTCTATCTCAGTTTATTTTCCTAGTTCCTCCTTATCTCCCCAACATGTAGACAGTGCAGTGTTCCAAGGCTCAGTCCTTGGACCACTTGTCTTTGTACTTACAGTTTTCTATTTATATTTACTTCCTGTGTGGTCTCATCTAGTTTCATATCCTACTAACACCTGTATGCAGATTATTCTCAAATTTTGTTTTCCACTCGTACCTATCCCCTAAACTGTAAACATGTGCATCCAGTTGTTTCTTTTACATCTACACTTGGCTGTCTAATAGGCAACTCAAACTTGACTGGTTCAAAACACAGTTCTTAGTCTTTTTCCCCTTCTACCCTGTTCCTCCTCCAACTACCCCATAGCATCACCCCCCATCAAACTGCTCTACTGCTCTACCTATAGTTGTTTCACTTCATTATTTGAAGTTCATTATATGAAAATACCATCTTTACTCATCTGGTAACATATCACAGATCCCACAGAATATGATTTGCCTCAAAATCTGGCCATAAATTTCCCACTTTTCATTAGCTTCCCTACTTCTACCTTGATGCCCTTGGATTGCTGCACGTTTCTAAATATATCCATGTTTCTATCCTTGCCACTATAACCTGTTTTCCATGTAGAAATTGGAGTTATCCTTTTAAAACACAGTTAGATCCACTGCTGAACTCCTTCCACTGCCATGCAAATCACTAAGCTTCTATAAGGCCTTGGGTTCTTAAATGAACTCTTTGATCCGTCCCCTGTGACTCTCTTATGGCTTTACCCTTTTCCTCCCACATTGACACTTTTTGCTGTTTCTTGCACAAGTCAGACAGGTTCCCACAGTGGAACCTGTGTACTTACTGCTCCCTCAAGTGAAACACTCTTTTCCCCATATGCATTGCCAGCCTTCTCTGCCCTCCTCACATGGCCACCTGCTCTTTCTCTAGCAAGCCATTCCAAAATGTCAATCCCCCTCAATTCCAGACACTCGTGATACTCCTTCCTTGCTTTAGTTTTCTCCTCAAGTGTCATAACCAGTGAATATATTATATATTTTACAGACATATCTTTCTAAAATTAATCTGTCTCCCCCTAATAGTATGTAAGCTTTATTAGGGCAGAAAGTTTTATGTTTTGTTCACAGCTTTACTTCAGAATATAGGATAGTAGATGATTAATAAAGATGTGTTGAATAAATGAACTGTACACCATAAAGGTGGATAAGGAAGTAATCATGAAAGTGTAAGTAAGGTTAACCTTAAAAGCCTGGTAGAGTTCCTCAGACAGAGAAAATAAGAAACACTTTGGGCAAGAGAAAAACATCAGTTGAGGTTTTGGCAGTAAGAATTAGTATGTTATGTCTACTAGAGAGAGATGAAATCAACAGAATGAAGTTAGAAGGTGTATTTTTTATTTTAAAATATTATTCACAAACAGGATTGATAAACCTACTACATGTTAGCACGAATAGCACATTTTGTGGGGAGTTATACTGTATTTTCCAAAATATGCAAAATAATTTAATGAAAAGAGTGGTATTGCTTTACAGATTCATAAATTTCTTTAATGCTTAACAATAAAAGGATAGGTGGGTGGTATGTTTAGGCTTTGTGTCCCCACCCAAATCTCATCTTGAATTGTAATCCACATAATCCCTTTGTGTCAAGGGAGAGACCAGGTGGGGGTAACTGAATCATAGAGGTGGTTTCCCCCATGCTGCTCTCTGATAGTGAGTGAGTTCTCATGAGATCTGATGTCTTTACAGGTCTTTGGTAGTTCCTCCTGCATTTGTTCTCCTTCCTGCTGCCCTGTGAAGAGTTGCCTTGCTTCACCTTGGCCTTCCACCATGACTGTAAGTTTCCTGAGGCCTCCCCAGCCATCCTGAACTGTGAGTCAATTAAACCTCTTTCCTTTATAAAGTACCCAGTCTCAGGTAGTTATTTATGGTAGTATACAATTGACTAATAGCCTCTGCATTAATTGGTTGATAAAATGTTGTTTTGGTAAACAAGGAAAATGTCTTCACACAAAAATGTACTAGGAAAAGACAGGAATATTTTAATAGGTTTTTCAGGTAATTGGAACGCTTCATTTTTGATAAAGTCAAGATTTGAATATTTGTAATTTTTGAAGCTTAGCTTTTATATATAATCTAAAATATTATTAAGCTTTAATACTCATTTGTTAGATTAAAATCTTGCATTACAAATGGATTTTTGAAGCATGCATGAATTTGTAACATTATGCATGAATATTTGGAAAATGTGAGTTATGCAGATCTTTCAAACGATAATAGACATTATATGATATTTTAACATCACATTCCTTAATATCACCACTGATCCCATCAAATATGTCTTCAAGTATTGGCAAGTTGTCATAATCACAGCGGTGGTACCATTGTTCTTGAATTCTAATTTTTGTTAAAAGCTCAGATTTTGTCATCAATGACACCTACTCTCAGTTGTTCCAACTGCAAAGCTAACTTGATTCATTTTTTAGAAAATATCTTCCAAAAATTCAAATCTCAATAACCACAATTGATCAACCATTTGTTCTCTTAAGTACAAATTATCTTTCTTGGGTGGAAAGAGAGCCCTTAGTTTACATTTCAACTCAATCACATAAGTGCTTTTCTTTCAGGCAGCCATGTTACTCTGGTATGCACTAATACTTTCAACTTTATCACATAAAATTGAAAAAGCATGTACTTAATAGCAAAAGTTTAATACAATTAAAATTATTATGTTTCAATCAAGGAAACTGGCCACCCTGTGGGTGCCTGGCAGTGAAGAATATAATGGCTAGCAATATAGTATTGTGCCACTACTTTGATTCATGCTAAGGTCCAAGCCTACCATTACTTTTTTTTTACTGTCAATACTATGATAATTGTACAGTGTCTCAATAGTGCTAAAAAAATAGCTTTGACTCAGTGATTCCTCTAAAAGGGTCTTTGGAATTGCATAGTTCTGTGAACCACACTTTAAAAACTGCTTCCCTAAGTGTTTCCGAATTTTAGCATAAGTACGAGACAACATAAATGTAAGAAACGTATAATCATCATAATTATAATAACTAGGTTAATACAAAAAACAGTTGAACAATCATATATTCAAGACAAAATTCAATTAAATAGTGTTTTCTGAAAATAGTATTTTCAGACCTTAGCTAAGGTTTAGACAGTTTATAGAGTTATGCTCAGTTACTGATAGATCTAAAATGAACTTCTTCCTATGATAATATACTGTTTTGGCAATAACAGGAGTCTTGACAGTTTTTGAATCTGTATATCTAAATTGGATACTCCTCCTCAAATCTAGAGTTACATAACTTTCTGTAGAGTTATCAAATATACATATATACACATGTGTATATATACACAAATATATATACATATATGTATACACATACACATATATGTTTTTGTGTTTTTGTCCACAGTCCCTGGTTCATAACTTTCGTAGCCTTGTTATAAACTTTTGCTATAATGGGGGATATTTTAGGCCTTGGAACAGGCCTCAGGAAACAGAATCTGTCCGATCTTCTCCTGCCCTCCTTTTACCTGCCCCAGTCCTCCCCCACCTTTCTGATTGTGGGGCTTAAGATCCTCACGAAAGAGGTCCTTGCCCAATACCCTTGGACAAAATAATGCTGATATTATAAGGCTTCCATAAAACTCCAACACGATTTTTATTTATTTCTCTCAAAAGTTTTACCTAAGAATACATCATGTATTTTGGGTTCTGCTATGTCTATCAGGAATCCTAAGCGCACTGATGGGTAACTAGAAAAATTAATGATAGGAAAATTCAAAGGGCTCAAATACTAAGGAAATAGACTGTACATGTGATTGATACACCATGAAAAACAAGAGCTTTCAAGCTGGACACATCTTGGTCTGATATTTATTCTGTCACATAATATAGTAAACCTCTGAGTAATTTAAGCCTCTCTAAGAACTTTATTAACTTGTAAAATAGAGCTAGTATCTACCAACATAGCTTATTGAACATTAAGTAAAATATATATACATACATATAAAATAATAAATAACTAATACTGATTATGTATTATCAGTATTAATTATATAGTATATGCTATGTTACATCATGTCATATCATATCATACTATATATTGAAAACTGCCCATCATATTGTATTTATGAAAAGTATTTAAATATTCAAAAAAACCACATTAGTCCCAATTTTTAAGTTGAAATATGCATAAGAAATCATCTACAGTTTGAATATAGGCTTACTACTATAGATTAGCTAACAACTGAACTAACAGATCCCAAATCAAATAAAGCAAATTATTAACTAAATGTTCAATTGCTGATTGTGCTGATTGTGATAGAAACCACAGTTGAGTAATTATAAGTACTTGTAATATGTAAATAATTTTCAGCGTTTTTTTTGTTTGTTTGTTTTGTTTTTAATACTGATATGGTTTGGCTGGGTCCCCATCCAAATCTCATCTTGAGCTGTAGTTCACATAATCCCCACATGTCATGGGAATCCTGGTGGGAGGTAATTGAATCATGGAGGCAGTTTTCTCCATGCTGTTCTTGTGATAGTGAATAAGTCTGATGAGATCTGATGGTTCTATAAAGAGTAGTTCCCCTGCACTCGCTCTCTGGCCTGCAGCCATGTAAGATGAGCCTTTGCTCGTTATTCATCTTCCGCCAGGATTGTGAGGCCTCCCCAGCCATGTGGAACTGTGAGTCCATTAAACCTCTTTTTTTTTATTTTTATAAATTACCCAGTCTTGGGTATTTCTTCATAGTAGTATGAAAATGGACTAATACAAATACTTTATTCAATGTTTTTGTTTTTGTTTCTTTTGGTTTTGGTTTTAGAGGAAGATTTAAATAGTGGGCAAAGAATGGTTTCTTATATGACATCCTAGAAAATACAAAAATATAAGGAAATAACAGTAGAGTGGTAGAAACAGGGAAGGATAGGACTGAGGTTGACTACAGTGTTAGTCTGCTTTTGTTGCCATAAAATTGCTATAAATTACCCATACCTGAGGTTTGTTGCTATAAATTACCCATACCTGGGGTTGGGTAATTCATAAAGATGATTAATTGTCTTATGATTCTAGAAGCTTTACAGGAAGCATTGTGGTGGAATCTGCTCCTGGTGAGGGCTTAAGGAAGCTTCTAATTATGGGAGAAGGCAAAGGGGAGCCAACATGTTACATGGCAAGACAGGGAACAACAGAGAGGAAGGCGGAGGTGCCAGGCTCCTTTAAGCAACCTGCTCTTGTTCACAAAATCACAGAACAAGAACTCCCTCATTACTGTAAGGATGGTGCCAAACTATTCATGAGGGATCTGCTCCCATGACACAAGAGCCTCCCACCAAGACCCATTGCCAACAGTAAGGATCACATTATAACATGAGATTTGGAGGCGATGAACATCCAAGACATAACAGCTACCAAGAGTCATAGGGGAATTTTGGGGAGTGATGGAACTGTCTTTTAACTTTATTATGGCAGAGGTGTCATAATTCTACATATCCGTTACAACTTGCAGAACTGAAAAAGAAAGTGTTCCTTGATTTAAAAATCTAAATTGGGCCTTGGAAACATGAAGCAACAATTAATTGAAATGTTTTAAAAGTATTCAAAATTAATGGGCTACGTAGGTTGAGAAATTATGACACTCATTCGAGAATACTCCATTTGGAAGATTAGTGTTGTTTGAACATTGTATTAGTTTACTAGGGCAGCAAGACGAAGCACCCACAATGAGTGGTTTAAACAACAGAAACTTATTATCTCGAATTCTGAAGCTTAGAAGTTTGAGATCAAAAGATTGGCAGAGCTGTTTTCTTTTGAGTCCTCCCTCTTTGGCCGTACATAACTGTTTTCTACTTCTATCTGCACATCATCTTCTCTCTGTACTTCTGTGTCCAAATTTTCTCTTCTTATAAGGAAAATGGTCATATTGGATTAGGGTCCCCACTAAAATCTCATTTTATTTAATTACTTATTTAAAGACTCTATAAACTAAAATTCTAAGCCCCTGATAGTATAAATGAAACCCTCCTTTCAGCTAAGGGCATTCCAAAGTTAACCTGTAAAACTAGTTCACATTGTGAAGAGAAGGGGAAATCCAACATGCCTCATTACCATTAACACCAACACAGACCTTAGGACTGATAGAACAGATTCTTTGAGTCTGATAAGAAATATTTACAATCTATTCTCTTTAAAACCTGTTACCTGGAGGCTTCATCTGTATGATAAAGCCTTGGTCTCCACAACTCAGACAGTGTAATGATTCCAGGTCTTCAAATAATAACTCTGCCAATTGCAATCAGAAAACCTTTGAGGACCATTGGTTTGAAGTAACTTTTGTTTTGGTCTCAGGTTGTTTTATAAGAATAGGGACATACGTTTCTCATTGTTTTTAGAAACTGTTGCTCAAACAAAGGAAACAGAACCTAGGACATGTTAAATTAACACTGCCACTCTGATTCTTTATGCAGATTGCACACAAAGGTGTATATTTGTATTTTCATTCACCTTGCATATCTTTTCCTCACAGTCATATAATTAAAGTAATTTTCAGGTACAATAATTTTTCTAAGAATGTTTGTCAAGAACTCTGCCAAACAAATTTATTTAACTTCAGATTGTTGCTTTGTTTATCCCCTGATGTAAAACCAATTTCCTTTTGAAGCCTACCAGTCTAGGAACTTTGCATTTAGGTGAGTTCAAAAGTAATTGCGGTTTTTGTATTGTTGGAATTTGCCATTTGATAATGGAATACATTCTTAAATAAATGTTGTTATGTCATACATCATTTTAATGGGCATTTCTCGCTTTATGTTTTTCTGCTAATGACTTTTTACTTGCTGTTTGTTTTAAGTTTATTTTAGACTATAGAAATGATGTTAGACAAAAAGCAAATTTGAGCAATTTTCTTATTTGAGTCCAAAATGGATCATAATGCAGTGGAGACAACTTGCAACACCAACAACGCATTGGCCCAGGAACTGCTAACGAAAATACAGTGCAGTGGTGGTTCAAGAAGTTTTGCAAAGGAGACAAGAACCTTGAAGATGAGGAGCATCATGGCCGGCCATCAGAAGCTGACAATGACCAGCTGAAAGCAATCATCAAAGCGATCTCTTAAAACTACACGAGAAGTCGCCAAAGAACTCAATGTCGACCATGGTCATTTGGCATTTGAAGCAATTTGGAAAGATGAGAAAGCTTGATAAGTGGGTGCCTCATGATCTGAGTGAAAATAAAAAATAAATCAACCTTTCGAAGTGCTACCTTCTCTTATTCTACACAGCAACGAACAATTTCTCAATTGGATTGTGTTGTGTGGCAAAAGGTGGATTTTATATGACAACTGGTGATGACTAGCTCGGTAGTTGGGCTGAGAAGAAGCTCCAAAGCACTTCCCAAAGCCAAACTTGCACCAAAAATAGGTCATGGTCACTGTTGGTAGTCTGCTGCCAGTCTGATCCACTACTGCCTTCTGAATCCTGTCTGGCAAAACCATTACATCTGAGAATTATGCTTAGCAAATCGATAAAATGCACTGAAAACTGCAGTGCCTGCAGCGTCACTGGTCAACAGAAAGGACCCAATTAGTCTCCTGGATAAGGCCTGACTGCACGTGGCACAACCAACGCTTCACAAGTTGAATGAATTGGGCTACGAAGTTTTGCCTGATCCTCCATATTCACTCAACTTGTTGCTAACCGACTACCACTTTTTTGTACGTATGTATGTATGTATGTATTTGAAAAGGAATCTCGCTCTCTCGCCGAGGCTGCACAATCTCGGCTCACTGCAGAGTTCAAGTGATACTCCTGCCTCAGCCTCCTGCTGACTACCACTTCTTAAAGCATTTTTACAACTTTTTTTTTTTTTACAGGGAAAATGTTTCCACAACCAGCAGGATGCAGAAAATGCTTTCCAAAAGTTTGTCAAATCCTGAAGCACAGATTTTTACTACAAGAATAAGCAAACTTGTTTCTCATTGGCAAAATGTGTTAATTAAAATTGTTCCCATTTTGATTAATAAAGATATGTTTCAGTCTAGTTACAATGATTTAAAATTCACCATCCAAAACTGCAATTATGTTTGCATCAACCTAATAGAATAATTATACCATAGACAAGATTACAAGGCAAATCAATTATTTCTCTAACTGAATGCAAATTTATTCATGAAGAGAGTAACATTTGCACCAGAAAATCATCGCTGAAGCCAGTAATTTTCCAGAGGGAAATTTGTTAATGACCCTTTAGCTATTCAGAGAATAATCTTTTTCAAAGCTTGATAACATCTATAACCCTCTCCCTAAGACAAAATTTACTAAGGGTTTTAAAAAATAAAAAAAGATTTTTTTTTTCCATTTTTATGAACATAGTATTACTTAAACCATCATCTAAATTAGGATTTCTCTACTGCAGCATATCACTATTTTGGACCAGATAATTCTGATTGTTGAAGATATAAGGTGCACTTCAAGATAGTTTCCAGCATCTTTGGTCTCTGCTAGGTTCTAGTAGCAATTACTCGGTCATGACAATCTAAAATATCTCTTGCAATTGCCAAATGTTTCTTGGGAGACAAAGTTGCTTCTAATTAAAAAATACTAACCTAAATGTATGTATACCTTCTTCTGCTCACATTGTACTAAGAATATTTATTTTCAACCACACATATGACAGTCAAACATTTTCTGGAAGTCTATGGTATTTCTGGATGCTGCAATGATAAAAATGGACTCTTTAAATGAATTAATACATGTAGTCATTGAAGAAAAGGGGCCTTTGTTAGAGTTCACAAGGAGAAAACAATGTATTTCTTTAATTGGTAGAAAGAAGATACTTGAGTTAAAGATTTGTCTTCTCTATGCTGACTCAGAAGCTGTGTTAGGACCAATGACTAGATGTACAGTGAAAAATACTGAAACTGAATAGAAGAAGAATTTAATTAATTAGAACCTTGCTAAAATGGTGTTTTAATGTTTATTAAAAATTACTTAGGATTACCAAGGATTTAAAAACTAAAAATGCTTTTTTCTCTGGTGGTGGGGTGGGACGTAATATTAATTAAGTCGTCATCTAAATCAGGATTTCTCAACTGTAGCACTATTGCTATTTTGGACAAGACACTTAAATTACTACTGAGTATTGACTATTGATAATATGCCATCTTGAATTACCAGCTCAGATTCTCTGTACATTTAAACCATTGTGGTATTTATATTGTGATAATTTGTAAGAGTCTTTTTTAAAGAAAGGCCATTAACTTTTGCTTGCTATATGTAATACATATGTTACTACTATATTTAATTTTTTCACTTTATTTTTATTATTTTCAATATAGAACTCTTGCTAAATTTTTTTTTTTTTTTTTTTTTTGAGACGGAGTCTCACTCTGTTGCCCAGGCTGGAGTGCAGTGGCCAGATCTCAGCTCACTGCAAGCTCCACCTTCCAGGTTTACACCATTCTCCTGCCTCAGCCTCCTGAGTAGCTGGGACTACAGGCGCCCGCCACCTCTCCCGGCTAATTTTTTGTATTTTTTAGTAGAGACAGGGTTTCACCGTGTTAGCCAGGATGGTCTCGATCTCCTGACCTTGTGATCCGCCCGTCTCGGCCTCCCAAAGTGCTGGGATTACAGGCTTGAGCCACCGCGCCCAGCCTCTTGCTAAATTTTTATTCCAAGCCATTAATTTGTTGCTATTATGTATTCATTGCCTTTATGTCTAGTAAGCTCTTTCCCATTATTAGAAAAACAAACACTCACCTGAATATTTCTTGACTCTGTTTTTAATTTGTTTAGTAACATTTATATTCTGTCATTATTAAAGGACTTTTAATTCTAGGCTACTGAATCTTCAAAAAATGGGAAAATACTTTATTTACTGAATGCCTATAGCATGTCTGGGTGGTTTACAAGTTGCATCCTATATAACCTTATTTAACGTGTCATCACTATTAGCAAGGTCTAATTACTCTTGGTTTACAGATGAGGATATTGAAAAACCACAAAATGCAATAGTTCTATCAATGCCACACAGTTATATGCAGTGGAGCAGACATTTGGACCAGTTCTGCTTGACCTAAAGCTCATGTTCTTTTAATTACAGCAGTACTCTACAAGCACTAGGCAGCATCTTAGACTTTTAAGTGGGAAAAATGACCTGATCAAAGCTGTGCTTTAAGAAAATCGATTTAGCAGAAGCAGACATGGAACATTTTTTAAAAGGAGAGTCTGGATGCTATTGAAATAGCCAAGTCAAGGATAATGAAATCCCTGGGCCTGAATGAGTGTGGTAACTGGAAACTGAAGAGGAAGAAACAGAAAAGAGATATTATGGAAAGATAGTTTACAGAAAAGGGTAACTGATTCAATGTTGGTGTCAGTAGTAGAGGTGTTAAAGATTATTAGGAATTTCCTGATAATTTAAATAGAAAGAACATATAAACAGTTTTTTAAATATAAAATTTTTCTAAGGAAGTTTGTGATCTCAAGTTTGGACATCCTGAGGCACTAAATACAGAGGAAGGGTCTTTGGTGGAAGTTTAAAACTTAAAATTGCATCCTGGGACATGAAAAATTGGGTTAAAATTTATTACTAGATGTGGGAGTCATTGCACTGATTTAATAGAAACCACAAGCCTGCCAAGGGTAAGAGTTGAAATGAGAAGCATCATGGGCAGATTCATGAAAAATATTTATATTTAAGTGATGAGAATAGGAAAAGAATCTAGATACAAAAATAAAAGGAGTGAGCAGCAAAGTAGAAAGGGACGCAAATAAAAATATTTGATGTTTGCGGTTAGTGTTTTCTTTTATCTCTCTTTGGCTCTTAACTGTCGCTCAAAGACTCTGTCATCAGAAATGACTCCCATCCCTGATCGAGAGTCTCTCCAACCTCACAGATGCTGGCCTCTTGGCATCTGCTTAGCTCCTGGGCCTGACCTTCAGTCCTGCTGTCCTCCTCTTATTTCCCTCACCCTGGGTTTGGCCCCTGAAACCTCTCCCTCGTGTGTACCACACCCCATCTGCTGTGGAACCCATTGTGGGAACAGGAACAGAAGGCCTCCCCTGAGGATCTACTGTCCCCTGGAGTTGATGGATTGGGTAGAGTCCTGGGCCCCCAGAGGCCTTTGCTCACAAAGACTCCTTCTTCCTGTCCCTGGAACACTCCCTTCCCCAGGATCATGCAAGAGTCAGAGTATCCTTCTTTCCAGGGCACTGGGCCATGGGTCCTCCACCCATATGTCCATCCTCCTCTCCATGTAAGTGCTGTTTGGGCAGGAGTCACCATTGCAAGGGTGATGTCAACAACCATGTACCAAGCCACCGCAGCTGTGCCACTCTGCGGCCTGTACAGAAGAAACTGAATCTTTTTCATATTCTAATAAATCATGGTGAGTTTTTGACAGAAAACTATGATGATTATTTAAATTTATCATCAGTGGCAAACAGCAAATTTTTTAAACAGCATAGACATATACTATCAGTACCATACCCATATCACCTCCCACTAATCAGATTAGTATATAGCTGACTAAATTCCAACATCTAACAACTGCATTACTTTGCTTGAGAGTTTTCTCTGGTCTCCAGAATCTGCTGTCCTTGCTCACCTTATAGGCTAGTAGTGTCAGAGAATTTCCCTCTAACCCCAGCCCTAAACCACTATTTGAAGAAACTTAGTAAATAAATACACCAGCTCCTTTGCACCTTGGGTAGGATAACTTTGAAGCATATTGTCTACATTGGCTATGCCAGTACCCTGACATGTTTAACTTTTAAGTTAGTCTCAGAAAGAACTTGCCTAATAACAAAAGCTTTATTGACTGTCTTCTTTTTTCATTTCCCTAATAGTGTTTCTTGATATCACTTACAAAATAAACTTCTTGTGCTCTTAAACTCAACACTGCCTCATGGTCTGCTTCTGGGAGAACCCAAATGAAAACAGAACGTGAAGGATGATAAAAGTTATTAGAAACAGAAAGTGACTGCTGATCTTAAAGACAGATTAGGAACAGATAAATTGGGTATAAGAAAACTAAGAATAAGAGAGTGTTTGAAAATGCCAGGCAATTTGAGGTTATGTTGAGGGAAGCTCAGAGAAGCATTTGAACTTGGTCTGCGTAAAAAATTATCTGCCTTGAGTAATGTGAAGGGGGATGTTAAGAATCTGGAAAACAGTAGATGCAGTTTGGAACTGCTGTGGTGTATAACATGATAAGCTGTCAATCAGGGTTAAAAATATTTGATGATAGTGTCTAATAATGAAAAGCATGTTTTTCTTCAATCACACAGACCTGCATAGGAATTCTGGCCTTACCTCACTGTGTGAACATGGGCAAGACATTTAACATCTCTGGCCTCGTTTTCTACATCTGTGAAATGATAATAAGGTTCAGCAATCAAGGATCGATGGATTAAATGCAGCAACATGTAGGAGCCTAGTACTTGGTTAATAATTAATAAATTTAAGCTGTTACCCCAATTGAAGGAGAAAATAATCCAGTTGAACTTTGATTGCAAGAGTTTAGAGCAGCGATATTCAGCTTGGTATTATGTAACTTAAAAAAGAAATAGAATGTTCATCTCTATTACAGAGATCTTGGAATAAAAAACACCTATGTGTTCCAAGTTTTTCCTTTCTCAGGGGTTTTCATGGACTTACACGTGCTATTTTTGATAACTTACTACATTTGTCTAGGCATCACTTAAAAGGGTAGCAAAAATAAAAGTAACTTCAGTTTCAGTTTTGTGAGTGCTTTACATGGGTATTATTTTTCAGACAATGAATAGTATCTGATTATTTTGATAAATTAGACTTAAGGTTTCCTTCTCAGCTTTATTTATAGATTAAAACAATGAACTGAATACTAACTTTAAAAAAAAATTCAAGCACACAACATTGTTATATCGCCAACAGAAGTTCAACCTCAAGTGAACTTCCTTGTTCTTAATAGATACTCTATTTTATTTTTAATTTTTTCTTTCTTCAAGGTAGATTGGCCTTTATATACTTTCACATTCTTTTCATTATTAGACTTTAATAACATTGTCATTATGGCAAAAACCCTATCTTACTATTATTTCTATAACTCCCAATGATTGAATCCTGGGAATTTTCTGTACTGAAGAATGTTCCATGTGCATTTTTGAAGAATGTGTGCTCTACTATTGTTAGATGGAATGCTCTTTAGCTGTCTATTAGTTCTAGTAGTTTACAGTTGTCAGATCTTCTGTTTCCTTGTGGATCCTTTGTCTAGTTGCTATATCCACTATTAAAAGTGGAGTATTGAAGTCTTGAGCTATTATTTTTACTTTTTAAATTTTTTCTCTTAAATTCTGTTAGTTTCTGCTTCATATACTTTGGAATTTTTTTTCCATTATTGTTAGTAGCAATTTTTATCTTAAAATCTACTTTGTCTAATACTACTATAGCCACTCCAGCTTTCTTTTAGTTACTGCTTGTATGGTGTATCTTTTTCCATCCTTTTGTTTTAAATCTACATATACCTTTGAAGTGGGATCTTGTTGTTCTTTAATCTATTCTGTCCCATTTCTGCCTTTTGATTGGAACGTTTAATCCATTTTCATTTTATGTTACTACTGATAATGAAGGATTTATATCTGCTATTGTGTTACTTATTTTCTCTTTGTCTTATTACTTTATGGTGTCATTGTTTCTCTATTTTTTATTGCCTACTTTTTGGTAAAGTATTTTTAAGTATGCAACTTTAATTCTGCTGATATTTCTTTCACTCCATTTTTGCATTGTTTTCTTAGTGATTTCCCTAAGAACTATACCTAAAACTCATAACAATTTATTTTGAACTAATACCAACTACTTTAAATCATATACAAAAACTTTGCTCCTATATAGTTCCATCCTCTCTTCATATTTTTGTGTTTTTATTGTCATAAAAATGCATTTTTATACATTATATTTTCACGTATACTTTTTTAGTTCATTTGGGCGGCTATTAAAAAGTACTACAGACTGGGTAGTTAGTTCAAAAACAATAGAAATTTATCTCGTACAGTTTTGGAAGTTGGAAAGACCAAGACCAAAGTTCTGTTAGATTTGATGTCTGGCAAGGGTCTCTTTTTTGGTTCATAGATGGTGCCTTCTAGCTGTGTTCTCACCTGGTAGAATGGGCAAGGCAGCTTTCTGGGGCCTCTTTTATAAGAACACTAATCCCATTTGGGAGGACTGACCCTCAAAACTTAATTACCTCCAAATACCGCATTTTCTTTTTTTTTTAAGTTCTAGGGTACATGTCCACAACATGCAGGTTTGTTACGTATGTATACCTGTGCCATGTTGCTGTGCTGCACCCATTAACTCATCATTTACATTAGGTATTCCTCCTAATGCTATCCCGCCCCACTTCCCCCACCCCACGACAGGCCCCAGTGTGTGATGTTCCCCACCCTGTTTCCAAGTGATCTCATTGTTCAGTTCCCACCTATGAGTGAGAACGTGTGGTGTTTGGTTTTCTGTCCTTGCAATAGTTTGCTCAGAGTGATGGTTTCCAGCTTCATCCGTGTCCCTACAAAGGACATGAACTCATCCTTTCTTTATGGCTGCATAGTATTCCATGGTGTATATGTGCCACATTTTCTTAATCCAGTCTATCACTGATGGACATTTGGGTTGATTCCAAGTTTTTGCTATCATGAATAGTGCTGCAATAAGCATACGTGTGAATGTGTCTTTATAGTACCATGATTTATAATCCTTTGGGTTATGTACCCAGTAATGGGATCACTGGGTCAAATGTTATTTCTAGTTCTAGATCCTTGAGGAATCGCCACACTGTGGTTGAACTAGTGGTTGAACTAGTTTACACTCCCACCAACAGTGTAAAAGCATACCTATTTCTCCACATCCTCTCCAGCATCTGTTGTTTCCTGACTTTTTAAAGATCTCCATTCTAACTGGTGTGAGATGGTATCTCATTGTGGTTTTGATTTGCATTTCTCTGATGGTCAGTGATGATGAGCATTTTTTCATGTGTCTGTTGGCTGCATAAATGTCTTCTTTTGAGAAGTGTCTGTTCATATCTTTTGCCCACTTTTTGATGGGGTTGTTTGATTTTTTCTTGTAAATTTGTTTAAGTACTTTCTAGATCCTGCATATTAGCCCTTTGTCAGATGGGTAGATTGCAAAAATTTTCTCCCATTCTGTAGGTTGCCTGTTCACTCTGATGGTAGTTTCTTTTGCTGTGCAGAAGCTCTTTAGTTTTTAGATCCCATTTGTCGATTTTGGATTTTGTTGCCATTGCTTTTGGTATTTTAGACATGAAGTCCTTGCCCATACCTATGTCCTTAATGGTATTACTTAGGTTTTCTTCTAGGGTTTTTATGGTTTTAGATCTAACATTTGTCTTTAATCCATATTGAATTAATTTTTGTATAAGGTGTAAGGAAGGAATCCAGTTTCAACTTTCTACATATGGCTAGCCAGTTTTCCCAGCACCATTTATTAAATAGGGAATGCTTTTCTCATTTCTTGTTTTTGTCAGGTTTGTCAAATATTAGATGGTTATAGATGTGTGGTATTATTTCTGAGGGCTCTGTTCTGTTCCATTGGTATATACCTCTGTGTTGGTACCAGTACCATGCTGTTTTGGTTACTGTAGCCTTGTAGTGTAGTTTGAGGTCATACCAAATGCCCCAGTTTCTAAAACCAAAACAATGGTATTAAATTTTCACACATGAATCTTAGGGCACACAAACATTCAGACCATAACATAAGCATTGGCTTATGCAGTTATTTTACAACTTAGAAGAAAAAAGAGTTACAAACAAAATATATTTATGATTTTAAAATGTTGCTTTCCTATGCAGTGCTCTTTGCAGTGCTAATTATTTATTTTGTTTTGTGATACTGTATTGCTTCCTTTCACTTCAGCCTGAAGAACTCCCTTGAGAGTTTCATATGGGGCAAGACAACTAGTGAAAAATTACCTGTTTTTTGTCTGTTTGTTTGTTTTGTTTTGTTTTCAATCTGGGAATGTCTTAGGGTCTTCTTCATTTTTGAAGGATAATTTTGCTAATATAGAATTTTTGGTTGTCAGTTTTTTGCTTCAACCTTTTGAAGATGTCATCTTAGTGCCTTTTGAATTCCAGGTTTCTAATGAGAAACAATACACTAATCTTATTATAAATCTCTTTTTGTTGTTGTTGTTGAACCACATTTTCCTTGCACTTTTCAAGATCCTCTCTTCTTTCTCAGCTCTTTACCATTGGATTTGTGTATATCTGTGTTGATCTTTATCAGTTTATTCTACTGGGTGTTTGTTGAGCTTCTTGAATGTGTAGATTAATGTATTTCATCAAATGTGAGAAGTTTTGGCTACAAAATTTAAATAATAGCCATTCCTTCTGGGACTCTCATTATGAATGTGTTGGTATCCACAAGTCCCTGAGCTTTTGCTTATTTATATTTATTTATTATTTTAAAATGTTGTTATCTAACTAAATAATTATTATTGACTTATTTTTCAAATTCAGTTCAAATCTGCTACTGAGTTTTTCTAGTGCATTTTCATTTACTTAAAATACTTTTCAACTACTGGATATCTTTTTAAAAAATATTCTTGTCTCCTTGTTGATATTCTCTATTTCCTAGAATAGTATTCTCATACTTAATTCTTTAGACAATGTTTTCTTTAGTTCTTTGAGCATATTTACAATAATTGACTAAATCTTTGTCTAGTAAGTCCTACAACTGTGCTTTTTCATGGACAATTTCTGTCTACTTCTTTGTTATTCCTGTATATGTATCTAACTGTCATGATTCTTTACATGTCATAAGTTTCGTAGAAAATTGGACATTTTAAAAATATAATGAGACAACTCTAGAAATAAGATACTATCCTTTTCTCATTGTTTATAGTTATTGCTATTTGTTATTGCTTTTGGTGTTGTTTCTTTTTATTTGCCTAATGACTTTGCTGAATTAATTTTGTAAAGTCATTATTTATCATCATGTATAGCCACTGAAGACTCTGCTTGATTAGTTTGGTGACTAGCTATTTATAGTGCCTAGATTTCCTTACATGTCATGTATTAGCCCATTTTCAGATTGCTGATAAAGTCAAACCTGAAACTGGGCAATTTACAAAAGAAAGAGGTTTATTGGACTCACAGTTCTACATGGCTGAGGAGGCTTCACAATCATGGTAGAAGGTGAAAGACACTTCCTACATGGTGGCGGCAAGAGAGAAGAGAGCTTGTGCAGGG
Organism: Piliocolobus tephrosceles; assembly: GCF_002776525.5. Classification (NCBI taxonomy): domain Eukaryota; kingdom Metazoa; phylum Chordata; class Mammalia; order Primates; family Cercopithecidae; genus Piliocolobus; species Piliocolobus tephrosceles. Next base: position 83,193,112 of record NC_045443.1, read on the forward strand.
AAACTCCCCTTTTTAAAACTTTCAGATCTTGTGATCCTTGTTTGCTATCACAAGAACAGCATGGGAAAGACCTGCCCCCACCATGATTCAATTATCTTTCACCGGGTCCCTCCCACAACACATGATTATTCTAGGAGCTACAGCATGAGATTTAAGTGGGGACACATAGCCAAACCATATAATTCCTCTCCTTCCTGGCCCCTCCCAAATCTCATGTCTTCACATTTCAAAACCAATCATGTCTTCCCACAGTCCTGCAAAGACTTAACTCTTTTCAGCATTAACTCAAAAGTCCACATTCCAATGTCTCTCATCAGAGACAAGGCAAGTCCCTTCCATCTATGAGCCTGTAAAATCAAAAGCAACTTAGCTACTTCCTAGAAACAATGGGGATATAGGCATTGGATAAATACAGCCATTCCACATAGGAAATATTGGCCAAGACGGTGGTACTCCAGGCCCCACACAAGTCTGAAATGCAGCAGGGCAGTCAAATCTTAAATCTCTGAAATGATCTCCTTTGAGTCCATGTCTTGCATCCAGGTCACACTGATGCAAGAGGTTCCCATGGTATTGGGCAGCTCTGTCCCTGTGGCTTTGCAGGGTACAGCCTCCCTCCTGGCTGCTTTCACAGACTTGTATTGAGTGTCTGCAGCTTTTCCTGACACAAGGTGCAAGCTATTGGAGGATCTACCATTCTGGGATCTGGAGGATGGTGCCCTCTAGTCCCAGTTCCACTAGGCAGTGCCCCATGGGGAACTCTGTGTGGGAGTTCCCACCCCACATTTGCCTTTCATACTCTCCCAGCAGAGGTTCTCCATGAGCACCCTGCCCCTGCAGCAAACTTCTAATTGGACATTCAGGCATTTCCATGCATCCTGTGAAACCTAGGCAGAGGTTTCAAAACCTCAGTTCTTGACTTCTGTGCATCTGCAGGCTTAAGACCACATTGGAAGCTGCCAAGGTGTGGGGCTTGCATCGTCTGAAGCCATGGCCTGAGCTGTACCTTGGCCACTTTTAGTCATGGCTGGAGAGGCTGGGACACAGGGCATCAAGTCCCTAGACTGTACACAACAGAGGGACTCTAGTCCTGGTCCACAAACCATTTTTTCCTCCTAGGTTTATAGGCCTGTGATGGGAGGGGCTACCACAAAGTTCTCTGACATGACCTGAAGACATTTCCCCTATTGTCTTGGGTATTAAGATTTGGCTCCTCATAACTTATGCAAATTTCTGCAGCTGGCTTGAATTTCTCCTCAGAAGACGAGATTTTCTGTTTTATCACATTGTCAGGCCACAGATTTTCCATAGTTTTATGCTGTTTCCCTCTAAAACCGAATGCCCTTAACGGCACCCAAGTCATCTCTTGAATGCTTTGCTGCTTAGAAATTTCTTCCACAAGAAACCCTAAATCATCTCACTCAAGTTCAAAGTCCCATAGATCTCTAGGGCAGGGGCAAAATTCCACCAGTCTCTGTGCTAAAACTAGCAAGTGTCACCTTTGTTCCAGTTTCCAACAAATTCCTCATCTCCATCTGAGACCACTTCAGCCTAGATTTCATTGTCCATATCACTCTCAGCATTTTGGTCAAAGCCATTCAACAAGCCTCTAGGAAGTTCCAAACTTTCCCACATTTTCCTATTTTCTGATCTGTCCACACTGTTCTAATCTCTGCCTGCTACCAAGTTCCAAAGTTGCTTCCACATTTTCAGGTATCTACAGCAGTGCCCCACTCTGTTGGTATCAATTTTCTGTGTTAGTCCATTTTCAAACTGCTGATAAAGGCATATTCAAGACTGGGGAATTTACAAAAGAAAGAAGTTTATTGAACTCACAGATGTATATGGCTGGGGAGGCCTCACAATCATGGAAGAAGGTGAAAGTTACTTCCTATGTGGTGGCGGCAAGAGAGAAAAGAGTTTATGCAGGCAAACTTTCCTTTTTTAAACTATCAGATCTCGTGAGACTTATTTGCTATCACAAGAACAGCATAGGAAAGAGCTGCCCCATGATTCAATTATCTTTCACTGGTTCCCTCAATTAACATATAGAAATTATTGAAGCTACAAGATGAGATTTGGGTGGGGACACAGAGCCAAACCATTTGATTCCATGAACCATTATGTCCCTTTGGATTTGTCAGTTGGCTAAATGTGTGTTACAGTGTGTGTTCAGTGCTCAGGCACACAATTTATAACTGTAACATAACCTTCTGTTCTTCTTTTCCAGTGCCTCATGGTCAGTCAGAGGTGATAGCCTAGGGCCTTCTCAGATCTTTCCTGGGTGCATACACAACCTCATACATGCATGTTCCTTCTAGATTCCCAGGAACATATCAGGGCATTTCAACCTCTTGAAACCTCTTCTAGGTTTTCAGACTACCAACTTTTTGTTGTATCCTCACATGTAGAAGATGAGAGAGCTTTCCAGGATCTCTTTCATAAGGACACTACTCATTTATAAGAGATCCAGCCTTAAAACCTAATTACATGTCAAAGGTCCTACCTCCTAATACCATCACTATCATGTTGTAAGTTAGGACTTCAACGTATAAATGGGGGAAGGGGCATATACCTTCAGTCTCTTGTAAATGACGGTTTTCAGTAAATGGGTGTTTTGGAGGAGCTCCAATCTCATGATATCCCTTTCAGTTGATATTAGCACATTTGTTTTCACTGTAGTGGTGGAGCTGTGCTTTCCAAGGCTAGCACAGAGCTGAAGAGAGAGAGATGAGAATAGGGATAATTACAAACAAAATGTAGTTTGCTGTTCTCTGTATTTTGCCATTTGTCTTAAATAAATACTTTCAGGTTCTTGTAAACTGTTGGTTAACTTTTATGTTTCTAAATAATTTATTTTGACAGTTTTTGCCAGTGTTTTTATTAAATAAATAGGCTAACTTTGGATCCCACCCTAACACAAAGAAATTACAATAAATACATTTTTTCCTTCTTTTGTTTTGAAAAGCAACAACAAAAAGGTGTAATGATCTATAAAAATTGCAACATGGTTCATCTAAGGCAAACTAAACCATCATTAGTATGTTAGAGTAAAATTAAAAACTTGTCAGACCCATGAAAATGTCCAAAAAGAGAAGTTCTTCTCTGTAATCAGACTAAATTGGCCCTAGTGAAAGAGAAAAATTGCACTAATTGAAAAAAACAGTTAAAAAAGAAAGTAAAGTGTTCCAACAAAGAGAAAATAGTCAGTGGGTTCAGAGTACTGCTGAGAGGCACAATTCAAGTGTAGAATTTGTCCAAGGACACGTGACATCCTCTACCTGTTCAACTTTCTCTGGACACACATGTGTTATCCTTGTTTATAGCTTTTTACATGATTTTTGTATAATAACTAAATCCAGCTAAAATAGCATGAGAATAAAAGAATGGAATAGGCACTCTTTATACACAAAATCTCTTTGCTTGGGGTAAAACTACAATTGCTGGTAATGAAGAGCACAGACTTTGAAGAGAATCAAATCTAAATTCAAACTTGACTCCTGTACTTATTAGTTCTGTGACACTAAGTTCCTTACTCTTTGGAAACCTTATTTTTCTCATATGTAAAATCTAGAACTTTGTAATAAACCAAATAATGTATGTAAAACTTTTAGTTCGGTGTCTAGCATATAAGGAGTGCTAAATAAATGATAACTATGATTTCTGTGAGTATTAGTATAGCCTGTAATAAATGTCTGTTTTTATAAATGAGGAGATCTCTTGAGTCAGCAGTCTTAAAAAGAAAGCACATAAATTTAAATAAGGTCTGGTCCTAAGACCTTATTATTTTACATGTAAATGTGAACCATAATCAACTTGACCAATAGTTAATTTACGTAATACAATAAACAAGTGAGTATAACCAAAGTGTGGTTCTATCACTCCTACTTTTTTGTTTTATGGGAAAAAAAATCAAGAGTTGTTTAAGATGAAAGGCTGAATAATTTTGTTCATTGTGTTGCTATCTTATTGTTCTTGCTTTGTGTCTCTATAAGTCTGAATTTTTTTCTAATGTGTCATAACATTTTCTTCTGTTTATACCATACTTGTTTTTGTCTGATATCAGATCAAGTACACTACTGCGGAAAAGTCTTGACATCCTTCAGCATGACTTTATAATCACTCACCATTCAAACTCAGCTATGCAATCTATATCTGAAACATTGTTACTGTTACTGTTACAAATTTCTTTCCTAATTACCATTTCATAGATCAACAGAATATTACATTTCTTTTCTCACAAAAACAAAAATAATAATTGTCACTACCAATTACTGAGGATCAACTATAAGGTAGGCACTGACCCAGTCCCAGGTATAATAACAACAATGAGTACTGTATATTGAGAAAGGTTTTATGCATATCTCATTAGTCTACACAACAAATGTATAAATGAAGTATTCTTATTTTAGGAGTGAGAACAATGAGATTTTGAAAGCTACATGAGTAGCAAATTGAAGAGCTTTATTTTTAATCTAGTTCAAAATATGTGCTCTTTATATTTTACCATACAGCCACTCCATATAAATACATGCAAAAATATTTCTCTTTAAGTCATATTGTTACAAAGGTCTTCTTCAGTGATGTTGGAGTGACATTATAGGTTGCTTATAAATGTAGTAATTGTTTTCAAATTTAGCATTGCTTCTAAGACTGTTCTGCTTTACTTAAAACTGTTCTTGTTGGTTAACTATTCATTCCTCATCTCATGAATATCTTGCTCTTTCTTCTATATGTCTTTACCCATGACCATCTGGCATTAAATATATTTAATGGTTTCATAGTCATTAACATATAAATTATGCTAGATCCCACTCTTACACTCCTTGTCCCATAAGTTCTCCAGCACTGTGTCAGTAAGCGTGCACACCCACATAAAACACACACACACCCATACACACCCACCCCCACACACACAAACACACACACAATACTTCTGAATAAACCACCTCAAAATCCTATGGGTTAAAACAATAATTTTTCTCATAGTCTGGGGGTCAACTGAGGGTAAGCAGATTTGGCTGGACTCAGCTAAAAGTCTTGTTGATCTCAGCTGATGGCATTCAGGCATCTGAAGATAGACTGATAAAGATTGGGTTCTACCCCTACTTTTTTTCCCCCATATGCAATATTTGACTTGCTGGACATTTTATTTTCATTATGATGTAATATGCACAAAAGAGGATCACCAACAATGCGAATACTTTTCAAACCTCTGCTTTTATAACTTCTGCTAAAATTATATTGGACAAAACAAGTCTCTGAATGCTCTGAATCCTGGACAAAAATGTAGACTGCTATAGTTAACATTACAAGTCATATATCTGGATGGCATATGACATACACAAATCTACTCTGGGGCCAGTTCATTCTCCTTGTAGTTCAGGAAGAGCCATCGTGCTAAATTTACTATCAACCTTACCTACCAAAAAAAAAATAAATAAATAATGTTCACACAATTCAGTCTTCTTCCTTGTATGTGATGATGAATTAAGATAGGAGTCATTAGCATACCATCCTCATTTGTTTACTACACAAATAAATAGGCCACTTCTCTTTAGTTTTCACCTCTTCGGGGAGCATGATATAAAGGGTAATTAATTCATGAGAAATATGTAAGTGAACTAAAAGTAATGGAAATGGTCAGTCTGCAAATTACCCAGGTTGGTGCAGAAACACTTTTTCAACAGTGGGGAAGGTGTTTCTTAACTATATTATATTGCTTGTCCCCAAATAGCTGTCATTTCTGTATATTCTTTGTATAAAAATATAAAAAGTTATTAAAATAATGGAAGTTGGTGAATTATGATTAATAGCAAATGTGTGGCGATAATTTCAAATTTGACTTGAGATAAAGCTTAAATAATTTTTTTAACAAAACAGATAAAGTAGAAGCTTTTCCTTTTGAGATGTATATATACATATATCTATATATAAATAGTTGTATATAAAGCTAATATAAATACAGCTAATTTATATTGATATGAAGCTATTATATATATATATATATACTTAAGTATATATTACATTTAAAATTATTTGCATGTGGAAGAACTTATTGTCATTGTATAGCATATCAAAACATTCCAGAATTTCATGTGTATTTCCTATTTAGTAAAACTCGTATTATTTTTCCATTCAGTGTGGGAGGGTAAACAGTTTATCTTAAAAATCAGCTGGAAACTTTTGACAGCTACTTCATCATTGCCTGAGTGACAGCTTTCTCTGACACATCAGCAAATCCTTGATCTTCCCAAGGCTTGTGAATTATCTGATTGTCTGAAGGGATTTGTCTATTTCTACTTCTTAAACTCAATTGCTGGGCTTATAACAGATAAGTATTGGTATACATAATAGTTGTTTATTTTAAGAATGTTCCACACCATAATCTTTGGAATAAATTTTCAGGCCCAATATCTATAATTTAAACTAAAATTTGCAACCTCTTCAAATAATTCAACTGAAGAAAATTAGATGAGAATATGAACTACGTCTTCAGTACCCTTCTCTTCTAATTCATCTACACGCACACACACACACACACACACACACACACAGTGACAATGGCAACAATCAGAGTCAACACTGACTTCTTAGCCCGTAGATAGGCAGATGCCATTTACTTTGATTTCAATTTAAAAAATATTTAGCACCTTAAAATAATGAACCCAGAAATTCAACAAATAAAGTCCCTTCTCTTTCATTAAATTAACATCATTTTAAAAGCGAACGTATTGGTTGAGGCAATTTATTACACGATCTTCAATATAATTAAACTACATGATTAAATTACAAATATATAATTTGTATTCAACATTTAGTTCATTGTATACCACAGTTTTGCTCTGAAATGACATTAATTATTGGCCTAAAATTAGAGACCAGGTTTTTACAAAGTTGAAAATTATTGATAGTATATTCTTAGGATCATATGATACTAAAATCATCTATTTCTAGATATACATTCATCCTCAAAGCATGTATGTATAGATTTTATGAATCACTTAACCATTTTGCATCTCTTTCCATATATTAAATATGTCAATAATACACATATCAAAAGCATAACCATTAATAACCTTACAAAGGTATAATTTAATTAACTTTAAATCATTGCAGTCACCTTCCAGTTGCTTCTCTCTTGAAAATACGTGATTATTAAGTTGATGCTATACTACCTGTCAATGTTGCTAATGGCAACCAAGAAAAGCAATCTTGAAGGTTAGCATTTTAAAAAGTTTCAAAGGAAAACATTTGGAAAAATATTATCTGACTACCTCTAACAATATTGTGAAAAACAGCAAAAAGAACATTTTGAAAATGTGTAAGTCTTATGCCCATTTGTTGACATGGTTCTAAGGATAGCTTTAATTTTCCCAAAGAAAACTATTTGAGCCAGTATAATTACTTTAATGTGTTTTTATTTTTGTTTAGACAAAAATGATAATTAATTATAATTGTCTTGTTGTTGTTCTTGTTGTTGTTGTTGTTGAGCTGCAGTCTTGCTCTGTCACCCAGGCTGGAGTGCAGTGGCTCTATCTGAGCTCACTGCAACCTCCACCTCCTGGGTTCAAGCAATTCTCCTTCCTCAGCCTCCCAAGGAGCTGGGATTATAGGCGCCCACCACCACAGCCAGCTAGTTTTTGTATTTTTCGTGGAGATATGGTTTCACCATGTTGGCCAGGCTGGTCTTGAACCCCTGACCTCAAGTGATCTGCCCACCTCAGCCTCCCAGAGAGCTGAGATTATAGGCATGAGCCACCACACTTGGCCTGTGTAAATATAATTGTTCATTCATTCATTACGGTATTTAAAGCAAGGTTGTAAAAATTTTGATGGTCTACCATACTTTTTAAATGAGGTATGCTTCTCTTACAATCGGAATGTGTGTCATTTTAGAGTAAAATTGTGTTATATAATAAGTTAATATTGAATACAAATTATATGTTTTTCTTTTAACCATATAGTTTAATTGTATGGAAGATCATGTAATAAATCATTTCAACCAACACAATTTTGCTTTCAAAATTATGTTAATTTAATGAAAGACAAGAGACCTTATTTGTTGAATTTCTAGGTCCATTCTATTAAAATGCTAAATATTTTTGAAACTGGAATCAGAGTAAGGTGATTTCTGCCTATCTAGTGGCTAAGAAGTCAGTGTTGACTCTGGTTGTTATTGTCACTGTGTGTGCGTGTGTGTAGATGAATTAGAAGAGAAGGCTGCTGAAGACATGTTCTCATCCAATTGTTCTCAATTTAATTATTTGAAAAGATGGCAAAATTAAGTTTAGAATCCCTAATTGTGCCTAAAAATTTATTCCAAAGATTGTGCTATGGAGCATTCTTAAAATTAAAACTATTGTGTATACCAATTGTTCTCTATCATAGTCCAGCAATTCAGTTTAGAAAGTAGAAATAACCAAATCCCTTCAGACCATCAGAGAATTTATAAACCTTCGGAAGACCAAGGATTTATTGTTGTGTCACAGAAAGCTATCACTCAGGCATTGGTGAGGTATCTGTCAAAAGTTTCCAGCTGATTTTCAAGATAAACTGTTTACCTTCCAGCACTGAACAGAAAAATAATGAGTTTTACTAAATAGGAAATACACATGAAATTGTGGAATTATCCGATATGTTATACAATGGCAATCAATTCTTCAAGACACAAATAATTTCAAGATCATAAGCACAGGCTTTGTTAGCTTACACTGTGCAAACTTCTAGAAGTGATTCAGATGATCATTTTGACTGATTAGGAGTAAGGAAGAGATCTCCTGTGATATTAAAAATTTAAGTGAACTGATGCTATATGGAATTATACTTTTCTAGTTGTCTTTTTAAATATGTATATTTTGTTTTTGCATTGAACTTCTAAGAAATGGGTGATGTGTTTTATAATTTACAATGTCCATAAATAGAGGAAATGTGTACTTTACAAAGAAAAATACCTGTCCAATTACATTTCATTTGTAAATACTCTTTCTAAAATGATTGAAATCACATTTTCCATCTTGAGAAGGCAGAAATTTTTCATAGAATTTTCTCGATCTATTTTATTATATTATAAAACTTTTCTCATAAAGTCATAGGTAAGCTTTTATTGAGCTTTGTCTTTACTTTATCTTATTATTGTTAAGTCAAAGTTTTTTCCTTCCCTATTTTTTCCTATGAATCTCTCAAGTTATAATCTATAGTTTCCTCTGATATCCTATATTTATTATAGGATTATTATTATTATGAAATAGACATAACATCTATTTCAAGTTTCTCAACTTCACCACTAATGACATTATGGGTCACGTAATTCTTTGTTGTGGGGAACTGTCTTGTTCATTGTAGAACATTTAGCAACATCTCTGGCCACTACCCACTAGATGTCAGCAGCAAGACCTTCTTACCCCATCTGTGACAACCAAAATGATCTCCAGACACTGCCGAATGTTCTCTGGAGGGCAAAATGACTCCACTTGAAAACTACTAATCTATATAATAGTTGTTACATGGCTTGATAAAGCTTACATTTGGAACTATGATTCAAAACCTAGGTCTCTCTAGTTCTTACAAAACCCGGGTCCCTCTATTTCTTACAGTTTGTGTAATCTTGAGCCTCAGTTGTGTAACCTCTGAAATGTAAATAATACATTTCTTATAGAATTGTTATTTAAATTGAATGGGATAGTATATGTTTTAAAATAACAATTTATACCTTTTACTGTAAAGAAAATTTTAAAGTAGCATTTAGGGACAAATGGAAGAGAGACCATATTGAGTTGTTTGTGTATATATTATCATTTCAGTCCAACAATTTTAAAAATTACTTGTTATATCTTGTAAAGTCATTATTGGTGTATATTTTTGATCTGACTTCTTGCTCTTTTCATTCATTTTCTTAGACATAGTACTTCGTAAAGGTATAAAACATTTGGTCACCTTCTTTGTTATAATTCCTCATGTAATTGAGTAAAAGTTTTGAGTTGCATAGCACACTATAATTACACTCAACTATGCCTGTTATTTTACACTTTCATTGTTTGCTCCAACTACTAGTCTTAACTTTCAACCATGTTATTTCTCTTAATGCACTGACCACTGAAATTTGTTCCTACTCTAATAGGGAATTAGACACCGGAAGTCATATCCCTCTGTTTGTAGTGTATCGTTTATTGGTCAACATAACTTATTCTTACCAGCCTTGAATATTAGCCAATCTATAATGGCCTGATCTGACTCAAGTGTCATGAAAAATTGGGAACAGGAAAAAGTCTTAGGAGACTATTTCAGTAATCTGTAAGAACAAAGATAACAAAGAAGAGATTATATTAGAGCTATGTAGACATGAATCAGGTTGGATAACCATGATGAGCAAACTGATGGCATCTGAAGTAACTGAAGGCTTGTGGGACATGAATGACTTATTAGACTGAAGAATCATAGAGTAAAGATGTGTGCATTTTGCTATCTAACTATATATGTATGTGTAGGTATTTACACACATGTTTTTTTACATATATGTATGCATATATAGAAGCTAAAGCTTTAAGTTGAATCATAAAATATAAAATTTTCCAATATTAGAATTATTCATATAATGTTAATCTTTTTAGGGGGCCAATTAATTTTTAAATGAATAATTTGCTTATGAAAAAAATCAGCCATCATATGATTGCTAATGGCAAGACGACGACAACGTACTCTTAGCACATATTACTACAGTTCACAAACCATGACTTTGTGACAGCTATATAATTTCAGTGAAATTATGAAGTAGAAAAAGCATTGTGATGTTGGAAAAAACTGCTTCAAAATCAGTTCTTGCACTGAAAGACGTTATATAATGACATAGTTGCTACTGCTTCATATTTTTTCTTGCAAGTGGAAGGAGTTGTCATATATTCCCTCTTTTACATTGTTAACTTTATATATACTAATATACCAATCAGATTTGAAAGTATATCAGAACTTGCTGCTTTTCTTTCCATACCGCTCAAACTTGGAATAGTTTATCTTAAACTTCAGATCCTTCTACAAAAGTTAAATTTAATCCAACATCCTTTGAATATTTTACCTCCATTGCTCTCTTTCACCAGTTTGATAAGAGCTTATGAAACAAACCTCAGAAAATTCTTTTAAATGAATATATCATTTAATGAACTAACACCATGAAGCTTCAAATGCCAATAGGATAATGAGCTAACTTTCAGTGGGAAACAAATAATATGGTATTATAAAACATTATTTTAAATGTAAAAAGATTTGCTAGTTCTGGAATAGTTATCCTCTCTCATTACAAAATGTAATCCTACAAATGGTGAATTAATACTATAAAAAAATTTAATATAAAGTAAAATTAATGTATATATTATAATGCAATACAGATAGATATATTCATAGATACATAAGTAGGCACATAATAAACTCAATAATAATTGGATGAATTACTATTATTATTATTTTTCTTTTTGAGACGGAGTCTCACTCTGTCTCCTAGGCTGGAGTGCAGTGAGGTGATCTCCGCTCACTGCAACCTCCTCCTCCCTGTTTCACGTCATTCTCCTTCCTATGCCTCCGGAGTAGCTGGGACTACAGGCGCCCGCCAGCCACCACGCCCGGCTGAGGTTTTTGTATTTTTAGTAGAGATGGGGTTTCACCGTGTTAGCCAGGATGGTCTCGATCTCCTGATTTCGTGATCCGCCCGCCCAAAGTGCTAGGATTACAGGCGTGAGCCACCTTGCCCGGCCTATTGGGTGAATTATTAAGGGAACAATTTTTAAATTGTGGTCCCTGTAAGTCTACCTGTCAAGGAGTCTTATGCTCTTAACACATGAATAAAAGGTAGGGTTACGACTCCAGGCACAGCTTAGCTGAACCCTTGGTTTTGAGTATTAATACGTTGAAATTACAGCATGGTCAGTGGCTCACGCCTGTAATCCCAGCACTTTGGGAGACCGAGACGGGCGGATCACGAGGTCAGGAGGCCGAGATCATCCTGGCTAACATGGTGAAACCCCGTCTCTACTAAAACTACAAAAAAATTAGCCAGGCATGGTGGCGGGCGCCTGTAGTCCCAGCTACTCCGGAGGCTGAGGTAGGAGAATGGCGTAAACCCGGGAGGCGGAGCTGCAGTGAGCCGAGATCGCGCCACTGCACTCCAGCCTGGGCGACAGAGCGAGACTCCATCTCAAACAAACAATCAAACAAACAAACAAAAAAAAAAAAAAGAAAGAAAGAAAGAAAGAAAAAGAAAAAAAAAACGAATTATAGCATGGTGACTGTGGTTAATGATAATCTACTGTATTCTTGAAAAATGCTAAAAGAATGGACGTTAAGTGTTTTCACCACAAAAAATGATAACTGTATGAGGTAATGCATAGATTTACTCATTCCATAATGTGTATACTTTCCTGTGTCTCTTAACAACAGGGGTACATTCTCAGAAAAGAGTTGTTAGGCTGTGTTGTCACTGTACAAACATCATAAAGTATACTTACATGGACCTAAGTGATATTGCGTACTATAATACTTAAAGTGTATATAGAGCCTATTGCTCCTAGGCTGCAAACCTGTATAATCTGTTACTATGTTGAATACTGTAGACAATTGTAAAAGAATGGTAACTATTTGTGTATCTAAACATATCTAAAGATAGAAAAAGTACATTAAAAGTATGGCATAAAAAATTAAAAATGTACACTTGTGCAGGGCAATTATTATGAATGGAGTTTGCAGGACTCAAAGCGGCTTTGGGTAAGTCAGTGAGTTAGTGGTGAGTGAATGTGAAGGCCTAGGACATTATTGTATACCACTGTAAACTTTATAAATACTGTACATGTAGGCTACACTAAATTTATTTTAAAAATTTATTTCTTCAATAACAAATTAACTTTAGCTTATTGTAACTTTTGCTTTATAAGCTTTTAATTTTTTAACCTTTGACTCCTTTGTAATAACAGCTTAAAATAGAAACACATTGTACAGCTGTACGAAAATATTTTCTTTCTTTATATCTTTATTCTGTAAGCTTTTTTTCATTTACAATTTTTATTTTTATTTTTTAGTGTTTTTAACCTTTTTGTTAAAATCTGAGAAAGAAACACACACATTAGCCTAGGCCTACATGGCGCCAGGATCATCAGCATCACTGTGTACCACATCCTGTCCCACTGGAAGCTCTTCAGGGGAAATAACACACATGGAGCTGTCAATTCCTGTAATAACAACACCTTCTTCTGAAATTCCTCCTGAAGGATCCGCCTGAGCCTGCTTTATAGTTGACTTCTATTTTTATAAGTAGAAGTTATATACTTCTACTTATTAAAAGGATAAAGATATAGTATAGTGAATATATAAACCGTAACATGGTCATTTATTATCATTTTCAAGTATGATGTATTATACATAATTGTATGTGCTATACTTTTATAGGACTGGCAACACAGTACATTTGTTTATACCAACATCATCACAACCACGCTTGAGTAATGCATTCCTCTATAACATTGTGATGGCTACAATGTCACTAGTCAATAGGAATTTATCAGCTCCATTGTAATCTTATGGACCACCATCATATATGTGGCCCATTGTTCATTGAAACCTCATTGTGTGGCTATGACTGTATGCTTCAAACATCAGGTCATACACAATACATATATACAATGATATCTTTTAATTAAAAAAATTAATTCATCCATTTTGGGGACAAAACGACTGAAACCAAAGTGGCAGCTGGGCTCCATTCCCATATTGTGGTTCAACTTGGAAAGAATTCACTTCCAAGCTCATTCTGGGTGGGTAATGGCGGAAACTATTTCCTCTTTTCCTGTGTGACTGAGGGTCCTTGGTTTTTGCTGGCTATTGGCAGGAGGATACCCTCAGAGCCTGGAGCCTGCCAGCTGTTCTCAGAGTCTACTCCCAGTTTCTTGCCTTGTGGGCTTCTCCAACATAGTCTCAAGGAGAGTTTTTAGCTCCAGTGTGCTAAGGTGGAGCATTATATAATAGCATAATTATAAGAGTGACATCTCAAGTTTCCTATGCTGTATAACTGAATCATGGGAGTAACACTGTCTTACTTTTGCTGTATTCTATGGTGTAGGAAAGTCGCTGGTCCTGCCTGTGGAAGGGGATTGAACAAAGGAGTAAATGCCAGGATAGGAATCATTTGAGGGATCACATTAGGGTCTGCCACCACACAAGTTTTGAATAACTTAGAGAATATGAGACATAAAGTAATCAAATAAATGGAGCCAGGAAAAAATTACATATGCCAGTGCATGCGTTTGGAGATTAGGGATATTTTTCCATTTTTGTACGCTATATTTTCTGTTTTACGATTATGTTATATTTATAATAAAAAGTGATTGATTTTAAAAGTTTGTCAAAAGAGGGAATACAGTATTATCATTTTTCTGAAACATAATTTTTTTGAAAATTACTACTGACCCACAAATTATAAATTCTGACTTTTTTTTTGTGGTGAAATTGTGCTATTAATATTTCCTCTTAATTTCCTTGGGTCTACTCAGTTCCAATTCTCCAGGTATTCTCCAGACACTGTTATCACAGTTAGTGCATTTCTGTCTTGACGCTCTCAACAGAGGTATTGATTAAGCCTGTCTTCTTAAGTATCCATTCTTCTCACTCTATTTTTTGGTGATCACAATCTCTTCTTCTACTTCAACTATCATTTCAATGTAAATTATACTTAAAATATTTCCTCCAGAAACTGTATCATCTGAAATGCAAGGCCTTTTTTATTGCTACATGAATGGGTTTTTTAAAGTCTAGTAACATGACTAGACATGTGTACTTCATATCTTGCCATCATGTCAAACTCAAGAAATAAAACTGAAGTCAGAATTCTATGAAACTTTTACTCCTAAATTATTTCTTTTATGTTAATGATAATTTTCCTCATAAATTTCCTTATACATTAAACATTTTCTCATGTTAGTCTGTCTTATTTTATTCCATTATTTTATGCCTGGAGCCAAGCTATTACAGAAGTAAGATACAAAAATACAAAATAAAAATAAAATAAAATTTGGGCCTTGTCCTGAGGAGTAACTTGATAATTAACCAGATCTGTAATGCTAAATGCTGTGGTTATGATACAAAACCATGCTAAGGAAATACCTATAAGTCTAACAGGAAACCAATCTAAAGTGTTGAAAGATGCCTCTAATCTCAAACTGGGTGGTCTTAGAAGAGAGGACCACTAAATTTGATCTTGAAGTCAGTTTGTCAGCAAAAAGATATATAAAAAAGAGCTTCTCTGTCTGAAGAAATAGCATTTATAAAGGCATAAAGTCACCTAATTATAAAACATTCTTGACCTGACTCTTACTCTAACATTTTCTGTCACATGTAATTCAGTGCTTTACTCCAGTCCTTTACTCCAACTTCAGAACATTCCTCTTTGCTGTAATTTGGTTTAGGCTTTCAATAACTCTTACCTGGACTCATCTCTCTGATTCCTAACTGGTGTTTCTGCCTTTCCTCTGTTCTAATGCCAACTCATACTACTCACCAAAGTCAAATAATTGTAACTACATAAGACACTAATTGAATTTGGTCTTGGAGTTTTGATTAGAGCTTTTCATCATTCCAGTTCAAGAATCATTGGAGGTTTGAGTCGTTTTCTAAATATTAAAAAGATAAGAAAATAAAACTAGGAATCTTATAAAAGTAATATAATTTATGATGTAAATAAGAGATGGGTAGATAGACACAGACAGGAGGAAGAGAACAGAAGATTACATGATTGATGAAACAATATAAGGAAAAAAATAAAAAGTTTCTTCCAGAGAGATCATCAAAAGTCACAGACAAGGCTGGGCACAGTGGCTCGTGCCTGTAAATCCCTGCACTTTGGGAGGCCAAGGCAGGTGGATCACTTGAAATCAGGAGTTGGAGACCAGCCTTGTCAACATAGTGAAAACCTACCTTTACTAAAAATACAAAAAATTATCTGGGCATGATTTCATGCACCCTAGTCCCAGCTACTTGGGAGGCTGAGACAGAAGAATCACTTGAACGTGGGAAAGAGGTTGCAGTGAGCTGAGATCACACCACTGCCCTCTAGCCTGGGCAAGAGAGCGAGACTCTGTCTCAAAAAAAAAAAAAAAAAAAAAAAAGTCATTTGTAGAAGACTTAATGATTAGGTGAAAAAAAACAAAAGAGAGGAAATAAGAAAAGAATTTGAGTAGAGGCAAAAGCATGTAGACTGTCAAAAAGTCATAAATATCTTGCACACAAGGTATGTGGAAATGGTTTATAGCCTGCTTCAGCTAGGAAAAAAAATATATATATGAAAATGTGAATGGTTGGAAATCTCCAGAACTCCTAGAATGAATGCTGAGCTTCTTAACTTGAAATTTAAGGTTTTTTGCATAATCTTAGTAATATTTTAGTTATTTCCTTCTATTTTGTTATACCCCCACCATATTAGAGTTCTCTGGAGAAACAGGATAAATAATATCTGTATATACATAGAGAAAAATTTCTTGAAAGGAATTGGCTCACATTATTACAAGGGCTGAAAAGTCTCAAAACTGCAAAGTGGGCTAACAGGACAGAGACAGGGAATAGTTGATGTTGCAGTTCAAGTCAAAAGGCTATAAGGCTGGAGACCTGGTATAAGCTTAGGCTGCTATAATAAGATGTCACAGACTGTGTGGATTAAACAACAGACATCTTCTTCGTCACAATTCTGTAGTCTAAAAGGTCCAAAATTGAAGTTCGTCAGTGTTCAGATTATGGTGAGGGCTCTCTTTCTGGTTTGTACCTTCTCTCTGTGTCCTCGCATGGTGGAGAGAGATTGAGATCTCTCTCTGTCTGCCACTTCTTATAAAGCCACCAATTCTATCCCATTAGAGCTCCACCTTTATAACTTCATGTAACCTTAATTACCTTCTAAAAGTCCATTTCCAAATACATTCACATTGGGGATGTATTTGTTGGGAGCTTCCACATATAAATTTTAAGGAGACACAATTCAGTCCATAGCTCCCAGGAAAAGCTGATCATATAGTTCAAGCCTGAAGGTGTTCAAACTGGAGATCAGATAATAGTCCATGTTGCAGTTCAAATCTGAAGGTCATCTGCTGGCAGAATTACTTCTTTCTCAGAAGAGGTTAATCTTTGCTCTCTTCACACCTTCCACTGATTAGAAAAAGCCCACACACATTGGGAAGATTTTTACTCTGTTTTACTCCAAGCCCATCAGCTTAAATATTAACTTGATCCCAAAACATCTTTACAGAAGCATCCCAAATACCTGAGCACCATGGCTAAACAAGCAGACAAATAAATTTAACCATCACATTTATATTTCACCCTTTTTTCTTCCTTTATCTTTTGACATGCTCCAAAACATCCTTTGTCCAAATGTTTGTTCATCTGGAATATATTATTTTCCTATAACTATCTAGTAAAATTCCTCCCATTCAGGAAGACACAAATAAAATGTTATCACTTTCATAAAGTTTCCCCTAATTATTATCACTTGTGATTGTTGTAGCTTTCTATTTTGGAAGCCTATAGTAGTTCATAGCATCCATGTAGTTCTTACCATAAACTGATTTACATTATTTGGGTGCTTATCTGAGTTTCATTACTAGATTTTCACTAAGCTTATCACTAGAGTGTTTCAAAAACATAAACTTACAATGTCTTTCATTGTTTCATATCTTCCCATATATATTATTTCTATTTCCCCATGTTACTCAACACAAAGACCTCGAGGTTTTGTTCTTCTACCCTGGGGTGGAATAACTGGAGAGATAATGACAAAAAGAGGTGGTGAAGTATCAAATGTATAGTGAGTCAATATGAGTCAATACTATGGTGTTTGAATTTTTAAAATGACACAAATGTATATTCTTATGTTTGAATATGATGTAACGATCACTATGTTGTCAGTGTGTGTAGCATTAGAGATGGGTTTTAGCAGTATTTAAACATATATCTTTTTTTTAAAACAGAAAGCTCTTTTGACATTTTAGTAAGTGTTACAGGAGCAACAGGTTTGTATGCCTGCTGCACAGTAACAGACCAATACACCAAGACCTCAGGGTTTGCAGAAAAGAAAGAGTTTAATGATCACAGGGTGGCTGAGTGAAGAGATGAGCGGACACCCTCAAATCTGTCTCCCTAAGAAATTCTGGGCTGGGGTTTTGTGAGATTTAATATTAGGTGTCAACTTGACTGGGTCGAGGGACTCCTAGGTGTCTAGTAAAGTATTGTTTCTGGATGTGCCTGTGACGGTGTTGCCAGAGGAGACCAATAGATATTTGAATCAGTGGACAGGGAGAGAAAGACCCTTCTCAATGTGGGTGGTCACCATCCAGTTGGCTGCCAGCATGGCTAGAACAAAGCAGGTGGAGGAAAGGGAATAAGCTTATTTGCTGAGTCTTCTGGTTTGCTTTTTCTTCCTATGCCAAACTCTCGCTTCTTCTTCTTCTACCCTTGGATATCAGACTCCAGGTTCTTTGGTCTTTGGTCTTTGGACTCTGGGCCTTTCACCAGCAGCTTCCCAGGGGCTCTCAGATTGAAGACTGCACTGTCAGCTTCCCTGTTTTCAGCTTGCAGACAACCTATCCTGGGACTTCATCCATGAGCATGTAAGCTAATTCAGCTAATTCATATAATATATTTATATATATATTATATATTATACATGTAAATATATATTTATATAATATATAAATATATTATCTATATATTATATATTATCTATATATTTATCTATTATATATTTGTTATATATAAATATTTTATATATTATATATTATATATTTTTATATTATTTATATATCTGTTTATTAAGAGATAAATATATATTACTGGTTCTGTTCCTCTGGAGAATCCCAACTAATACAGATTTTTAAGGGGATCATGGAGACAGAGAAACAGGAAAATTGGGGTCATTGATTGTTAGGGATGTGTGGTATAGAATCATCAGGATGTGGAAACTGCATTTTTAGTGAGTCAGCTCCTCGTGGGGGTTCTTCAGATCAGCTTCAGACCAGCTGATGTCAGTAGTTTCACTAGTATGCAGGACCTAAAAGAAGATCTCACATGAAAAACTTAACATTTCACAATGTTCACTTTGTTATCTATAGGGAAGTTAACAGGAATTATAATCTTGTGACAGAGTCTGCACAATTCCAGGACAATAGGCTGCAAACAACTATGAGGAAGCAGGTGAGAGAGTGAGCTGACCTAATGCTTAATGTTGAATGTGCTGTAAGCTTGGTTTATTTTCATTTTTCCCCGTTCTTTTTCTCTGATTAACTTTATATAGTTTATAGGGACAGTTTCAGAAGCACAGGAAGAAGAAATACTCTACAATATCACATCTTTTATAAAGAAAAATTTGGAAAGTCGATCTAAACATGGTATGTTAGTTTTCTAGCACTCCCTTAATGAAGTACCCCAGACTGAGTGGCTTTAAGTAACAGAAATGTATCGTCTCAGAGCTCTGGAGTCTAGAAGTCCAAAATCAAGATGTCAGTAAAACCATGCTGTCTCACAGCTCTAGGGAATCATCTGCTCCAAAGCTTACTAAGCTTTTGGTGTTGCTGGCCATCCTAAACATTCCTTGGCTTGCAGCTGAATAATGCCCGTCTCTGCCTTCTCATCAGATAGTTGTTTTTTTCATCATCGTCTTATAATGACGCTGGTCATATTGTATTAAAGTCCTACCCTACTCAAGTGTAACCTCATCTTAACTAATTACATTCACAAAGATCCTATTTTTAAATTAGGTCCCATTTTGCAGTACTGGGTGCTAGAACTTCAACCTATCTTTTCGAGGGGGAACACAATTCAGTCCCTAATAGTGATCAATCAAAAATGCTTCATTTTATATTGGGAAATATACTAAAACATTGACAGGTCACATTTTTAAAATGACCATCTCAACAGGTTTAAAAATCAGTTGAAAAAAATTGAGACATTTTTGATTTAAAAAAAAACAATAAAAAACAAAAATCAACTCTTAAAGAAAAGAAATAAAAGGATTTGAAATATCAATATTTACAAACAAATTTTCTCAGATTGTTTAAAACAATTTAAAAACTATCTGTATTGGATATATGTTAAACAAATATGAGTGTACACACGTATACTCCAGAAAACATTTAGAAAATAGCTTAGATAACTTTTACAACTAAACAATGAGAAATTTTATACATTACTAATATATATGCAGCAATACATTAATATATTGAGTTATATATTTTGTTAGGAAAAATATATAACTTCAATATAGGAAGATAACATTTAAAAACTAAGGTCAACTCTATATAAATCCCAATTTAATACAATGAAAACTGAACAAAATGATTCTAAAGCTCCTTTGGAAGAGTAAAATGGTAAAAGTATCCAAGGAAATTGTTATATTAAAAATTCAACATAAATGTATTAAAATACACAATAAAATATAATATAAAAATATTACTATTTCAAATATAGATACAAAGATAAAACATTGACATTTTCCAGAATCAACCAGTTTTTTTCCTCTATTTTCTCCTTTTAATTAATAAGGATATCTGTAACATACAGAACAAATTCAAAGAAGCTAAATAAGATATAAGTTTATTTCTTTTTGTAGGGAAAAATTGATTAGGCAATCTAGGGCTATTATGTCACCTCCACATTCATCTGCATTTTAACAGGCTTTTTCAAAGCTAACACTCTGACATCCTCAACAGACATTTTCTTTATAGTGGTCCAGAATGACTATTTCTAGATACTTTTATGTGTTCTAATTTCAACCTAGGAGAAGGGGGAAAAGTGATAAGAAGAGACTTGCACATAATCACTTCTGCTCACATCTCATTTGTGAGAAAGTAATCGTGGTTCAATCTAGCAGAGAACATAGGGAATGCAGTATTTAGCTAAGCAGCAATGTTCACAACTAAAATATTTGTTGATAAAGAAAAGATATTAGTAGATAAAAGCAGTCTTTACTGCACTCTACCCATTTAGCCATTCAAATGCATATGTATCCCTTTCTTCCCACCTATGAAAAATTTTAAACTTTCCCCAAGAAGAAAGAATCCAAAAGCTCTTTCCAGTTTTGTTATCAAGAAAAAGTTTATATTTCACTTCTATAGTGACTAAAAATGCTTATACATTTAACATTAAATATTGGTAAACTTCTAAAGAAATAGATACTTTAATACATGGTGAAAGAAAGAAAATGGAAAGAGCCTAGTTTTTTAAGAAAACCATTTTATATACATTGAGACCACAAAACATAAATTTTTACCCAATTACATAATCAGTGGCATAGTTATAACTTATTTTTTACAAAAAAAGTTGTGTAGTGGTAACGGTTTATTGAATAGAATATAATACAGTCTTTGAAAATATGCATAAAATGTCTTTAATGAACATGCTCATATCATCTCAATATGATAAAAACATCAGGATAAAAATTGTGCATCCATTAATTTCTGTATAATTAATAGAAACATATATATATATATATATATAGAGAGAGAGAGAGAGAGAGAGAGAGAGATAGTTATATTCCAAGTAATAATGTCACTGGATCATTTCAATTTCATCACCAGAAATTACTTATTCACTCAAATGATTTTGATTACTTCTCTACTTCAGGATGATGAACAGGTTCCACGCTTTGTTTCTTCTAGGCCTCACTGGTGCTCCCACGCTGACTCTTACAAATAATGCTAATGAAGTTATCTTTCTGTTGCACACAACTACACTTAGCTGGTAACTGCCGTGCTGACAATCGCTCTGGCCTTGAAGGGGACAACAACACTCTTTTTCTGTTCTGTTCCAAGAAAAAAACAGGACCTTTCTTTAAACTGAATGACTTACAACTATATTTCACTGAAGCCAGACTAATCTTTTTCTACCAACAGAAACATTCCACAGTTCCATACCTTAGATTCCAATAAACATTCCCTTGCCCTTAAAAAGCAGAAGATTCCTTTTCTTAATTTCAGATAAACATTTGTCACCTACTAGTTAATAAATATTATTATAACTAAATGCAGTTACTTAATATTCTGCAAAAACCTCTAAGGGATAAAAAAATTAAAATTAGGCTCCAGTCTTTAAAGAATTTAAAAGATGAGATTGATATACAATTGAACCTAGCAAAAAATGCAAACCATATAATTGCACGGTATAGAACATAACTTTTTGAAAAATGAAAGATTAGGCAGGATAATTTATAAAAATCTTGACAGCCGTTTCATGTTGGGCTCCTGCCATTGGTGTACTGATGGGACAGAAATGATTTATGCAGTTTGAGTACTCTGTGCTAATGGAACCATAATTTACTAAATCTGTTCCCAAATGGACCTTCATTCTGGACTCTGTATTTTCATTAAAGTGATGTTTATGGGAATCCTATTGATTATCCCACCTTTTGCTAAACAACATGCAAAATCCGTGATGATTTTGATGGTGCATACCAATTAACTTGGGCATTACATTAACTAATATTACCTCTAATCTTGTAGGGTAAGAATTACTATCCACATTTCACAGATGCTAGAAATGAGGCCAGGGAGTTAAAGCAGTTTGCCTGGTCACATTATTAGTGACATACAAAACTGGCGTAAGTGCCCAGACTGCTCAGTAAAATGTCAGAGTAGAAAGCTGGGCTGCAGTGTGGGAGTGGGTGAAAGGAACAATGGTGAAAGTTTGTTTTCAAATGGAAAACAATTTTTGGACGGTAAGATAAGTGTACTAGAAGTAAATTTGACTTTTAAGAAACAGAAAATAAATATTTAATACTAAGTTTTAAGAACAGAAATTTTGGTAAGATGACATTGTGTTAAAGCAGCAAACCATGATAGAGAAAAAGCAGACTGAGAAACTATAGGGAAAATAACATAATAGGGAAGATAACTCATTCACTAGCCACATATTACCTCTTCATCCCCATTTCCTACCACTACTCTTTCCAGATACTGTAGCTAAAATGAGCATTTTTACATGTCCTTTGAATTACAAAGTTTCTCTTAATGCTACGTTTTTTGTATCCTTTTTTGTCCAATTACCATTCTAGTCATAACTCTAGACAATGTATTTCTGTCATAAAAAGACTATACCAGAAGAAAAAAATCAGGTTAAAAGAAATAATTCTTGAAAAGTAAGAATATGAATACAGAAATTTACAAAATAATAATAATAATAATAATAATAAATAGTCTAATAGTAATGCTTACATTTGTAACCACTACTCCATGTTGTCTCAAATAGATAAAGGAATATTCATGTGAAAAATCTGAATTCTCAGGCTTAAAGAACTACTGAATACCCAGTAGATTCTGAAAATTTACACCCAGAAATATAAGAAGACTCTTAAAAATGAGAAGGCCCTAAAAGCCCCAGAGAAAAAGAATTCAGATGATATACAAAGGCATGTGAATGGAAAAGATATAAAGTTTCTGATCTGCTAAAAAGCAGTGAAATAATGCCTTAAAAATACTGAAAGAAAATTATTCTGTCCTGTATAGCTATCCATCTAGTGGGAGACTGTAACAAAATATTTTCAAATAGAAGTGTTACTTTTCAAAATATAACAAAAGATTAAAATGTGACTTTTATTATATATAAAATAAGTCAAAGATTTTATTTTTCCCTATTAGTCAGTTTAGGCTTTGCACAGTGATTTATACCTGTAATCCCAGCACTTTGGGAGGCCAAGGTGGGAGGATCACGTGAGACCAACAGTTCAAGACCAGTCTGAGCAACATAGCAGAACTATATGTCTACAAAAATTAGAAAAAAAGGTAACACCAGTTCAAAGCAGAATTTGAATATATATATGTGTGTGTGTGTGTGTGTGTGTGTGTGTAGATATATATACACTCCTAGTATATATATGTATATATATATATATACATCTTTTATGTAAAAGCAATATGTCATTTGAATACTATGCCAGATTTTTATCCACTAGAGGGGTATGAGTTAATGTTTGGGATCATCTTTTCTCTAAGGCAGAAATCAATTGTATCTCTACCTACTAGACAAACTCATTTGCATTGCTATGGAAAAAAATAATTTGAATGACTGTCAGTTTTCTACACCTTGATTTCTACCCCTATGCAATTGTAAAATAGGTTAGTCAATAGAAAGAATTTTAAGGGAACATACCTGTATAGTTCAGGCCATCCCTAAAAGTGTTTGCCAGACAATGCCCAGCACTTCACTGAAAGAGAACACACAGCAATATTTTGCCCATTTCCAAGCCTGTGGCACTTTTTTCCTAATATGAGAAATGGTATACAAATTTTAATTTCTAAGCACTTAGAAAGCTATTAAAAGACGATCGACAACCAAACAAGGAGCAGCACAAGCAAGTATACTAAATTTCTGGAGGACAGGTAATCCATCTGGCACCATTGCTCTATTACTTGAGGAGAGCAGATCTCCAAGATGATACTTAAGCATCGACCACAGGAGATAACCACTCAGAACAGCATGCAAAATCTAAAAATGCAATTTATATGTTATCAATATATATTGGAGCATTTGAGAAAATTATCGCCAACATTTAACAAATCTGTTGATGTATTTAGAAACGAAAAATAACAATTAATGCATAAAAATCTAAACAAATGAAAGAAGTGCAATTATTCATGTCAAGAAAAACATGATAGGAATATACAAATAAATGTTATCTATAATTCTTGGATTGAATACAAACCACAATTATACATAAAAATAAATTCAGCACTGTCTGCTGATTTGATGCACACTTATGATGTAAATAAATTGGCTTAATGAATGGTAGGGAAAGATGCCTAAAATAAAATGGCTAAACCACTACCTAGCATAAGAGGAAATTAATAAGTGATGTCTAAATTTGATAGATTGGGAAATAAAACTTAAAGAATATCTTTTATTTTATTTAAAAATACCTGGACAAAATAAATGATACTTTTGAAAATAGTTGTCTCTGGGAAAAGGGCTTAGGTTAAGTAAGACCTAAAGAATGTGTTTCTAGTTTTTATTATGTCTTTCAATTTTATTTGATTTATCAAATAGATCTATTTATGTGCAATTATAACATTGACAAAAATAAAAAAAAAACAAAGTATAACTACATATTATGTGTAATAAAAACCGGATTGACATATGTGGGTAAAGTTGGAAATTTATTATCATTATTATTATTATTATTATTATTATTATTTATTTATTTTTATTTTTATTTATTTATTTTTTTTGAGACGCAGTCTCGCTCTGTCTCCCAGGCTAGAGTACAGCGGAGCGATCTCAGTTCACTGCAAGCTCTGCCTCCCGAGTTCACGCCATTCTCCTGAGTCAGCCTCCTGAGTAACTAGGAATACAGGCGTCCGCCACCACGCCCAGCTAATTGTTTGTATTTTTAGTAGAGACGGGGTTTCACTGTGTTAGCCAGGATGGTCTGGATCTCCTGACCTCGTGAACCGCCTGCCTTGGCCTCCCAAAGTGCTGGGATTGCAGGCGTGAGCCACCGCACCCGGCTGGAAAATTATTTTTAACTGAGGTGACAATTGATTGGGTACCCATCATAAAGTTCAGATTTCCCTTGATGAAAAATGAGAAGTAAAGGTTTTACAGCAGAGAAAATATTATGTGAGTAGGTGTCTTACATTTAAATAAGTAATTTTATTAAGTTATGAATACAACAGAGTTGTGGATAGAATTTTGTAGTAAAAGATCTCTGATATTTCCAGATTACTTGCATAAAATTTAAGTCTGAATACAATAAAATTCATGAAGATTACATAAATTTATATTTCTATTTTCAATTCATGTTGTGTTACATGGATTTGTTAGTCTTTGCTTTTCAGATGTTCTAATACTTTAGCTTTCATTATTCAGGTAAGAACACAAAGAAAAATTAACAGTAAATTACATGCGGATTAACATAAAAAACTTTCAAATTCTTGTATGGAAAGCAAGTCTTTAATGTATGCGAGCACATATTTTCTCATAAACAGATGTTGAGATTACAAAACAATAAGTAATAGAGCACAGATGGTGTGCTTGGCATACTAACAAATGCTTAAAGGAGAGTTAGCACTTAACAGAGAGAGCAGATTTCCTTTCAGTCAGGGTTCTTTTGGCTTTAAATGTTCCAGATTTTTTTTTTTTAATAACTTAACGCCTCTTTGCAAAGGGAGTGTTCTGAACCAGTATGAAAATAATAATATGTCAAATGTTAATGATAGATACAAAATGATTTTTATTCCATATCAACCGTAAAGAAACTGTGCTGCATAGTCTAAGTATAAATGGTAATATTACTATTATGCTTGAATTACCTTTGTATCTTTGTATCTTCTATATCTTTTGTATTCCATTTAATTTTTTTATTTTAGTGAGGTAATTAGTGCATTCATTTCTGTAACTGAGTAAATTAAGCTTGCCGCAGTGGCAGCTTAGTATTATTTAATATTTTTTATAATTGCAATGAATTAGACCTGTAGCATAATAAAATAATGTCTACTTTTTCCTATTTATATCTCCTGTTGAAAGTGTGTCTAAGAACTTAAACAAAATACTAATGATAATTAAGGGAAGAAATGGAGAAAAAATGTAAACTCTTAAATGTAGTTAGTAGATAGATAATGGTTTCAAATTACCATTTTTTATAGCAAAATAACATCAATTTTCATATTTAAAAGTAGCATCAAGACATCTTCATCATGTTAACAGTATTGACTAGAAATGTGAAAAATATATTTGAAGATTTTTTCTCTTTATAAAAAAGGAGAAGAGGTAGACTAAAATTTCTGGGCTGTGCTAAATATTTTATGTTCAATTGAGAAATAATTTGCATTATTGTATTCCCTGAAGGCATTTTTTCTGCACAAAAGTTTTCCCTCTGACTTCAAAGTGGGAACCACAAGAGTGCATATTAACATTGAAATGTATGAAAAACAGACTCAAATTTTGAATGAGCATAGCAAATTGAAAGGTAGCTATTAGAAATAGTGGTTCAGTCAGGCTAACAGACCATTTAAGTCTCTACTGTATTAAAGTCAAATTTAAAAGATGGACATAATTTTTGCTAAGAATGTGAAAAATTTCAGATGATGGAAATCAAAACACAAGAATGAAGGAAGCTTTCAACTCCTTTAATGTAATGAAATATTGCTATAATTTAATAAAGCAGGCAGAATACTTCGCTCTTGGTTATGGAATTTTGCTTCTCATGCTAAACCCAAGGATGTACAGTGATTATGGTAAGAATAACATCATAGGGAAATTGATACTTTCTGAGGAGGAATTTCCATGGATCATTCCCAGGAGGACTTTCCAAAATAGGAGAGAAAAGTATTTTGGGATTTGAGAGTCCAGAAGAGCCCAGAATTAAATAATCTCTCTCTCTCTTTTTAAAGCATTTTAGACTGTAAGGGAGGCCATAACAATGGTCTACCACCTAAGATTTTTGCTGTGCCTTAGGTACTGCTGTCTCAACAATGAGTTCCTTAGGACCAAATAGTTCTTAATTATTCTTCACAGTGGGATTTTTATGGGTTTTGCGTTAAATAAAAACCTTAGAAGAATTAGACAGCTCTGATATTCTCCTCTTTAGGACGGGTTGTATTTTTAGGAAGAATTGGTTTGTTTACACACTGCTGACAAAGACATACTCGAGATTGGGCAATTTACAAAAGAAAGAGCTTTGCTGAACTTAATAGTTCCGCATGGCTCAGGAGGCCTCACAATCATAGCAGAAGGCAAGGAGAACAAGTAACATCTTACATAGATGTCAGCAGGCAAAGAGAGATCTCGTGCAGGGGAATGCCTCTTTTTTTTTTTTTTTTTTTTTTTTTGAGACGGAGTCTTGCTCTGTTGCCCGGGCTGGAGTGCAGTGGCCGGATCTCAGCTCACTGCAAGCTCCGCCTCCCGGGTTTAGCCATTCTCCTGCCTCAGCCTCCGGAGTAGCTGGGACTACAGGCGCCCGCCACCTCGCCCGGCTAGTTTTTTTGTATTTTTAGTAGAGACGGGGTTTCACCGTGTTAGCCAGGATGGTCTCCATCTCCTGACCTCGTGATCCGCCCGTCTCGGCCTCCCAAAGTGCTGGGATTACAGGCTTGAGCCACCGCGCCCGGCCAAGGGAATGCCTCTTTTTAAAACCATCAGATCTTGTGAAACTTATTCACTATCAGGAGAACAGTGCAAGAAAGACCTGACCCCATAATTCAGTCGCCTCCCACTAGGTTCCTCCGACAGACAATATGTGGGAATTGTGGGAGCTACAATTCGAGATGAGATTGGGTGAGGACACAGCCAAACCAGATTATTATGCCCTTGGCCCCTCCCAGTACTCATTTCCTCACACCTTAAAACCAATTATGCCTTCCCAACAGTTCCCTGAAATCTTAACTCATTTCAGCATAAACTCAATAGTTCACGGTCTAGTGTCTCATCTGAAACAAGGCAAGACCCTTCCACTTATGAGTCTGTAAAGTCAAAAGCAAGTTAGTTACTACCTAGATACAATGAGGGTGAAAGTATTGGGTAAATACTGTCCTTCCATACGGGAGAAATTGGCCAGAACAAAGGAGCTACAGGCCCCATTGGAGTCTGAAATCCAGCAGAGCAGTCAAATCTTAAAGCTTCAATATTATCTTTTTTGAGTCCATGTCTTACATCCATGTCACGCTGATGGAAAAGTTGGGTGCTCGTGGTCTTGGGCAGCTCCACCCTTGTGACTTTACAGGGGACAGCCTCACTCCTTGCTATTTTCATGGGCTGGTGTTGAGTGTCTGCAGCTTTTTCAGGCATAGGGTGCGAGCTGTAGGTAGATCTACTGTTCTGAGGTTTGGAGGATGGTGGTCCTCTTCTCACAGCTCCACTTGGTGGTGCCCCAGTAGGAACTCTGTGTGGAGGCTCTGACCCCACGTTTTCCTTCCATAAGGCCCTAGCAGAGGGCTACCCATCTGACAAGAGATTAATAACCAAAATTTATAAGGAGCTCAAACAACTCTGTAGGAAAAAAATCTAATAATCTGATCCAAAAATGGGCAAAAGATTTGTCTAGACATTTTTCAAAAGAATGCATATAAATGGCAAACAGGCATATGAAAAGGTGCACAACATTACTGATTATTAGTGAAATGCAAATGAGAAATGCAAAACTACAATGAAATAATATCTCACCTCAGTTAAAATGGTTTATACTCAAAAGACATACAAAACAAATGCTGGAGAGGATGTAGGAAAAAGGGAGCCCGGCCGGGCAAGGTGGCTCACATCTGTAATGTCAGCACTTTGGGAAGCCAAGGGGGGCAGATCACGAGGTCAAGATATCAAGACAATCCTGGCAAACATAGTGAAAACGCGTCTCTACTAAAAGTACAAAAATTAGCTGGGCGTGGTGGCACGCCTGTAGTCCCAGCTACTGGGGAGGTTGAGGCAGGAGAACTGCTTGAACCCAAGAGACGGAGGTTGCAGTGAGCCGAGATTGCGTCACTGCACTCCATCCTGGTGACAGAACGAGATTCCATTTCAAAAATAAATAAATAATAAAAAAAGAGACAAAAAGGGAACCCTTGTAAACTGTTGCTGGGAATGTAAACTAGTACAACCACTATGCAGAACAGTTTGGAAGTTCCTCAAAAACCTAAAAATTGACCTACCATAGGATCCAGCAACCCCACTGCTGGGTATATACCCAAAAGAAAGGAAATCAGTATATTGAAGATGTATTTGCACTCTTACATTTGTTGCAACACTGTTTACCATAGCTAATATTTGGAAATAACCTAAGTGTTCATCAAAAGATAAATGGATAAAGAAAATGTGCTGCATATACATAATGGAGCACTATTCAGTCATTAAAAACTAAGTGAGATTCAGTCATTTGCAACAACATGAATCGAACTGGAGAGATCATTATGTTAAGTGAAGTAAGCCAGGAATGGAAAGACAAATGTCACATGTTCTCAATTATTTGTGGCATTTAAAAATCAAAACAATTGAATTCATGGAGATAAGAGAGTAGAAGGATCATTACCAAAGGCTAGGAAGTGCAGTGGGGGGGGGGGGGGGGGTGGGGAGGAAGTAGGGGTGGTTAGTGGGTACAAAAAAAGAGTTAGAAAGAATGAATAAAATGATTTTTATTTGGTAAATGCAAACTATTTGATAGCACTGTAGGTTTACTATAGTCAATAATAACTTAATAGTATAGTTAAAAATAACTTAGAGTGTAATTGAATTGTTTATAACTCAAAGGATAAATGCCTCAGGGGATCGATAGCCCATTGTCCATGATGTGCACTTTTCATATTGTATGCCTGTATCAAAATGTCTCATGTACTAAATAAATAAATAAATAAATAAATACCTATAGGAAACTACTATGTACCCACAAAGATTAAAATAAAATAAACAAAAAACCCAAAGAACATTCCCAGTATTTGTTGTCCTTTACTTTCTTACTTTTATGGAAATAGAAGGGTTTGTATGAGATATAGATGATAAAGTGGCCCAATCTCCTTCTAGCAGTGGTTCTCAACCCTAGAAGATTGTTAGTATCAGATGGATAACTTTAAGAAAGTACTAATTCTCAAACCATACTCCCAGATATTCTAATTCAATTTGTCATCACAGGACCCAGAAGTCAATATTTTTAATAGAGTTTCCCAAGGAGAATTTTTTTTTTTTACTGTTGATCATTGTTGTTTCTATACATACTCAGAACTCAATAAGTATTTGCCAGATGAATGAATAAGTGAATGATAATCAAACTGCTTTCAGGTGAAATACCAGTAACTAGCTAGTTGTATATTATTGAAACATATGTTAACAGCTCTGGGAGGAAAAAATAGGTGTTCCTAGAATTTTATAAACCATTGAATTCTCAATGAAATATGAAGAAAAATAAGCATGCTTTGAAGTATGTATACACAGTTCAGTAACAAAGCATACTAAATGAAAATATGATGCAATATCATGCTATAACCAACTATATGTATATACAACACAGAGATCATAAACCAATTCTAAAATAATTAAAAGAGGATCCAGTAGACCCTGCCACTTGGAAGATTCTCATTACCACAGGAAATTTAATTGATTGAAGACTACATTTCCTTTATTTGCTTTCCAGTCACACTCTTGCTTTTACAGAGAATAATTTTATAAATTTCAAATGCTGTGTAAACTAAATCCAGCCATTAATATTTAATACAATTACCAAATAAAATATAATTTGTGATAACTATGGTATAATAAGAAATATATTTGGTATCTGTCTCTGCATCCTGACACTGAGCTCCTCACATGATTTGGAGATGTGAATAAGGTGACTCAGGGTGACATCCCTAGATCACTTCAAAATGATCAGAATAATTGGAACTTTTAATGCCACCTTCTGACTTTGTGGAAGGGGGCTGGAGATTAAGCTCTATAAAGTCTCTTGAACAAAATGTGATGAGCCTTAGAATTGACAAACCCATGCACATGCTGTGCAGCAGCCCAGCTCCACAGCAACAGAAGCTTTCAGCCCAAGACCCTTCCGACCTTGTCCTATGTACCTCTTGATTTGGCTATTAATTTGTAACCTTCTAATACATCAGTAAATATAAGTGGCGTCTTCCTGAGTTTTGAGACCACCCTCACAAATTATCAAACATTATGAGGATGTTCATCAGAAGTATGGACATCTGGGACTTCAAACCAGCATGTAAAGTTGGGGGCAGTATTTTGGAACTCAGGCCTTAAATTACAGAATCTGCACTAATTTTGAGTAGTTAGTGTTAGAATTGAACTGAATTGTTGAACATCTAGTTGGCGTCAGGAGAATCAGATAATTAGTTTTTAGTGTTGGAAGATATCCCTAAAAATAACCTTTAAAATTTAAAAGTAACTAAAAGTGAAATATTAAAGGGAGAGTTATTAGAAAATATAGAAATTATAATAGTATCACATTTTATAGTAGGGAGTTAACACATACTCATTAAAATTAATTAATCATAGAATATGGATATAAGCACTAAATTTATAAACACTGCCACAGAAAATGAAATGTAATAACCACAACCTGTAGCTGTGGTGGAAAAGGGCAGTAAGAGACAGTGTAAGCACTTCAGTTGTTCTAGTGTAGGTGTATCAATTGTTCACCTTTCATAGTTGGTAGTCAACAGATGTTATAGAACGTTATAAAATAGTAAATAGAAGTATAAAATTTAAACTTATACTGGTAACTATAAAAGTAACAAAAACGGAAACTCTTTTTCTTTTTCGCTTTTTTTTTTTTTTTTTTTTTTTAAGTAAGGTCTTGCTCTGTCACCCAGGCTGGAGTGCAGTGGCTCAGTCAAGGTTCACTGCAGCCTCGATTTCCTGGCCTCAAGCAATCCTCCCACCTCAGCCTCCTGAACAGCTAGTACTATAGGCATGTCACATTTTTGATTTTTTTGTAGAGACAGTGTTTCCCCAGCTGGTCTCCAGCTCCTGAGCTCAAAGGATCCTCCCACCTTGACCTCCCAAAGTGCAGGCTTTACAGGCGTAAGCTACCACACCTGGCCAGAAACCATTTCCTTATTAAGAGTAGCAGCCTCTAGGGAGTTTCAGGGATCAAAATGGTATTTTTTGTTTAATATTCTCATGTCCTACCATAATTTTTGCATATATTACTTCTATAATTTAAATGTATAATTTAAAATATAATTTGAACTGCAAAAGAAAGCACCATATTCAGCAAAACATATTAGTCCTAATATTTTATGATTATACTTTATAAGATGTACATATATGAAAACAAAAGACATAACCCTATGTAGGCTGTTTTTATTATTCAGTTACACTAAACATGCAGTGCGGTTTATGCCTATTATATATTGTAGAGCTCTCTGTTTACTTATTAGGTAATACCTACCTATTTCAGAAATACAGGTTGATGTTTTGGCTTGCCTTTTTAAAATATGTTGGGGCAAGTAAAATTTATTAAAACCTTTCAAATAGTGTTTTAATTCTGCCACACAAATATCTTCTTTGGATATTTATAGAATTATTCACAGAGTATTAGGTAGTATAATGCTGTCAATATTCCTATTTCTCTTATATAATTTATTTCTTTGCATATACTTTTTACTTTGTGAATATTGTAATTTTGTGAAAACTATATGAAACTTACACAGTGTGCAATTAAATTAATCAAGGGCCATCAATGTGGCACTTTGAGTTACTGAGCAAGAGAGCCTTAAAAACTACTTAGAACTTGATTTTGATTTATAATGCATCTCTATCAAATAGAGTATCTAAGGCACTAGCTGTCATAACTAAAATATGAAGAGAAATTTAAAGGAGTAAGGTTGGAGAGTACTTTTTAAAATACAATGTGTTCCCATTAATATTTGCAAGTTTATACATGCAAGAGGAACTTGTCTTTGTAAGCTTATGGTGAGTTTATGCAGACACCTGCTTTCAGAATGCAGTTTCCGTTTTTGTGAGCTCTAATGGGAAGGTAGTGGAGTATGGGGAGATTCACCCAAATACGTATTTATGAGGATGGTCCCACTGAGATTTAGAAATCCCTCTTCTACAAAAAAAAAAAAAAAAAAAAAAAAAAAAAAAAAAAAAAAACTTTTGTTTCTCAAAAGAGCTCTAAGAATATGAGAGCAATGTGTTTGGATGGGAAAAAAAAACAGAATAGATTTGTAAATAAATTAAAACAGAACTAATTATACATATAAACAGTAGAGGTAGGTTTACTTAGGCTGTTTGATTATATCTCAGTGACAACAGTTCATTAATCTGAGAAGGATGTGTGTGCATATTTCAAATTTTTTATTTTTCTGCAGTTTTCTTATGTCATTTGAGGAAGCTTTATAGACTTCATTTGCGACTTAATGAACATGAATTTATCCTGTAATCCGAACTGCTGCTCACTTTCACAGTCTGGCTCTTTAAAAGCATTACTGTGCTCTGCTGTTTCTCTCTTTTGC
Organism: Piliocolobus tephrosceles; assembly: GCF_002776525.5. Classification (NCBI taxonomy): domain Eukaryota; kingdom Metazoa; phylum Chordata; class Mammalia; order Primates; family Cercopithecidae; genus Piliocolobus; species Piliocolobus tephrosceles. Next base: position 83,227,062 of record NC_045443.1, read on the forward strand.
ACAATTTCATGTTGATTGAGCTCTCCATGACCTATTTTCAATGCTATAGCTCTTTTTCCCCCAACACATAGCTTCCTATTTTTCTGTCTAGCCGTGTTTGTACTAGCATTTCCTATGGCTCCATGATCACTTCAATTCTGCTTTTATTTATTTTTTTTTTTTTCTGGCTCTTGACTCTTGGAAGGTTTTATTTACTTTCCACAGGAAATTCTGTATATAAAGAGCTGCCTAATTACTGAATGGTCAGAAAAAATCTTTCTGCCATCACAGAACACTATACAAACATTCTCCTAATGGTGCTTCCTGGCTTCCTTCCTTTAAAATATCCACTGACAAAGCTAAAATGTAGCTATCTTTAAACCTTTGGCCCTCCACTGTAGTGATAGAACCTTTGAACTCTTTTTTGTCCAGTGAATATGGTCTGCATTTCTATGTGGAATATGGTTTAGAAGATATGACAGGTTACACTTTCTTTCAGCACCTCCATTTCCTCATCTACAAAAATGGGAGTAAGTAGTGCTTACTTTTATAGTTCATGTTAGGGATTAAATAACATCAACACTTTTTAAAAACTCCTAGCACAGGGGCTGATACAGAGTAATTTCATTTGGACATCTATTTTGAAAACCACTGCCAATTAAATATTTATTAAAAGACTGATTGTTTTAATTCTGTAAAAGAAAAATGATATGAGTTGCTAAACAATCTTTGAATTCTTTCTCAGTTCATTTTCATTGAAACTGTGATAGAATGTGAGGTGCTGTATATTATACTCCGCTTCTTAGAAATAGTAAATAGAAGTAAAAAATTGTTGTATTATCCTCCACTTCTTAGAAAAATAAACAAAACAATACAAATAAAAACAATTTCAATTATTTAATCACTGACCATTATTCATAGAGCATGGCCCAAATGTTGTGATATAAATTATTTCTATTGGTTTGCAGAGATGGCCCACCACACACTCTCACAACACACAACACACACATTGCAGATTTCTCCTTTGAGTTACAACTTTTATACAATTTAGTTTGGAGAATATAGCCATAGCAAATTCAGCAGAAATGAATTCAGCCAGAACTCTAAATTATATCTATGGTAAAATCAGTGAAGTATTTTTTAAATTCAGCTGCTTAACTTTATTAGTGTGGGTTTAATATTACATGTAAAACAATAGCACAAAGTTCAGGAAGTGAAAAAAGAGAACTTCATGATTTTTAAGTTCTTGTATCATGCATAAAGTGGTATAATATCATCAGAAGCTAGATTGTCATAACTTAAAGATGTAAACTCTAAATATTAACATATTCAATGAAATTTTAAAAAATTTAAAAAATTGTAGCTAATAAGGCAGCAAAAGAAATAAAAGAGAATCATTAAAAGCATACTCATCATATCCAAAAAAAGCAGCAAAAAGACCAGTGAATAAAAAAGACATAAGCAAATATCAAGTTCATAGATTGACACCTAGCCACATTACTGATTGTACTAAATGTAAATATTTTGAATGAGGAAACATTTATATCATCTTTGTATGTATATAATATATATGAATACACACGTGTGTATATATGTAACTTGATATATATGTAAACATATATACATATATACATACAACTGCATATATATATCACTTATACATATCTCAGTGTGTATACATGTGCATGTGTATATACAAGTATATACACACACACATATATATAATATATATATAGTCACCTAATGAAGTTATATAATGAATTTGTCCATGGGTCAAGGCTGAAACTCTGTTTGAAAACCATCACCTTAATGTGCTCAAATTCTGAGATGAAAAATTTTTCAAATTCTGAGATGAAAAAATTCCTAGAAATTGAAGAATAGGATTGGCACAACAGAACACTAAATAATATGAAATTTTAGGCCGCAAGAGGAAAATAGTAACTAGAAGAACAGTGGAAGAAAATAAGAATATATGACATACATTTAAGAAATTAAGATTTCCCAGCAGTGATAAGTCCTTTCAAAAGGGGTACATGATTCTAAAAAAGAGTCAAGGAGTGACTAACAGTGAGATACAGCTAGAGTGATCGAAGTACCAATTTTCTCAATATATGCATATTTTATACTGATAATTTTATCATCTGATACTGACTTGCCCAGTATTGACATCTGTATGTTTTGGACCTGCTTGAATTAGTAAATTCCAGTGCAGAGCTTTCCATTTTCCTTAGATGAGCCAACTTGGTGTCTGCAGTCATAGTTTTAGTACTCATTTGGGGTAAAAACAAAGCAAGTAGCACACTTTATAGAACAGACCCAAGAAATGTTTTCTTTCTCTGTCCGGATGTACTACTACACATACTTATTATTTTACCAAAGATATGTTACAAAGTGTTTTCAAACAATTTATTATCTGAATACCTCATTTAAGAAAACTTTTACCCAAAGTAGTTTACTTCCAACATGAAGTGTGCAAATGCAGTCCTTATTTTAATATTCTTTAAAATTTGTTTAAAATATTATTTGAAATATTATTAATAGAAAGCTATGTTATTTCTGAAATCATCTCAATATGACTCTTTTTTCTCCATATGCCCATATATATCACTATCTGTAAAATAAACTGATAACATAAGTTAGAAAATAAAGCAATCAAAAATAGCAGTATTATTTTGAACCACGAGGTAATAGAGAGTATCATAAATTGAAATTCAGAATTGCAGTTTCCAGTTTTGTTTTTAACTATTATTGTTATCTTGATTATTTTACCAGCTTCAGTTTTCTTATCTAAGATATTATAACATTAAATTAGACGACTTTAAAAGTGATTTTTGTTATTATAATTGTGTCAAGTGACTTTCTACAGAATTCAATAATTCTAGTCAAATGTTAAATCATTGATAATTATTAATTCACTGAGTCAGTTATTTATTGTCTTCAAATAGGCTTATTCAAGTGTATAAAATTTAGTTAGGGTTTAAATGCATGTTTTGAGACCATTGTTTCTCTCTCTGTTAACAATTATTTAAAGATTATTTTCTTCTATTGACATTATCTCTACCCTGTTAAATTAATCATTCTTTTGGCAGATTTTTCTAATATTACTTTTTTTGCTATAGGAAAGTCTGCTTAGTTCAAACTCTTGTTTGGAAAAAGTCTGGCCTTCTGAGAAATCTGTTTATTTCTCCCAGGGATTTGGCTCAAACTAACGAGTTAAATAAAGTTATAGAAGAGGGAAAAACTTGACAATAGCTCAAATTCTGAGTCAGAGCTGCACAGTGTGCTCTCATTATTTTGTTCAACATGAATTCATGAAACATTAGATGTGCTCATATGTAATGTGATTACAAAATGCAAGTACAGAAACCAAAGCCAAATATAAATGGAGAGCTGGCTGATTGCAGGGGCAGAAAATATACAAGATGACTTTAGAGCGTCTTGTAGCGCCAGAAGGTTACGAAGCACCCAACACAAAGACAATGATGGGACTTTGTCAAAGGGACGGACATAGGAGCTAACTGATAGAGTTCCCAATGATCAAAGCTAGAATAACTTTAGCAAAAACATAAGATAAAAATGGATCATAGTTCAAAGTATCAAATAGATATAATTATATACGCATATAAATAATTTGATAAGTAAATTGGAGGAAATAGACTCTTCCACGTAGAAGAATTGTAAGTAATTATGTAGATACTTTTGCTTCAAGGAGTTGGAGCATGATTGCTTACTTCTTTTTTTTTTTTTTTTCCCCCGAGACGGAGTCTCGCTCTCTCTCCCAGTCTGGAGTGCAGTGGCGCGATCTTGGCTCACTGCAAGCTCTGCCTCCAGGGTTCACGCCATTCTCCTGCCTCAGCCTCCGAGTAGCGTACAGGAGCCCGCCACCAAGCCCGGCTAATTTTTTCGTATTTTTTTGGTGGAGACAGGGTTTCACCGTGTTAGCCAGGATGGTCTCGATCTGCTGACCTTGTGATCCGCCTGCCTCGGCCTCCCAAAGTGCTGGGATTACAGACGTGAGCCACCACGCCCGGCGCGTGATTGCTCACTTCTTAAGTGGAGGCTGCGTATAGTGACTTCCTTCCAAAGAGCATAGTAGGGAACAGGAAAGGAGAAAAAAGGAACTTTACTGTAGAAAATCCTGACAAACCTAACAAACACGATGTTTTGGTTGTTAGGTTTAGCCAGATGAGCAAGGTTAACATCAAAAGTGATAATTCATTTTTTATATTTGTACCTTTGATGCAATCTGGTGAAAATGGCACCTGACCTCTGTGACCTTCCTCCCAAGAACACATGACCATTTCTTATCATGAGAAAAAGATCAAAGAAATCTCAACTGAGGGACATTCTACAAAATACCTGATTAGCACTCTCAAAAATTGATGAGTCTATCAAAAACAAGGAAAGAATGAGCAACTGTCACAACTAAGAGAAATCATAACTACTAAATGTCTTGTGATTTCCTGAATAAAACCCTGAAACAGAAAAGGATATTACATAAGAACAAAGGAAATCTAAATGTAGACTTTAATATTGGTTGATTAATTGCAGCAAATTATTTTATTAATGTAAGAAATTAATGAACAGGGAAATTGTTGTTGGGTAGAAGGGAAATCTGCACTAACTTCTCTATTTTTCTGTAAATATAAAACTGTTACTAAGTTAAAAGTTTATTTTGAAAAATATCCTTGACTCCTTTTGGGAGGAATTTTTAAATATCATTGCTTTCATTTCAGTGATAACCCAAAATATCAAAGTGCTCAAATTCTGTTTCACCAAGATGACAATTTATAACAAAATTCTACCAAGTAATTTCAGCTTCAATATTTGCATTTGTGTATATGAAAAATTTTCCAGAGCTACTGAGAAGCAAATATCAGCTTAATTAATAATCAAATATTTGTGCCAAGCAAGTGATGTTAAGCAATCCACAACATATTACTGCTTTGTGCTATTTCTACCCTATAGGATATTAAAACATTTATCTCTAATCTATTAACCTGTATCTTATAAGCAAATTGACTTTTATACTCTATGTTTTTTCTAGATTTTTTTTCTCTCTATGTCTTAATATTCTCCACTTTGATTACTTCATAAAGTATATATGTATTTTTTCAGGTGTCTATTTCTTCTTAGATTTTGAGGAAAAATTCTCTTCAGAGCTGCATTCCTTTTGGATTATGATCAAGGAACATGTCTTGCTGTACGCCTTACATTTATTTTTTATTTTTGTCTTTTTAACATGGGAGCACAAAGTCATTAACATGAAAGAGTGAAATTGTTTCATTTATGATGGTATATACTACTACTGTGTACCAACATCTTTGTTCCTTTCCCACAGCAATATTGGCATGTGTAATTTCAATATTTTAATATCATCCCTCAGCTGGTAGGTGCTAAGGTAATGTAAAGGGAGGTGAGAGATGCATAAATTAGTAGCTAATTTATCTATTATATAGCAAAACACAAACTCTTGAGCTAGATGTAAATTAACTGAAGTTGTTAAAAAAGAAAGAAAATCCTAGCTTTTCTTCTTATTTTTATATTGTTAGATGAATCATAATCCGTCATGTTTTGTTTTAAACAACAATGAAATTATATTACAGTAAAACTCAAGTTATTGGTTTGTAATGTTTTACTTGGTATTTATATAGCATTTTCAGTTTCATGGATATTAAGAAGTTCATAAGGATAATACATGCTTCATTTCTCATTTCTTCATACAAAATCTCATTTCTCATTTTTCATTTCTCTTCATACTCTGTTATTATTATTGAAAACAATAACAGAAAGTGGTATTAACACATTTATTCATCAGATTTATTTTTCAAGTATTCACAATTGCCAATTTGGAAAAGACAATTGTATTATGAAGGATTTTCTTAGAGATTTTTAAATTTATCAAATTAGTATAGTGCATTTGTCTTGTGGAGAGTGAAAATTAATTTTAGCCTATTGTTTATTTTTAAGAGCATTTAAAATTTAAAATTGATAAATTACATCAATTGGATTTTAATAAATATGAATCATTTTGTATTATCACAATAATAAAAGAGCTATTGTTCATTATTTTTACATATGTTAACATGATGCTGTCTCAAATGCTTGACTGATTTAAAGTGGTGCTTTTATTCTTTACATAATTAACATAAAATCCCAAACTTTTAAATACTATCTCAAAAAATAATAGACCTTCCTTTAATATGTTAGACTTTTATGTTTGATAATTTTAAATACATCATAACCCGTTAAACAGGTAATTATGACGATTTCGTAAAAGCATTTCAATTACAGATTAGAAAATTAAGGTTTTTTAAAACCCCAAATTAAATTTTTAAAAACCCCTCATTTGCTATTGGAAATGTTTGTAAAAGGTAAAAAATATTAAAATTTCAACATATTTATTTTGCTAAAAGTTTTATTGTATAAAAATGATCAAATTGGCATTTTTTGGCCAATATTTGATGTTCCCATTTATCATGGTGGCACCGAAATTCCCTCTTTCTCATGAAATAATTTTAAACTTTTTCTTTCTTTGTTTCTCACATTGTTACATCAAATGGATATGTTTCTTGTTTAAAACTGAAAAAGAATGGGATTTACCAGTAAAATTTATAGTTATGTAGTTATGGTAATTCTGAGATAAGGGCAAACAAGAAGTAAAGGGGAATCCTATAAATTATTTGAACTTATTTATTTATTTATTTATTTATTCCTTCCATGATTTTTTAAATTTTAGATATTGGTGTGTTTGGATTTGTGTCCCCATCCAAATCTCATGCTGAATTGTAATCCCCATTGTTGGAGAAGGGGCCTTATGGGAGGTGATTAGATGATGGGGCAGGTTTCCCACTTGCTATTCTCATGAAAGTGAATGAGATCTCACCAGATCTGGTTGCTTAAAAGTGTGTAGCACCTCCCACTTCATGGACTCTTTCTCCTGCTCTGGCCATATGAAGATGTGCCTGCTTCACCTTCACCTTCCGCCATGATTATAAGTTTCCTGAGACCTTTCCAGCCATGCTTCCCACACAGCCTGTGAAACCATAAGCCAATTAAAACTCTTTCATATATAAATTAACCAGTTTCAGGTATTTCTTTATAGCAGTGTGAGAAAGGACTAATACAGAAAATTGATACTGAGAGTAGGACATTGCTATGAAAATACCTGAAAATGTGAATGCTGCTTTGGATCTGGGTAACAGGCAGAGGTTGGAATAGTTTGGAGGGCTCAGAAGGCAGGAAGAAGAGGGAAAGTTTGGACAGGTCCTAGAGACCTGTCAGATGATTTTGGCCAAAATGTTGATAGTGATATGGACAGAGATGGCAAACATGAGGAAGTCTGAGATGGAGGCAAGGAACTTATTGAGTACTAGAGCAAAGTTCACTTTTGTTACGCATTAGCAAAAAGGTTGGAGCCATTGTGCCCTTGCCCTAGTGATCTGTGGAACTTTTAACTTTAGAGTGATGATTTAGCGTATCTGGTAGAAGATATTCCTAAGCAGCAAAATGTTCAAGAGGTGACCTTGCTGCTTCTAGCAGCCTGTGTTCATATTTGTGAGAAAAAAAAAAAAAGACATATACTTTATACACAGTGAATTTTCAGTTAATAGAATTTATCAAATTGGTATACAAAGTTTATGGAAAGAAGGCAAAGTATGATAAATCTGTCTTTTTATCCCCAAATATTTTAAACATATTCATATACCACAAATGCTATCACACATAGCCATTTTTTATTATAAGAAAAATAATGTGCTACTTCCTTTGAGAAAAAAATCTTTGCCTAGAAATTTCACTGAAGAGATTCTTAATAGAGCTTTCCACCTTTATTCACAGGTCGATAGTTTTAACTCCTCTTCTATTACCCTCTACTCTTTAGCTATGTGGCTTCCTATGCACTTTTATTGCACAATGCTTCATATTCCTTAAGTAGTTTTTTATGATTTGATATACTGTTTCTCAAACTAGATTAAATAATTTGATGTCATCTTATTTTTTATATAAATCTAGGTTCAATATTGATATTTGTGGGTTGAGATTTGCCTCAGCATCCTTCAATAACAATATACTTATAAAACTGTACTGAAAGAAAAGTATTTTCTTTGATATTGTATTTGATAAGATCCTGAGCCAAGAACATGGAATTATGGATAAGAGCGGAGTAATTCAAGAATGATGATAGTTTACAGCTTTGGTAAATAAGCCTATCGTGTTTAGAGATTGGGAAGGGGCAAAGGTAGGTGAGTTGGGAAAAACACAGGAGGAACAGAGGCTGAGTGTTGTGGCTCCAGCTTATACCCCACCACTTTGGGAGGTCAAGGCAGGAAGATTGCTTGAGGCCAGGAGTTTGAGACCAGTCTGGGAAATGTAGTGAGACCTCATGTCTACATTTTTTTTTTTTTTTAATTAGCTGGGCAATTGTGTGTGTGCCAGTAGCCCTAGCTACTCAGGCAGCTGAGGCAAGAACATTGCTTAAGCCCAGGAGTTTGAGGTTGCAGAGAGTTATGACTGTGCTCCAGTCTGGGCAATAAGCTACGCCCTTTCTCAAACAAGAAAAAAGAAAGATAAAAGAAAAGAGAGAGAAGAGGAGAGGAGAGAGGTGGGGAGGGGAGGGGAGGGGAGGGGAGGGGAGGCCAACAGGTTTACAGGTGAAAATAATTGAGAGCAGATTTTGATTCTTAAGTTTCGGGTGCCTGAATTACTTTCAAGTGGTAATGACTAATAGGCAGTAGGAAATACAGGTATAGCAAAGAACAGGAGGGTGATGAAATAGATTTGGTAAAGCCTAATATTTGAAGCCATTAGACTGGATGTAATCCATTGGGACAATATTCAAAGAGGAGGAAGGAAAGAGAGAGAAAGAAAAAGAGAACCAATGGAAGAAAAATAGCTCAGGAGGCTGCCTGTAAGACTAGAGTTCAGTTGTTTTAAGGACAGATTAGTAGGCATAGACCAAGAGAAGGCACAACTGAGGAGCTTAATCAATGGATATAAGACAAAGTAGTATGTGAATATGTTATAGAATTTGTAAACAGAGTCTGAAACTCAAGAATTCTATCTAAGAACATAGGAAAAGGAAATTCACAGAAGTTCTGATGGACCACTGAAGCCATTAAGCTCATTTTACAATTACTAATGCCCTAAACTATGAGAAAATTTGAACTCAAGATTCAAAAACCTTAGCTAATTAGCAGACGTGGGTAGGAAATAGGAAACTCAGTCAATAAATGAGCTTAGATAATAGGATCATTAAAATAGTTATTACAGAAATTGTGATTCACCTAAGAGCTCAGTTAATAAGAAACTCTAATACAAATGCAAAGTAAGAGCCCAACGGAATGCCTTATAAAATCCCTGTATACCCCCATTAGTTTCCTTGGTGTCTGGAGTAGGCCTTATCCATAAAGCAGAAGTGAATATCGTTAAGTCATTTCCCTTGCTACTTCTATGGAAGTGGAAGCCAGGCTTACCCACTGGTAGACACAGGCAGCTTGGGGATTGCAGACCTCTACAAAAGAAGATCAGACCAGGCAGGCTGACCCAAAGAAGAAAGGTAGGGTCTCAGGCTCAGCTCCTTTCAGATTCTGTAATCATATTAGTCTCTCTTCTTCCATGGATAGAAGTGAAAGCAGAGTATGACTTCCAGAAAAGTTCTTCCACAAAGAAACATGAGAATTGAGCATAAAGTTTTCTGCCCTGAGAGAACACTTAAGGCTTATTGTCAGCCTGTTCTTCTTTCAGGACTTGTTACTGAAGATAATAAAAAAGTTCTATCATTTCTCTAGGCTTGTCTTTTAAAAGTTTCCTATTATAATTTTTTAGAGTAACTATATGTAATTAAACAATGATTTCCCATTTTTTTGTGCTGCCCTAGAGTAAGGTGCTTGCTGTCTTTTACACTAAAGCTAAGAACCAAACCAAAGCAGATGAGATTTTTGATAAGAAGAGGGTAAATATGCGCTACTCTAATAAGTCACTAGAATTTGCCAAAGAACAGGTGAGTATTAGCAAGACAATTACCATATAAGAATTGTTTCATTCTGGTAACAGAACAGGATATTTAATTCTCTTTCTCCTCTCCTACATCTCAGGAGCATAAAATCTGAAGAAACTGATACATCTTGTTTTCAACTCAATAGAGAGGAAGTGAGATGTTACCTGAGAACTTAGGATCTGCCCCAGAGAAGAATGGGTCTGGAGATGTCCTGTACTGCAAAAACGGGATATAGTTAGGTCATTTGTATTTACATCTGCAAAATATTCTTTCACTAGGAAAAGTGTCAAATCCATTCCCAATCCTGTATAAATGGTATTTTATTTTGAATTTTTGTTTGATACAGCACTGTAGCCTTTGTGCTGACACAGTTCTCTTCCTAACTAGAGGATTGGTGCATCTTTCCCCACACCACTTTGGAGGTGTTTATCTTATCTGTTGCTTTTTCAGCAGTCCTCTCAGCAACTGTGTTCATTTCAGATTATAATAGGACAATTGAGTAGAATATCTTTTAAATACAAAAGAACATTGTGAAGAAATATGAAAAATAAATGTATTGGATTTCAACCCAATGTTCTATATTGATTAACTTTTAGTTTCCAAATGCAATGTTGCATCCAAAATTCTCTGAAAAATTACAGTGGCTGTTAATATTTCCAGAGGATATATCAGATACCTGGAAAATTTTCTCCTGCCAAATTTTGCTACACTTCATTTTTTAAATTATCAGTTTCATAATTTATACCTTTTTCTCACAGAGTCTTTAAAAAATTTCCTTTTAAAAAGTTGATTTCCTTCTTTGTTAACTTAGAACTTCTCTTCATATTTTAAAAATGTATTTTGCCTTTTGTGTTTTGGTATAACTTTATACCAACCGAGAGTGTCATATTTAGACAAGAAGTTAAAAATTATGCACATTTTATTGTAGGTTGTTGAGAAGTTTGTAGTTAAGTGGAAGAGAATATCAGACATTTATGGTTTGTATTCTGGATTGTGAGCTCTAAAAAGGAGATAATTAAAATAAAATCAACAGTAGTAGACTAACTTCTAAAGAATTAAAGGAAGTAGGCCGGGTGCAGTGGCTCACACCTGTAATCCCAGCACTTTGGGAGGCCGAGGTGGGCGGATCATGAGGTCAAGAGTTCGAGACCATCCTGGCCAATATGGTGAAACCCTGTCTCTACTAAAAATACAAAAGTTAGCCGGGCATGGTAGTGCGAGCCTGTAGTCCCAGCTACTCAGGAGACTGAGGAAGGAGAATCACTTGAATCCAGGAGGCAGAGGTTGCAGTGAGCCAAGATCATGCCTCTGCACTCAGCCTGGTGACAGAGCAAGACCCCGTTAAAAAAAAAAAAAAATTAAAGGAAGTAAAAGAAACATGTAAAACTGAATTATCTAGATGCTTTTATTCCACACATAAAGATATTAATTATGTTCATTTACTTTTCACCTAATTCAATCTCTGCCTATGATGGTTTCTACTATTTTGGTGTGATATCAATGCCTGTGTTAGTTAGGATTTTGGTTGTTTCTGTATCAGACCTATCCACAGTGGCTAAAACAAATACGATTTTTTTTTCAATTAATAAGTGTTAGGAAGTAGGCCATTAAGTTTCATGCAGTTGCTTAAGGGAATCATCAGGGACCTAGATTAATACTAGCTTCCTGATCTTCCATCTTTAGCATGTAATTTTGGTCCCTGCTCCACTTCCAGGGAACTTCACTACACTTCAGTAAGAAATAAAGGCCAAAGGCACTGCAGTTATGTCTTTGACTAGACTGCAGTAAACTTCTGTGCAATTATTTTTAACTCCGAGTTTTAGCCAAATAAAAGCACGATTCTTTCAGTAAGTAAATAATGTACTTGCTATCATACTGCTAGGATAAAAAAAATGAGTTACAGATATGACATGGCACATGCATACATATGTAACAAACCTGCACGTTGTGCGCATGTACCCTAAAACTTAAAGTATAATTTTTTAAAAACTGAGTTACAGATATGAGTTATAATTCTAACACGTCATAGTGATTGTAGAAGTCTTCAAAATTCAGAATGCATAATATTCATATAGAAAGTTTCTAAAAGAGACAGATTTTAAGTTCTCAAAAACAGATACTCTCATTCAACAGGGCAGAGCATGTTTCAAAATGTTCTGTATGCAACTGTCATCATAGCTACAGATGGTTCATGGACCACTTTTTGAGAAATACAAGTAAACTCTGATACAATTTATTGAAGAACCTTTCCATTGATGAGTAAATTTCAAAGATAATTGTTTTGTTAATTTATTTGAACTCTATGTTTCAACTTCTTATAATTTTATTCTTAAATTTCCTCTTAATATTTCCCTTCTTTGTTTTTCTTTATTTTTAAAGATGAAACTACCAGTCTGATTGCAAATTTTGCCATTTCTAAACAAAGTAATTATTAAGTGAACTTTAGTAATTATTTTTCTGTCTTCATTGATTCTTAAGTCATAGTCTGAGCTGGGCGCGGTGGCTCAAGCCTGTAATCCCAGCACTTTGGGAGGCCGAGACGGGCGGATCACGAGGTCAGGAGATCGAGACCATCCTGGCTAACACAGTGAAACCCCGTCTCTACTAAAAATACAAAAAACTAGCTGGGCGACGTGGCGGGCGTCTGTAGTCCCAGCTGCTCCGGAGGCTGAGGCAGGAGAATGGCGTAAACCCGGGGGGCGGAGCTTGCAGGGAGCTGAGATCTGGCCACTGCACGCCAGCCTGGGAGACAGAGCCAGACTCCGTCTCAAAAAAAAAAAAAAAAAAAAAAAAAAGAAAAAGAAAAAAAAAAAGTCATAGTCTGGAAGCTGTTATGTACTTTTGGGAATATATTCTGAATCTATTACTTCGGGTAAAATTTAATTCAAGTTATATTTGAAGATGGTAGCATATTTAGTGTTTTTCAAGTTTGAGAGTATGAAAGCACCAAGTCCTCAGGGTTGTTAGTGAAAGAAGACCTTGTTTCTTTCTATCTCTTCCCTTGGATGTTGGTACTGATTTTTGTAAATATCTCTTTCAGCTTTCCATTGAATAGAATGTGGTCTACCATAAAGAAAGCAGAGAGGCTAGTAGTCACTATGCAGTTCCTCCCTTCATGGCCCTTATTTAGTGACTTTCTGGAGCAAGCTCATGCTAGACTCTGAGAGTTAATTGTCAGCATCTATTCCCGACTCTGTGTTCTATGACATTAGCTTGGCAGTTAGAAATTGGCCACGGTGGGTATATTTTACACCACAGAAATCAAGAACTGCTACAAACCAGGCTTTTGTTTGGTTTTCACTAGCACGTCACAGCCTACATTCACCTGTATCATCTTGCAGATTTGTAAACATATAGCTGTGAAAGTCAAATTACCCACCTTCCTCACCTTCAGCCCACTAGGAGTCTTGTTTTGCATGGGCTAAGCCAGAGTGTTGACTGCAGAATTACAACTCTTAGATAAGAAATATCTAAACATAAAATAAAGCACCAAGATGACTTTCATTTCTGTTCTTACAAATTAGGAACCTGATCAAGAACAATGAGGTCTTGTAGTAGAAATGGAGTCACAGTCTTTAATTTATCAAAAAGTTATTTATAAATATTCATAGAAATGACCACAACGTCGGAATTCTTCTTTGCTTTGGGACATGACTATTTTCAAGTGTAAGCTAGCAAAGGCATGAAAGAAGGAAAGAGAGAAGGAGAGAATGAAAGAAAGGGACAAAAAAGGAAGAATAAAAGGAAGCAGGAAGGGAGGATGGGGGAGGAAGGGAAAAAAGAGAAAAAGAAAGAGAGAAATAAAGAGAAAACTTAGTGAAATCAATAGAACTTTGCACTTGTTTTGTTTTCAATTTTAATCTAAAGAAAAATAAATAAATAAATTGCCCAATCACGCCTGTAATCCCAGTACTTTGCAAGGCCAAGGTGGGCAGGTCTCTTGAGGCCAGGAGTTTGAGACCAGCCACGGCCGACGTGGTGAAACCCATTCTCTACTAAGAATACAAAAATTAGCTGAGGGTGGTGGTGCACACCTGTAATCCCAGCAGCTTGGATGGCTGAAGCAAAAGAATCGCCTGAACCTGGGAGGTGCAGGTGAGCCCCCTGGGTGACAAAGCTAGAACCTGTCTCATAAAAACAAAACAAAGCAAAACAGAAACGGTGAACTGGAGTCTGAAGATGTGAAATAGAATCATTATTAATAAAATAAAAATTTTAAAGAACATATTTTCTGTGTATAATAACTAGTTTCTAGTAAAAATCTTGGTTGCATTAAAATTGTTTTGCTTCTCTTTTTCCAAGTAAAGAATGAGGTGTTTCTGAAAAACAGGATGTACCACAGAGAAGAAAGGTGTTAAATAGCTCTAGAACAAAGTATGTCATATAAATTATTTACTGTGTTCTGTAGGATACAGATCATTGTTGCTGAGATCATTACAATGGAAAATACTGATTTGTTTATAAGAAAGTATAAAGTCAGAACTGAGTCAGCCCTCAAAGAACACTACGGAATGATGCCCTATAAAATCCTACAAAGACAAGTTGTATTGTTAATCAGCCTCTACACAGACTGGTTTTGCAAGATGTCCTTGATTGAGGCATAGAGTCAGCTATCCTTACGTCAATACAGTATGTCAATAGTGAAGAAATATGTTTGTAATTGCTTTTGTTTGTGAGAGGGCTCTATGGAATCCTGAAGACACTGTGAGATGGGATAGACTACTAAATTAGCACTCCAAAGATAACAGTCCCATATATCATTGATAAACAAATCACCACACATGCATTCTGGCTAAGAGTCTGTATTCTGTAAGTCAATTTAAATAAGTAGGGCACACCATGTAATAGACTTTAAAAAATGTCTTAATTAAGGACACGAGTTTGGGAAAGACAAATGTACCAAAAAGACATTGTAAGGAGTGCAGTCACCACACCTGTTGGGGTCCGCGTGTTTCCTGAACAAAGGAATGAACACACAAGACAACACAAGACAAGACAAACATGGCGGCCGCCCAGAACGACACGCTCTGCTTTATTTTATACCATCGTTTGTGGAATGTTAGCAAGTCGCCAGACACATTGTTGTTTCTCTGATCTTTCCCTGACTTTCTGAATTTCCAAGATGTTTACATATAAACAAGCCCCCAGGGTCTGCTATTTGCAACTGAGGCCAGTCTTGTAGGCTCCTTTGTCTTCCCTGTTTGCAGAGGAGGAATGCCCAGCTTCGTTTGCAAGAGCGGGACTATAATGTTAATGGGGGAATGGCCTGCTCAGTTGTAAAAGCAGATAGTCCTCTACACACACCTACCGAAATAACCTAACATTATTCAAGCTTATTTTCTTTGGATTTTCCAAGTAGATTAATTGCAATATTTTAAATATTGCAATAATTTAATAAATAACAAAAACACAAATAGATATTTTGTGAACAGACAAGGCAGTCATAAGAATTTATTGGCTTTATATCCATACACAAATTAAATTTCTTATTTTGATTCTAGCGTTTTGTAAATTTGTCACAGTGTGTGTAGTTCCACCCACTTTCACCTGTACCCACAATGCCAGACATCTTTCAGATTGGTATTAATATTGTTATTATTATCACCAAATGTACTGCTAAAGAATTATACACTGGACTACTAAAGTAATAGTGAAAAATTTTCCATGTAATCTTATGTGTATTAAACTTCTTTAATACTTCATTGACAGAAACCTAATTCAAAGTAGAGAAATTGAAAAAAAAAAGGTCAATTTCACAAAAACTGAGGACGGGTGTGGAAGTAACATAGGCATAAGAGTGGATCTGGTGCTCATGTTCTGTTCTTAAAAGTGTACTTGTCTTGCTTCTCTCTGTGTTTTGGCCACATTCTCTGCTACGATAGACAGGTTTTATTCATGTGGTGGGGAAAGGTGGTGAGAGTGCTTAAACTCTTTCCTGCAATGGGAACCTAACAGCAAGAGAATAACTTTTCACCTTCCTAGCAAAGAAAGAATGTCTCAGCCTAGTTTAAATTATGTGCCCATCCTGGAACCCAATCACTGGACAGGACAATGAGACAGTCTGATTAATAAGGTCTAAAACATAAGCCTTCTCCTAAATCTGGGAGTGACTGAGATAATATGGTTGACAGGTACACAGTTACCACAAGAAATAGAAATGTAAATAATTCCCAAAGATAGAGATTTAAAGGGCAGACAAATTCAAGAGATATGCACTATACCATTTAGCAAAGTATTCATATTTGATTCTGGTACTTTTGAGCTCCCCAGCAAAAGTATGCAGTATTTATTTATTTATTTATTTATTTATTTATTTATTTATTTATTTATTTATTTATTTTGAGGTAGAGTCTTGCTCTGTCACCCAGGCTGGATCGGCTCACTGCAACCACCACCTTCCAGATTCAAGCGATTCTCCCACCTCAGCCTCCCAAGTAGCTGGGATTACAGGCGCTTGCCAACATGACCGGCTATTTTTTGCATTTTTAGTAGAGACAGGGTTTTGCCATATTGGCCAAGCTGTTCTCAAACTCCTGACCTCAGGTGATCCACCCGCCTCCGCCTCCCAAAGAGCTGGGATTACAGGCATGAGCCACTGTGCGCGGCCAAAAGTAAGCAGAATTGTAAATGTTCTCTGATTCACACAGGAATAGCTGATGAACATATATAATGAGTTTCAACTAACAACTTCACAGACACAATCATATTTGCTTCATGTAGTTTGAGTAGGTAGGCTTTTGTCACTTGTAACTGAGAGACCTGATTAACAATGTTTTCCACATGTTGTTCAATTATTATAATTATTCCAAATAAAAAAAACAGATCCCAATGAGAAAAGAAAAGCAGGTCCTGATTTTGATCAATTTCAACAATTCATCTTTATGTATTTATCTATTTTAATTACTGTACTTTTCTTACCCTGCCTTTTGAGAGCAACTATGCCCCCAGGTAAGTAAAGATTCCAATGCTATATTCATTTCAGTGAACACTTCTAAGTTAATTTTGTTGAATTAGACATCACTGAGTTTCCATTGGAAGACCTCCTTGTTCTTGATGAACTTACTAATTAGTAACAATATCAGTAGAAAGTCGTTTTGTTCCTACAACACAGTTAGGCGAACATATTGCTCAATTTTCTGTCCATTTTGTGGAAGAAAATCAGAGTACCATTAGCCTAAGCCTTTATTTGAAAATGCCAGGAACAAGAATGCTTGCTAGGAGTGTTTTGTCTTCGAAAGGGAAGGGGGAATTTTATAAAGCTTTAGCAAGAGGGATTATACAAAATTCAGCTAACTGGGAAATAGTTGGTCAATATCAATTCTGAGAAGATAGTGAAATTGTTATGTGAATTTGTAGCTGTTTATTGATCAATTCAAATGTAACAAAGTTGAGGAGGAAGAGTTAAGTGCTTACTCATGTATACATTAGGTGAGAAGGAGCAGTTGAGAAAGGAGGGGGACAAAAACATGCAAAGGCCACAGTGGACAATACAGTCTTTCAAGAGCTCTTACAATTGTATTCCAGCTTATGAGGTATGAACTCATCTCCTGTCACTTATTTTTTTGGTAATAATGTCTAGATTACATGTAAATAGAATTGTATTTACCTTCTCTTATTTATGTACAAGAAGATATAACGTTTGGGATTTTTAAGTTATTTGTACTTAACCCAATCAACAACCAAAACCAAAACAAAACAAACCCATTTTTTAAATCCCCTTTTTACTTTCACAGTTAAAAGAATTAGAGTATTCTCCTGTAACTTTGTTCTATGCTCTGAAATAACCTATAATTGGATAATAAGAAATATGTAAGGCTTACTAAATACATGAATATAATATATAATGTAATTCAATGATGAATACATATTCTAATTTATTTTGAATTCCTTTGAGACCTATGCTACCTTTAAAACATATTACATGGAAATTAGCATCAGTAATTCTGTTCACTGGAAGCTATGTAATAGGAACCTTGCAAATGTGTAGTAGCTGAATAATACACATTTGGAAAAGTATCAAGTAGTGGCATTTGTCATATAACATGCACATTGGTAATAATGGTTATCAGGTAATGCAAGATAATAATTCAATATGACAGCCTAATTTGAAACAACTGATTGTTTTATTGAACAACATAATTAAAATATGTCCAATCTATTGGTATTTAAATGTATTTATATGGTGACAAAACGGAATAAACCAACATTTAAAGGTTCCTAGTCAACATCATAAAACAACATGGAAAGAAAAGCAAAGAAACCAAGTGGGACCTGTCTGTGCACACAGTGTTCACTAGACCCATATTATGTTTGGTTAGACTGGTTTTGAAAACAGAGCTTTTGTATAAATAGTAAATACAGTCCCCACAACAGAGAATATCCCTGTTATGATAATAATAACAAATGAAAACATATCAACTAATTAATTTCTGACAAAAGACTGGAATAATCTAGGTTAGCACAAATGTTCTACTTTATAAATATTTCACTGTCAACATATATTTTCAATAAACAATTATGTAATACATAGTACCATTGTTACTAGGAAATTATCCAGAATTCTAATACTTAAGGTTTCCTCAAATATCATTGCCTGTCATTGGATTAAACTGATAACATACAGTAAAAATGATCTGAAGTAGGAAGACTGTGATCAAATAGTTCTTTATAAGAGTGCATTTAAATATGTCTTCTTTCCTGGCGTAGAGCCTTTCAGAAATAAATGCAGCAGGTGAGAGATAATGCACCATCAATCAAAGACACTGGGCACCTTACTGCCCAACCTTCTCCAGTCCTGAAGAAACCCAGTAACTTCAAACTCTCTTGCCTGCCATGATGAATTATTCCACAGTGGTTAGACACAGATTCTAGAAGCAGCTACTTATGTTCAGACCTCAACTTTATCACTCACTGCCTTTAAGACTTCGGACAAATAACTTAAAATACCTACCTTATAAGGCTTACCTTCACACAACAAACTACAAAAGTAAATAAAAACCAATCCCATATTGTTGCTGTGATGGTTAAAAGATTGGGTATGTACAAAGTGCTACGGTGCCTGGTTCATATTATGAACTGTGTAGATGTGAGTTCATATTATTGTTTATTCTTGTTCTAGGTGTCCACATCATCTATCTATGCAGGAAAGCTTTTAAATAAAGTTTAAGTATGAGCCTAGGCAGAGACAAAAAATTTGGGTGACTGATGACTAATTTGAATATGTCAGGGAAGAAAACTGTTTAAGAAAGATGGTAATATCCACCAAACTCCAACCCTCCAGAAGCATACAAGCAGAGAGCAATTAAAGGTCAGATTTTATTTTCTTGCTTTTTTTTTCCTTTTCCATGGATTGCTTTTCAAGTACAATTCTATGGGACTACTTTCAATGTAGTTTTGGCTTACAGTCTCAGTTCTCAGTCTGCCTCCAAGCAAATACTCAGAATATGTCTGAATTTTGAAGATACATTTTCATTTTACAGAAAAAAATAACTCAATTAAAAAATAACAAATTTATTTTTCATAGGTCACACAACTCATACATAGGCAATCCCATAATAGAATCAACTAATTAAGCTTTTGATTTACATTTCATACTCTTCCCCTTGTTCTAAGGCTTTGAATAATAAAACTCTCAGGTTGAAATACTTCCATTTGGAACTCCATTATATGAAACCAAACCAATCAAGGATATATTCAGTAAAAAATAATTTAAAATGTGAGCAATGCAAAAGCAAAAGATATGAGTACTAGAACTGACCATACTGTCCAAGTTGAAGTCTCAAGGTAGTCCAAATTTCTGAGGAAATTTCTTATTCTAAAGTCTTTAAAAAGTGTGCTTTCTGAAGTCAGTTAAATTTCCTTCTCTGGTGTTCTATCTCTCATTGTCAATAGTACCATTCTTGCAATGTGAATGGCAATCGAGAGATTCATTCTAGACTTTATCTTTCCTTTCCTTACCTTTCCTTTCTAAGTAGTATACTGCAAAATGCCTTCATTTCTTCTCCAGCTCCCTCTTTCGATTATTTCAATTCAAGATTCAACCAGTTTTGCTGAATTGCTTCCTGACCTTCTTTCTCAATCATCTTGCATCAAAGTCAGGAAATTCCAAAACCTTAACATGAAACATAAAGGCCCTGCATAATGTGACCCAACCCACGTTTCCAACTTTGTTTCTTACTACTCTCTACCGGCACCCCACTTCGTCACTACAGCCTACACAACTGTTGTCCAGAACTCTAGTGTTAACATGTTTTCATGTTTCCATGCCTTTATATGTTATTCCCATAGTCTAAAATGTGCCTTTCTTCCTCTTCCTCTTCAGTCCTTTAGACCAGATTCTAATAGTTCTACCACTGAATTTCCATATTCTGGGTTAGTTACTGGGTTAATTAGTGTTTTGTTGCACTATTTTCTGCTCAGACCTCTTTCTCGACCTCTCACAAGAAGTAGGAGGGCACGTAGCCCCAGCTTGGAAAGTCACAGTATACCCACTGCTCTGGTAATTGATACTGGTCTAGGACTATTGTAACCTGTTCATTGAGAATCCCTTTCTGAGATTTTTCTTATTGTACCAACATGGGAACTCTCTGTTCTTCCTGGCACATAGAACAAAAAACATGTGAGCCTGGGTAAGTTAGTGACTGTATTCTCTATCATTTGAGATAGCCTGTCAGTAGGAGCAAGACTGATGCCAAGTAAGGAGAAAAGACAGGTAGAAAAGTAGTGTTGGCAGAGTTTAAATTTCTTTTACAAACTCGGAGGTCCTCAGAGATGGCTGCTTTCCTATAGAATTCCCTTTGATTATGGGAGCTTCTTTGTTATCTTTCCAATGCAGCTTTGCTTTTGCATAAGTAAGTTATTAATAGTTGGATTTCTGTCACTGGCAACTACAACGTCCTGACTAATGAAAATACCCACCCTTGACCACATGCTATTAGAATACTCTCATAGTCTACTGTATTGAATTTATTTATTTTCTCACATATTTCCTAAATAAAACTGAGTACTTTTTGGGGGTGATGGGTGGGACTTCATATCTGATTCTACAAAATATTAGCAGAATAAAAATATATAATTGTTGAATAAATATGTTAACAAAAGACTAACTTAGCAAGCTTTAAAAATAAAGCAAATGAAACTTAATTATGTATAGTTATGAATTGTGAATCAATACATTTTTATAAATTAACTTTTGGGGTTTTTCATAATAAAATTTATTAGCTATATTATTTGGTCTCACTTGTCATATACCCCAATGTTATCCTTTTGCAGATGAAAGATATAGGTTCAAAGTGATGGAACTTCACCAAGATCACATGGCTGATACGTGAATTTTTTCAATCTTAAATGTAGTGTAAGCGTAATTACACTACAATAGTTAAAAAGGAAGATTTTTAAAAAGTAATTCCATGAGTTAAATTAGATACAATTACTTACTCATCTTTATTAGTGTCATTGCTTTCACTTATGTATAGTTTCCTTTATTGTTTCTGCATTAAATGATGAAGTTCCCAGGAATTAAAACTCTGATCATTATAAAAATACATTTATTTTCCTTTTATGTATTTATGTTTGTCCAACAGGGTGTAGATCAATAGTAAAGAGCAGAGTGAACATGTCAAGTTGACGCTCCAGGACACTTAATTGATTCTTAAGCTTTTGACATCTGCCCCAAGTATATACTATAAGCACCACCCATCAAAACTTTTTAAAGATATTTCCTATAGTAAAAGTAAACAGCAAAAACTGATGTGAATCAACCTTACAAAACATCTCTGAAATAGATATCTCACAGAACACTTCATGATAAATGAAATCTTTCAAAAATATGCATATATATTTTAGTCTGAAAGTTGTAAATCATTCTAGATCAGATAAAGATCATGTGAGATTATAAAAGGCAATATGCACTTTTCTTTTTAATAAAAATATTATTTTCTTTAAAAAAATTAATATTAAGCTGTGATATGGTTTGGCTGTGCCCCCATCTAAATCTCTTCTTGAAATGTAACTCCCATAATTCCCTCATCATGGGAGGGACCCAGTGGGAGGTCACTGAATCATGGGGGCACATCTTCCTTATACTTTTCTCGTGATAGTGAGTAAGTCTCACAAGATCTGATGGTTTTATAAAGAGGAATTCCCCAGCACAAGCTCTCTCTCTCTCTCTCTTTGCCTGGCACCATCCATGTAAGATGTGACTGGCCCCTCCTTGCTTTCTGCCGTGATTGTGAGGCCTCCCCAGCCATGTGGAACTGTAAACCCTTAAACCTCTTTTTCTTCCCAGTCTCGGGTGTGTCTTTATTGGCAGCATGAAAAGCAGACTTATACAAGCTGTTTATACAAAAATTCCATCAAAGCAAAGTTAGGGATTTATTTAATCAATTTAGTATCTGCATGAAACACCTTTATTGTACTCATTCACCACATCTATTTTTTCAGGAAAAAATTCACCATAATATAAAAGTACACCCCAAATTGGATGGATCACTTCTCACCATCTCCACTGCTGTCACCTTATTCAGCCTCCATCATCTTTTACTGGATACCTGGATCATTTCAGTAGGTAGTTCAGTAGAGTCTTAACTAGTAAAACTCTTGGTGTTTTACTGTCTTGGATACCCCTCCTTCCACTTTCTGTGTTACACAAATTTTCCCAGAGGGATCCTAGTAAAATATAACTTAAATTTTGCCTTCCCTATGTCTTTTTTTTTTTTTTTTTTAATGACAGAGTCTCACTCTGTCACCAGAGTGGCATGATCTCAGCTCATTGCAACCTCCACCTCCTGGCTTCAAGCGATTCTCCTGACTCAGCCTCCCGAGTAGATGGGACTACAGGCGCCCGCCACCACACTCAGCTAATTTTTGTATTTTTAGTAGAGACGGGGTTTCATCATATTGTCCAGGATGGTCTCGATCTCTTAACCTCGTTATCTGCCCACCTTGGCCTCCCAAAGTGCTGGGATTACAGGCGTGAGCCACCGCGCCTGGCCTCCCCATGTTTTTAGAGTTTCTTCCTATACACTCTAGCCCAAGGTTATCTCTCGGAGTTCCAATTACTGAATCACTCTAACCATGTTCCCAGCCACCCACTTTGCGTTACTATTCTGTGAGCACATCATACATGCCCATGGATAAGGGCATATGCTTTTTCTTCTCTCTGTCTCAAATGTCTGTGCCCTTATTTAGAGATGTTACTTATTTACTTCCTTCAGCTATCTGCACAGATATCAGCTGTTCAGAAGGAACTTGAGAGGACATCCTATATAAAATTATACTCCTGTAACATTCTTTTGCTTTCTTAGAGCAAATATCATCAAACATATTGAATTATTATTTGCCTATTTTCTATCTCCATTCTTATAACATATTGAATTATTATTTGCCTATTTTCTATCTCAATTCTTATAAGCTACATGGGGCCAGGGATACTGTCTGTTGTGTTTACTGCCATATCCTCAGAAGCAAGTGAGTGCTCAAAAATATTTACCAGATAAAAGAATAAATGAATTTAAAAAAATGGAATAACAGTATTTATTTCCATACTGCAGCATTTAAATATATTTATAACCATTTCTAACTATTGTCATTACTTAAATCATTTTCATTTCAAAGTTTGTAGATTTTATTCTAAATAAATTTTATACATTCTAAAATTGGAGTTAAATATGTGATTTAACGTAAATATGACATTTATTTATTTTTCTTCCAGGTTTGTGATTTTGAGAGTGTATTCTTATTAGTTTGACTCCTCATATTAGACCACAGCCCTAGCCAACATCTTGATTACAAACTTGTGAGAACTTTTAAAGGCGAGAACTTAACTAAGCCATTGCCAGGTTTCTGTTCCACAAAAAACAGTTAAATAAATAAATTTACATTGTTTTAGGCTGCTAAGTTTTGGGATAAATCACTATGCTGCAATAGATCACTAATACAGACAAAATAATTTTGTATATATCTATCTGCACATAGAACTTCAAAGGTAAAATTTTTGGTCTTTAAAACTATTCATTTGTTTATTTTTGGCAGTGTAGAAATTTATCATTAGCATAGTATTATTTCTTCCAAAATGTTTTTTTCTTAATCATGAAAGGTATCATCACCCAGTTCTGGGATCAATCAAAATGCCTTAAAGCTTTTTCATTTTTTCTTAATATAAGTTGTTTTAAAAAATCCCAGAATATATTATATGTAAAGGTTAAATATACTTTGATTTGTCTATTATGCTCAATTGGCTTCCCACATAGTCTTCCATTGTTTCTAAAATAAATTGCTTAACTGTGGAACTTTCCATTTGCTATCTATTGTAGAGCCTTTTTGATAGTTTATTCTGTTCATTTTTGTTTTGGGCACATCCCTGAGATTACTCTTTGCCCACACAATCTGTCACCTAATTTTATGGCCAACTCTTTTTTTCTTTGTGAGTCACTACTGTTTTCCTTTGATGAACTGGAATTTTTTTTTTTTTTTTTCCCCACAGTGATATATCAACTTTTCCTCTTTTTCTTTATTTATCTAAGACCTTGTATACCAAATTAAAAAAAAAAAAAAATGCCAAAGATCATCACAGCTTTAGGGATTGCTATTATACTTCAGCAAATTTAATTTAGCAGATTTGTGTTATGATACAATAGTAGATCATTTGTAAAAACAAGAAACTCAAGAGGGGCTTTTGTTATGGGAAAAGAGTTGGCTATAGCTAAAGCTAATTGAATTTAGAAGCCACAAAACCAGCATCATTATGCTAGAATTTCTGACTCTACACCTCCTTGAAAAGAAGTGGATGATCAATATCTTGACTAGGAAAAGAAAATTGGGAACAAGTAAAGCCTGTTCAGTTTTCATCAGGTTGGGATTGAAAAAAGAGAGTAATTATTTCAAGACAATATCACCTTAGAAAGAAAGCAATTATATCCCCTTTGCTACTACTGGTGAATTGCATCAAATCTCTATGTAATTAAATGTTTACTATAACCTGGCCCAACCCTTCATTTCACTAGATTTGTGAAATAAAACTACTGTATTTCTTTCCCCCATCGCTCAGCAGGATATGTCTCTGTGTATAACTACAAAGAGAGCTTAATTATGTGTCTTCAGTATGACACAGTTGAAACTATTGTTTGTCCTTGGAATTGTTTACCATTAGATATAAGAAAGTAAGAAAGAGAAAACAATAGAATGATGTTTGCAATCCTAAACAACAAAAATATTTATTTTCTTGTTTCAAGTTATTTTCTACACAGGAACTAACTTTCATTTCAGCAGATAAATTCTATTGTAGATGATTAGCATCCTGATTTCATGCACATTTAAGTTTTAGTTGGAGCTAAGTAAAAAAAAAAAAAAAAAATGGTTTAATAGCAGTAATTTTATATTGTTCAACCTAGCAGGATACCTGATCTCAAATTATTCTTTAAATAAACTTTAGCCTACATTTGAATTATTATTCATTTGAAATGAATATTTGCTTCTCAAACTGTTTGGAAATGAATTGAATACTTGTCTATGAAAACATTTTGTCTTTTCCAAACTCAGTTATAATCATATATTTTTAGCATATCTACAGATTTGAAGCAACACAATTTTTTTTTGAGGCAACACAATTTTATATATAACACCAACTAGCTTACCTTTTAGTCTGTGTGTGGGCCTACAGATGGAACAGACTCACATTTGTGTTGCAGTTGTCTATAATTACCTATGAAAATATGAAACAGCCTTTTTAAGCCAGGACTGAGCTCCTCTTCTCAGTGGAACATGTGGTCAAATTGATTTTTCAAAATAATCCTTGCAGTTATAAGATGATAATTGTAGTGTTAAAGATAAATTTTGGCAAACTAAAGTTTTTAGGAGTTTATTTCAGCAGACAGCAAAGTAACCCAGAGTGCTAGAGTTTCCTCATTCTAATAGCTTTCCATCTAATTATTGTAACATTAGAAAAGTTAGAATACATAATCCAGCCAAATGAAACCAATTTCTACATGAAATGCCTTCATTAGCATTCTGATATATGATTTAGATTTTTCATATAATATATTACATAAATCAGTATATGCACATGCATTATATCTCATGTATTGCGTGTCTACTATATTGTGTGTGTCAGTGTGTGTGACTGTGTATTTGGTTGCATAGAAAAAAGTGTATGGTTGATGGACCTGTTAACATTTTCTTTTTCTGAATTTTTGTTACTATGATATCCTCTATCATATTGTATCTATTAACATTTTAAGGCAAAGACTAATTACCAATGGTGCTCTCGTATTTTTTGAAATATGAGTGTCTGTATATTCTTCTAATACCAGTATATAAATACGTGCTTCAACTCATGTACAATTAAATGTAAAGGAAATTGACATTTGTCTAGTGAATTAAAGGAAAAATAGAAATTAACTGGCTACTTAAAGCAATAAATAAAGGCAGAAGAAAATAAAAGATTATAGATTAATTTGATTATTTCCTAATTAATCTAAGACAATAATTGCTAAAACCTCAATTATATTCAAACTAGGAAAGTCACTTTCCAAAAATGTTCTATAAAATACTATTTTAGTGGATCTTTTAGGTGTAACAGAAAAAAGAAGTTCAGTAATCCAGTAAATTTGGACATAACTTAGCTTGAGTAAAGCAGGTTTTGTTGTTGTGGTAGTTTGTTATTGTGTATTTATTTGCGTGTATTCTGACATTAGACCTTCTCCAATCTTGTAATCTACTAATGTTCATTGTAAATATCCAATACCATATGGTAGTGTTACCAGAAAAATTGGTCTTCATCCAGACCCCAAGAGAAAGTTCTTGGATCCCACATAGGAAAGAATTCAAATAGAGTCACAGAGTGCAGTGAGAAGAGACAGTGGATTACTAGTTTAATGGGCATCCCCTTTCTGAGAACACCCATTACAGAGTAGGGCGTCCTCACAAAGCAGGCAAAGAAACACATTGGCTTTAAGTTTTTCTTCTATTGTGGTCTTGTCTATGTAAAGACTAAACTAAGCTTTGACTAGGTGCATTTGAGTTGACAGCATGACAGTATTTATTATTCTATTGATTTAAAGAAAACTATCTTTGACATTTTAGTGTGTAAGTACATCAAAGCATAACTATAAATATCTTGAAAGCACATATTGTTATGGGTATTGGGACCTCTGGACTTTTTGTCATTGTAGGAGTGTGCCCTTATAGGTATACTTAGACTGTTTCCTCAACTATAAGCATCTTAGGATCATAGGTTATGAGTGGAAAATAATGCACCTTGCTAGTCTTTAAGATTTAGTTGATTCAAAAATGGTGTCACCTTGGTTATCCTAGGCTCCTGTTTCCCTAAGAGTAGGATACAATATTTCCCATAATTGTTGGCCATGGACATCCTTTACTCTGTTTGTTGAAAGAGCTGACTAATATTTCAGTGAACAATTCCTGGCAAATGCTTGTGTAAAAATATCAAAATATCTTCCTTGAATGTATTGCATGTTGTTTATTGCAGTAGATTCTAAATATAGACTAGACTGTAACTGTTTATGCAGATTCTTTTTTTCTTGAGACGGAGTCTCACTCTGTTGCCCAGACTGGAGTGCAGTGGCACTATCTCAGCTCACTGCAACCTCCGCCTCCCGAGTTCAAGCAATTCTCCAGCCTCAGCCTCCCGGATAGCTGGGACTACAGGTGCACACCGCCACACCTGCTTAATTTTTTGTATTTTAGTAGAGACAGGGTTTCACTGTGTTGCCCAGGCTTTTCTCAAACTCCTGAGCTCAGGCAGTCCACCCACTTTGGCCTCCCAAAGTGCTAGGATTACAGGTGCGAGCGTCCGGCCTATGCAGATTTTTTAATATCACAGCATCACCTGTCTTAAAGTCTTTAAATTTAGTGACCTTCGTGGCTCCTACTTCTTAGTCTCCAAGGTATTTTGATATTAACTTACATTGCGTAAGCATAAACTCTGAAATATTTCTCTTTTATTACTTTATTTTTTATCTTACTTCTTTCACTTTTTTACTTGATTGAACAAATTCCCCATTATTGGTCATCGCAGTCAGTATTTACATGCACCTCTCTCTTTTCCCCACTTTAGCTTTGTGTATCAATGTAGCCAATTGGAACTCCAGGCTTGGCTATTTTCATAATAGGCTTACTACTCCTATAAAATCTCTCAGAAACTATGGGCCTGCTTCTACTCTTTCCTTCTTGTCAATTTCCAAATATGAATCATATACACAGAAAACTTACTTCACAATCACCCTACCCCCAATTTCCCTAAGAGCAGAGCCTTACTGAAAGAAGTCTCAAAGCTATGCTAATAAAGTAGGCATCCCTACTGAGCCCTCACTCATACTCTGAAATCTTTGTGTGTGTCTTATTGATAACATTATCAAAGTTTGCACATAAACTATCCCAGAACTTCTTAACTCTCCTGAAAGTACATATCTCACTTTGAAACCCTAAGAAAATGACCATGTCTTCTAATTTTTAGAGAATTCAAAGTCATTCTTAGAACATATGAAAAAATACAATGTCAAAAATAAAACAAAACTTAAAAAGAAACAAAACAATACAAAAAGTCATTCTTCCTAATCATTTTATTACCCAAGAATATGGCACTATTCTATTCGCCAGGACTAATCCTCTGTATGCATTTGCATCTCACTGTTCCTTAGCTTTCTCCAGGACTCTATTTTATTGGTCTTCTTTTGTATACCTGTTTAATCTTTTTCTATTTCTTACCTCCTTCCCTTCAGTTTTAACTGTTCATACATCAATCATCAGGAAATATCAAATTATTTCAATTCATTTCTTTCTTCCTCAGCTCCCAGACCACTTCTTTTCCAAAAACTAGTTCACACATACTAATTCCCCTTTTCCAACACTCATTCTCTCAAGTAATAGTAATATGATCTTCACCACATTCCTGAAAGTTGATTCTCTAGTCAGCAGTTAACTTCCTTTTCAACAAACTTGATACCTCTTTCAGTTCTCATCCTAATTGTGTATGAACAGTTGGCCTATTGAGTTTCCCTGATTATTTGGCTTCTTTTCTTGTTTGGCCCTCAGGATCTTGCATTATTCAGTTTTTCCTACCTCTCTGTGGTTTCTTCTTTGTCTACTTCACTGATTCACGATTCTACTGTGTGTAGGTATGTACTCCACCAGCTGCTGATCTCATCCATATCCATACCTTCAATTTTCATGCTCTATGGTATTGCTTCTTAACTTTGGCTGCATACTGGAAAGACTTTTTAAATTATTAATGATTATATTTACCCCCAAGTATCCTGATTTAATTGATCTGGGTATAGCATAGATATTGGGATCTTTATAATCTTCTTTAAGTCATTATAATGAACAACCTAGGCTTAAATAACTACTCTGTGGATTTCTCTTGGTTATAGCAATTGACTTGTCAATTCAAACAATGCCTCAAAAATCAATAAATCTAAATCTGTAATATTTTATCTGTTTGTGATCATACTAAGTTCTGATGAATTTACAATTTTATATTATTTTTTGTCTTCTAGCTCCGCTATAACCCACATATTCAAATGCTTTCTTACAGATAATATTACTGAGCATCTCATATATTTTGCTCAATAACTCCAACCATAGCCACCTGTTGACACCATATTGCCTCCTGCTTAGACTTTTACTATTGTATCTATTCAGTATACCCTTTCAGAATAATATTTTCAGAAAACAGTTTGATCATATTATTGCCAATTTGTTAGCTACTAACATTAAGTACAAGTTCTTGCAACATATACATTCTCAGTCCCGAAACCTGTTTCGTTTAGCAAGTCTAGACTCCTCAGATCTTTTGCTTATTCACTCATCTTTTTATCCCATTGCTTATACAGTTTTTTTCTCTTTATTTCCAACTTTCCAAGTCCCTTGGGGTCCAAACTAAGATCTTTGATTTAGTTTCATATCTGATCTTGTCATAGTGGGAAATTTGCTTATCCTATTTTGGTCTCAGATTGGTTGCTGGGGTTTTATTTTACATCTGTAAAGTTGAGATGAGATCTTTCAGAGTTGTGAAACTGAAATAAGATAGTAATTGCAAAGTTCCTAGCTAAATATTAGTCCTCAAAAATGTTAACTACCTTTCCTGATTTTTCCTTCCATACAGTCCTAAAATTTGTGTCATGTTAATTTTTATTATCCTCACTCAACTCTTTTATGGTTGTGTGTTTTGCCTCCTCAACAAGCCCTTAGAGACTGTGCCCAGTCTTGAAACATACTTCTTTTGTTACTACCACATACTTAACATGTATTATATTCATTGTAGGGCTCATCAAATCTTTGTTGAATGGATTTTGCTAAGTAAATTAGGAAATCTTCAATCAGAGTACAACCCAAAGCTTTACAAGTCTAAATTATGAAGGATTTTTGTGGGAGCTTCTAATTTGTGGCTGAAAGAACAGAGCCAAATAACTTCCAGTATTAAAACACACACACACATACACACACACACACACACACACACACACACACGGAGAGAGAGAGAGAGAGAGAATAAAACAAGGAAAGGAAAAAATAAATTAAAATAATTTCTGGAAATCAAAATGCAGATATGCTTTAAAACTGGATCTTATTCTCTGCCTACAGTTTTAACCATATGGAAATGCTGGGAGAAAAATAACTGATGTGTCTTAGTTTCAACATCACTAAATGTAGGTAAATTGTTTTTAACTTTCTTCCATATGAGTTATGATGGTTGACCAATGTCATGAATGAAATATACTTTGAGATTTCTGTAAAGCATCAAGAAACTGCTGTATTAAAGTGAGATTATTACTGCATATACTATAAATATTATGTAGGTGTATTTCTTCCAATATTTACAATATTCAATTTCTTCTTCTAATTTTTTTCAGTGTTTCATTTCTCTTTTTTACTTCATCAAGACAAGCAAAGTACCAGTGCTGCACATTAAAAATACACAAATATATCACTCACACCGCATCAACTCCTACAGGCAAAAGGGCTTTTACTAAACATTGCTCCTCCTCGAAGCACATAATCACAGCTGAATGTATCAAGAGCCATCTGCTGGTCCAATGTAGCCAATTCCAATTAGCAAGATGTCTATTAGTGTCCATATTTCCAGGCCACTGAAGCTGGAGAGCTTGCCAAGGCCTTCTTGCCACTGGTCGAGGTAGAAATGGTCTGCTCCAAAGCCACCAAGGGTGATGCTTAGAGCCAGAGCAATAAACCACTTACAGCCTCCAACCCCATTTCAGTACAGCATTTTGCAAAAAGTAGTTACCCAAGTCATGAATGTGTTGATCAAGCAGTTAGCAGCTTGAGGTAATGCCATTGAGGACAGGACCTTATGCAGCTGGTAGAATTGAAACATTCATATTCTGTTTCTGCAAGCTTCCAGCAAAATCAAGTCATGTTGATGATAAAGTTACTTTGTTATTTTAACTCTTAATCAACACAGGCAACTGAAGGTTTCAGTGTACAGTCAAAAGCAACTAGCTTCCCATAGACACAGGGGACATTTGTTGTGCAGTCTATAAAGTCTGCAGAATATCTGCTACACAAACCATTGCTTGAACATAAAAGGTGGAATTTCGGTACTTTCACTGCCCAACAGGAAGTAGCACTGTGAGAGTAAAAGCAGCACATGGCACAGGCAGTGGGCATCCCACAGCTGAGCTGTTACAGCCACCCATAATTTTGATTTATTAGTCACAATTGTTTTTGTTTTCACATCATTTATTATACTATGATCTACTCTCCCTCCTCTGACTCTCTTTGCTAAATGCGTACCTGAAGTTCAGGTCTATCCAAATTCAGCTTCCTCGCCCATCCCGTGTTGTGTGCTTTAGGTTACCGATGAAACCTCAAGATGTCTTTGTTATAATTAGAGTACAGTCAACTCTCAATTATCTATGATAATGGATTACTGGGAGAGCCTGAATAAACAAATTGGTTTGGAGATTTGTCACCTTGAGTGAACTCTTTCTCCCAAGCTGTCACTTGGGAGTGGTAGAAAGGGTAGGGTGAGGGAAACAGGCAGGCCAACTCCCCACAGTGACTCATGCTCCAGAGGGTAGCTTCACAGATAACTTCTGGAATGTCCCTGTGTCACTCCTCTCTTAAAGATGAAAGGACTGAAAAAGCTGAGAGCCACTAGCAACAAACATTTACTGAGTGAATGAATGAATGATAGCATTTACTTGATGTGGTTCCTGTAGAGAAGAAGTGTCATCTTTCACTTCCATTACAAGTTTGGAGTGAATAAATGCACTCACTGAAGAAACACTGTGGTAGTGCAAATGCTTCACTAAGGAGGCTCTACATAGATGAGGTACATTTCTGTCAGTGCTCATACATCATGGACAATTTAAATATATTCACTGCAATAAAGCAACAGACCAACAAGTAAACATTTTAAAATTAATGCTATATATGGAACAATGCTTCTATAAATATTGCCCAATGTTTATAGTATTTATAACCATTTCTCTTCTGCTACTTTGGAAATAACTGATATTTTCCCATAGGAGATACACGGAAAAATGTGAACTGTTTGTTGAAATAGATAAAAAGGTACAGATCTTCTAATTGTGCCTCTAGTTGTCAAATGACTAATGAATTTGAATCCAATCAATGTTCATCAAACATCTGTCAATTGTAGGCATTTTTCTAGTGACTGAGTGTTTTTCTAGTGACTGAGCATGAAGAGATAGTTGAACAAAGATAAACAGAGTATTGAAACTGTCCGTTCATTGTTTCTATGGATACCTGGTGTAAGTAACAGGGGAATTAAACTCCAGGCTCAAGTTCTTCCTAGGCAATGTGATACTTTCTATGCATTTTTTTCTAAGAAAGAGAAGATTATATTTAAGGAAAATATTATAATTTAGCTACAGTTGAGTATATTATTTTTCAGAATTAAGACAGTAAGTGTTGCATTAACAGAGAAATGTGAGGAATCCACTTTCCTTGAGGCAATTTGAAGAAGAAAAAAACCCCTCTGAGAGTTCAAAGGTCTTAATTTCAGTAATAATTTCACTATGAACTATCTATAAACCTTCAGTTGTCTGGGATTCTTTTTGCTCTTGTAACATGATGGATTTGGAGTACATAAACTCCC
Organism: Piliocolobus tephrosceles; assembly: GCF_002776525.5. NCBI lineage: Eukaryota > Metazoa > Chordata > Mammalia > Primates > Cercopithecidae > Piliocolobus > Piliocolobus tephrosceles. Next base: position 83,260,139 of record NC_045443.1, read on the forward strand.
AGACCTAACTTTAAAAAAACTATGATTAAAGAAAGATTTAATTTTGGATAAATAGATGACAAAAATTAACAGGTCTTGGAGACATTCAATATGAGTATTTGTTAGAGTAATAAGTCTAAGGAGATTCTGAAAAGGCCAATTTGAGTAACTGATATCTGGTTAACAGAGTTAACTGTTAAATCTCTCAAAATGCAGGCAAAATGAGGAGAAAGCAGCAGCCAGGGTGATTCACATATTTGACAATTGAGCACTGATTGCTTAGGAAAGCTATCGTCAATCTTTTTTTCTTTTTTCTTTTCCTGACTTGTGTATTCTTGTTCTAACCATCTAGAGAAATTTCCTTGGCATTATGCATAAAAACTCATTACTCACATAGCATGGACAAAGCAGATACTCTTCAAGCCTCATTTAATTTGTCTCTATGAGGAATGATAAACACTAAGCATTGGCTCTAATTATAAATTTAAGGTAGTGGGGTAAAGCTTAAAGTAGTGACTACCCATGATCCTAGCTAATGGTGGTTTTCGGTGCAATAAGGTAGAGATGAAAACTTACAGAGCCAGTTTCAGCTGAGCTTCCATGGTGACAGAGACCTTCACAAGGTTCTATTAAGTCTATCTGTAATGACACATCATTACATCAGGCTTTGAATATTTAACTCATATCACATACTTTAATTTCATTAGATATGAGAAGCTGCTTTTTTGTGTATGTATGAAAAGTCTGAAAGATTTTAAGTTCAAAATAAGCGGATAATTTTTTATTTTTATAGTAATTTAGGGATTCTTCATTCTCAGTCATTGCAATTCATAATTCTTAGTGTGAAATAATGGCCATGTAATTTTCTTTCTAAGAATGGTATATCACTTGTATATCCCACATGTTCATTGCTAAAATAATCCTTTTGAAATTATACATTAAGACAAAAGTAGGATCTAGTCTCTTTCCAACTGTACCATATTCAAAATGTAACTCCTTACACGCCAAAGTTCAGTCATAAATTGCCTCCTCTCTAGCTTAACTAAAGTGAAGTAACATTAGAGGAAGATGGTTGAATGTTGTTGATAATTATTCACAGATATCAAAAAATGTTATAAATGTTTCTAAAGATTACTGGTAACTCACCCCTTATATTAGGTCAAAATCCATGTCTAAGATGCATCTTAACTTAAATGCTATTTGATCCTTTTAAAAATTGTTTTTCTTAAATTCGTGTAATCTGACTACCTCCATCTTCTTCGGGCTTCTGGAGTTATCTTTCCTTTTGATATATAAATAAAGCCACTTGAAGCTCTCCTCTCATGTGCCATAGGTAATAAATGTTCTAATATTTCCTACGATTACCAGATGAAATGGAAACTTGCTGCTGCCATCTTTTTCCTCCAGATTTCTTTTCCTATATTAGATTTTTTGTTTTTAAGAATCACATTGGGAAATTTTTGTTAAGTGAAATTGACATTTTAAATTTTGTTTGCCAGATTCTTACCAAATATGCCTCTATTCGATACAAATTTATTGGTGCTGCTTAATATCATAGAATCATGAAGACTTTAAGTTATCAGTGTTTCGTAGTTGTTAAAACAATCCTCAAATAATTAATAAGTTATTTCATTGAAATACTTTTAGAAAGAATATTCGGGAGAGTGTTTGAAAGCTCTTTTTACAAATAGAGGTAATACGTAGTGTATTTCATGTTGAAGATAAACACTTCGTATGAAACATTGATTTCATACATTTTTCTAATAATAATTCTAGGTATTAGATATGTTTCCAAGACTAGAATAAAGCTTTAAATTCATATTAATATTTACTTTTCCCTGGCCTTATTAATGAAGAACTTTGTATCCAACTAATAAACAGGTATACTGTACATGACATTCTGTAGGAGAAGCAAAAAGGAAGAATGCAACAAAAGAAACTAGATAACAGCATTATCCATCTTTCACACAAACAGCCCATTGTGAACAGTAGAGTTAATTAAATGCAGACCAGATGCTTTTAAAAGTTTGTTTGCCTAAATGGCAATTACAACCTCCACATACAAACAAGAAAATTAAAAATAATACAGGACACCATATTTGTAATGATTATAGTACACATATCACTTTTAGTCATTAACTGGGTTCTCCCATATTATGATTTGTTTTCTGCTCAACATTTTACTTTCCCCAGTTTCTCTCAACTCCACTTTTTCTGAGAGGTGGACATGGAATCTTTTTTATTCTCCAAAATATTATAAAAGAATACTTCTGCATGAAAAGAATGCTAATGAGGTTTGAGGATAATGACTCAAGTGAAGCTCAGAAAAGGAACAATTCATTTCCAATGTATGACCACAAAATCCATTGCCAACTTCTCACTAGGAGTTACCTGCCTACTATCACTTTATAAGGCTCAAAATCAATATTGCAGACTTATTTTTAATTTTTGATCACTTTTTTTTATTTTACATCCCTTTGTTAAAATTTGAATCCTCTACTCCACCGTGGTTTCTTAAGCAATTTTTGTTTTCAAATAAACAAAAGTAATTACTCATACAGAGTACCTAAGACAAAACAACACAAACCACTGAGATACATTTTTACACTTGCCACAGCAAGTTTTTCTTTGTATAGCAATTTAAATTTTGTCCTGATCGATAGATTTACATAATAATTTCTTTGTTACAATCTTTTGTATTTTTTGGAAATTGAAGTTTTTATTGTGACACTCTTGATGTTATCTGTTACAAAATATGTGTTTAAAAATAAGATATCTATACTGTACTTATACAGTTTTTCTAAAAACAGTTTTTGAAGAATAAAAGAAATACATGCTGTAGTATTTTTAGCCAACAACCATATACTTTTTTTTCTGTTATATTAGCGATTTAGGTCTAAGTGTTCTCATTAAGAATTCTAAATTGTTCTATATTACTTTTAAGCATTGAGAATTATGATTAATTTGTATGTATATAAAATATTGGTTTTCATAACAAATATTTATACCCTTTATTTCTTTATTTTGAGAAAAACATGGAATATAACGATCTGTAATTCTCCTTGAGTGTAACTTGATTCCTTAACATAATTAAGTATTACTGGAAAAATGATTTTTCTCTAAAAATAAGGCAGATTTTTTTTGACAAATTGTCATTCGATACGTGAGCAATAGTTTTTATAATACGTAAGTTACACCAACCTCTCTTAACTTTGAAAATTCTGTGGTTTATTCTGGGATACGTGGATGTTTCTACTGCCTTTAATTGCTCAGCTTGTTTTGTGAATAGAAAATCTTTTCAATGACCATATACAGTGCAACTGTATCTTGTCTTATCAGGTGTTAGAAAACTTTTGGCTATTGCCCCAAATTAAGTATAAACATGTGGTCGTCCTTCAAGGAAGAACACATGCATTGCTTGTAATACCTGTGTTACATCTGATCTCATAGCTCTGTTTTTGTTCTATTTTTATCCACATACAAACTTTTTATTTCAGTGATGGACAGTAGTAAAATATTTTAAATAAACTTTTATGATGGAGTGAAAGTTGCATAAATACCCAAATGAAATATCAGTAGAATGAACAGATAGTTACTCTATAAATAATCCCCAAGACCTAAGAGCAGAAACTGCAGCAAAACCTACTGTTCAAACTGATGGGCACTTAAATATTTTTTGACATAAGTATAGTGTCATTATAAAATCAATTATAGAATCAAGAAAAGGACGGGCACGGTGGCTAACGCGTGTAATCCCAGCACTTTGAGTGGGCGGATCATGAGGTCAGGAGATCGAGACCATCCTGGCTAACATGGTGAACCCCCATCTCTACTAAAAACACACATACACACACACACACACACACACACACACACACACACACAAATTAGCCTGGCATGGTGGCAGGCGCCTGTAGTCCCAGCTATGCTGGAGGCTGAAGCAGGAGAATGGCATGAACCCAGGAGGCAGAGCTTGCAGTGAGCTGAGATCAGGCCACTCCACTCCAGCCTGGGCAACAGAGTGAGACTCCGTCTCCAAAAAAAAAAAAAAAAAAAAAAAAAAAAATCAGGAAAATATTGGACTAATAATAATTGCTATAATGATAAGAGTCTACTCTATACAAGGTGAGATGCTGAGTATTTTTCATGCTACATCTCCTATCCTTAAAGCATTCCAGAAAGTTAGGCATTATTATTATCACAATTTTCCAGTTGAAGAACTTCATGAACAGAATAGTTGAATAATTTGATTAAAATCATGCAAGTAACTAGGGCTTGAACCCAAATTTGAACCGAATATGTCCGGCTTCTTAAAGGAGACTTGTCTTAGTTATTTTGTAGAATAAATTACTTTTAATTTGAGCCTAGAAAAACAACACTTTTGGACAATTAACTAATATATAAGTCCTGTTAATGTCATATTTAAGGAAAATAGTATAAGACACATTAAAAAATATCTGCAGTACTCGTGATAACAGGAGTTTCCACAATGGTCTAACTTCTTCTATCATTTTCATCTTAGATTAGACACCATTTAAAAAAGAGGCAATAAGTCTTGGGTACCTGTAGTCTCTGGAGCAGCCCTTTAACACATTTCTGTTTCCCAGTTACCCTTGGCTTGGGACCTAGTGCTTTTTATGTTTCTTCCAAGTCAATGAGCTCTATGGATCACTTTAGGAATGCTTGCTCTCCACATCCTTCATTTAGCTTGGTAAAGGGTTTAGTCATCAGCTCTGCTGAGTTAATAAACCACACTCTAATGCCATTTCTTTAGAATCATTTGGCTAGATATTTAAAATCACTAAAGTTAGGGCTGCAATCCAGACCACCTCAATCAAATTCACCAGGGCAAAGTTCAGGAATCTGCATTTTTAACAAGTACTCTTTGTGAATTTGTTGTGGAAACAGATTTGGGAATTACTTCCAAAAGACTCATGACTTGGCTTGACCTAAATTTAGAACTCCAACTCAGGATATTTTCCTCCTTAGTCTATCTTACTTTTGAACGATAGATCCCAGTTACCATTACCACCCTCATCTTCTGTGAAACTGCTATTCCTCACATTATTTGACATTTTTGTATTTTATAATTTTTTGGACGATGACTTCAGGAGTGGGGTGGTATGGGTGGATGCTAAAAGAGGGATATGTAGCTTTGATATCCATCTTCGGTCTCTTTCCCTCTAAGGTAATTTAGAGGTTTTGTGATAAGATTCGTACTTGGAAAGCAGAGCAATTACCAATCACCATGCCATGCACCTGCACTTACTTGAGAAGAGTGACTTGCAAATTTCACAGAATGCTAACAAACATTTCAAAATCTTAGTTTCAGTTCTGAAAAGGTATAAAACTTTTCTGTTCCCTTGTCTGGGATATTGCTACTGAGAATAATTTGTTGTTGTTGTTGAGATGAAGTCTCACTCTATCGCCCAGGCTGGAGTGCAGTGGCACAGTCTCAGCTCACTGAAACCTCTGTCTCCCGGGTTCAAGCAATTCTCCTGCCTCAGCCTCCAGAGTAGCTGGGACTACAGGCACGTGCCACCAAGACTAGCTAATTTTTGCATTTTTTTTTAGTAGAGACAGGGTTTCACCATATTCGCCAGACTGGTCTCAAACTCCTATCTCGCGATCTGCCTGCGTCAGCATCCCAAGGTGCTGAGATTACAGACGTGAGCTGCCGCTCCCGGCCTAGAATAAATTTTAAAACTGCAAAAATAATATTTGAAATGGAAAAACCATACCTTGATTGTATATCTTAGTACCAATGTATTTGCCCTGAGTAATGGAAACAGGAGAGGAAGTAGTGTTCATTTCAAACAAAGTATGTAAGCAATATTTTACCTGTAATAGACATTTAACTTTTCTTTCATTACTTACAATAATAAGGTTTAACATTTATAGAATAACGATAAAGTTCCCGGCACTATGCTTGCCCTTTAGTTACATATCTAATTTTATTAACATTGATTGGTAAATTTTAGGTTCTAATCTCTGTTGAGCACTAGAGATATTAAAATAAATAATACAAGTTACTATTCTCTCCACCTCTATTTTCAGAATAACTTTTTCTGTTCTGGAAACACAAATGCTGTTCTTTTTTCCCTAGCCATACATTGTTTAACTAACATAACCATGACTCTTTTGTCTATCATGGCCAATAATAACAACCCTACAGCCCCACCCTAACTAATCTGAAAAGAAATGACAGATAAGAGTAAACATATCAGGAGAAGCAGAGTTTTGAGTTTTAACTCCCTCTTTTTCAGTTAGTAGGCTACTTTAACTTCTTTTTAAGGTGCCTCTATGAAGAATAAAATAAAATAAATAGAGCCATGTCCAACAAATAAACACAAATTTGTTGTGCATGTACTGAATCTATTGAATGCCTTATTTAATATAATTTGACCAAGCTGAAAACCTTATAGGTTATCTAATTTAGCTTTTTAATATTCTTATCTTAAATTATTTTCTAGTTTGGAATCTGACATCCTAGAACTCAAATTGTTTACAGCCTTCAGGTTTCCAGTTCTCAGTTATTTGATTTTGACATTTCCCATTACACTGTAGCTGTTTCATGTTCATAAAAGTCTTTAAAGAGCCTCGGCAAAGAAATCAGAAAGTTAGAAGGATATTATATACAGGAAACACTTTTAAAGTTTTTAAATTATATTTTTGAAATATATTTATAGTGGAAAAGAAATATGTCATCCCTGAAATCATCAAGTTAATACAAAAACTTGTCGAAAAATTTTGCATTTCCAATTTCATATGGATTTGCTTTTAGTTATGTAGGTTTTATTTTTTAACATAGTTTGTTTATATACATTTGTGAAATAATTCCTTTTAAAGTAGATTTTACTATGGTATTGTCTTATAATAATAAATATTGATGTTTGTAAATTTCAATAATCTGAACTTACTCCAATAATACCCCAGAACCTACTTAACACTTGCTCTATTATCAGGGTTTTAATTTGCTGTTATGAATAAAGCTAAGACAAGTAATTTCATGCATATATGTTTTCACACATTTTGGAATATTTTCCCTCTACTTATTATGAAATGCAGGAATGCTGATTGAAAGCTATGAATAATTGTTGATCTATACTATTATTTCCAAATTACTTTCCAATATGTTACACCAATTGCCATAAGTAAATCTAGGGGTTTACTTATCAAGGAAGGCCATTTCGTTCATTTTATTTTCAAATGGAAAGTTGTTCAATAATAGGAATGGTGGAGCTGTTGCACGATAGAAATGCATGAACTCTAGCAATGCTGAGAAAATGAGAACTAAATACCTAAAATTCTGATACTTACAGACCAGAGTCATTATAGACATATTTAGTCGTAATTTTTTGTTTGTTCTGTAGAGACAGGGTCTCTATGTTGGCCTGGCTGGTCTCAAACTCCCGGCCTCAAGCAATCCTACTACTTCAGCCTCCCAAAGCACTGGGATTACAGGTGTGACCCACAACACCTGGCCTTAGAGACACATTTAGTATTTATGACTGCTACTTGTTCTCTAATCTCTAGTCTACCTTTTTCTTTTCTGTTTGGCCGCTGTTTGAATTTTTAAGTAGTAACTTCTAAGCAACATTTTCTCATCTCAGAATAATAATTAGTGTTTTAATTTACCCCTATAGATGTGAATTAAACCAAACTGAAGAAAAATGTTCTTCCCACATTGAGTCTTTTGGAAGTTTTATTTCATCCTAGTAGAAATTATAGAATACTTGTGCTGAGACAACTGTTTCAATAACTGATAATTTGATTAGCACTTTCTGAAGCACCATTCCTATGGAAGCATATTAACAAGATTCTGTAGATTTTGAAATAAGCTTGGGCTGCTGAACTCCTGGCAAATGAGGATGATGTCAATCATCACTCAAGAAAAAACCTAAATTGTCTCCCATCTTTATGTTTATGTCTCAGTCTCATAAATTATTATCCGACTTGATCTACTGAGGCCCTCCTTCCTTTGATTTAAGCAGATTGTTCTATGCATTGTACTTAATATAACAAGCTCTTGTCATTGATTCTTCTTTTATTTTTACTTTTAAAAGATAAGTGGTATTTTATTCTAACAATAATTGAACTCCCATATGACTTATTTATTTGCAACCAGGGACAATACTAGCCTCTAGGGAATGCTTGGAAACAGGGGTGAGAGGAGGAGTCAGAGGAAGACAATTTTGCTTGTCCCAGTATACAGTGGTATCATTGCCATTTTATAGGAGGCATCCTGGTGTGCTAAATGTTTTTCAGTTAATGGGAGAGTCTAGCAGACAAAAACCTCTCCTGCCAAAGTGCTGATAATGCCACAGCTGAGAAACGCTGCAGGTTAAGCATTTTTCTTGTGCAAACATTCATTTCATAGCCTCATAAAGTTCCTAACTGGACCAATGATACAATATTAATAGAAATCCTATTTGTATTTATGTCATGGCCATTACAAATATTACTAGTTAAATTTAGGTATTCTATACTATGCAAACTAGGTAAAAATCTTAGACTTCTTTGCATTCAAATGTGTTTTGATCTGAATTTTGTTGGTCAGTTAATTTGTTTTTCTAGGGTAAGGATAGTTGTTTGTTTGATATTTCAGATAATTTCCTAACTTTTTCAACTTACTTTTCTGGTATGCAAAATAATGTAAGAGAGAAAGTCTACATGCATGAGAGTAAGAATAATTTGAATGTATGGTTGAAAGTTTAAAACTTAAGCATGAATGTACTATAAAGAATTAATGTACTATTAATCCACTATATTCAGTGAAGTTATTGAATTCAATGGATAAAACATAGTTCTGAAGTGAGGGCTTAAAACAAGCAATGACTAGGGGATTTCCAAATTTTAACTTGGATGAAGATACTTATCAGTTGAATAATTTAATGAGGAGAGACAAACCTCATTTATGACAGTAACACAAAAGGTATGAAATTCAGAAATAAATCTTATACTGCTTGTGCAAGAAGAAAATAAAGTTTTAAATCCTGCTGAGGGACACAACTGAAGACTTGAACAAAAGGAAACACATAAAGCTCTCAAACAATAAGTCTCAATATTTAAGTAGTCGGTTTTCCCTAAATGTATATATAAATTTAGGCCAGGCACGGTGGCTCACGCCTGTAACCCCAGCATTTGGGGAGGCCAAGGTAAGTGGATCACGAGGTCAGGAGATTGAGCCCATCCTGGCTAACACAGTGAAACCCCATCTCTACTAAACATACAAAAAATTAGCCTGAAGTGGTGGCGGGCACCTGTAGTCCCAGCTACTCGGGAGGCTGAGGCAGGATAATGGCATGAACCCAGAGGCAGAGCTTGCAGTGAGCCAAGATTGCGCCACTGCACTCCAGCCTGGACGACAGAGCAAGACTCTGTCTCAAAAACAAACAAACAAAATGTATGTATAAATTTAGCATGATCTGAATTTAAAATACCAACAGACTATTTGTGTAGCTGTGCAAGATGATTATAAATATTTCAAAATGTATAAAGCAAGAACAGGGAAAATTTAAAAACACACACAAATAGTAGGAATATATAAATAATTAAAACATACCAAATCTTAACAGAATTATAAAGTGACAAAAACTCAAATCATGTAGATCTTGAATGTGAATACCCGGCCAAATCAATGGGATGGTAGAAAAAGTCCAAAAATAGATTCAAAATATGTACCAGAATTTGGTTCACAATAAAGGGGTATTTAAAAACAATGGCACAACGTTATTTGGTAAATAATGTGGAATAACTTATAATCACCTAAACAAGAGTCAATTATCTCCCTACTTTTAAGCGTTGTAACTAAGTTAATTTCAGACTTGAAAGTTTACAACGAAAGCACGAATGCGCTCTAAAGAAGCATCAGATAAATTATTTTAAAAATTATTTATCATTCAGTGTGAAGGCCTGTTCAAAAATGACCAAAAAACATTTCATGACTTATTTATCCATGCATTCAACTATATAACTTAATTTTTTGCTTTAAGATAAACAAGTTAAAAGACAAATAGCACACTCTGTGGGTGGGAAGAGTACATTAACAACTTGGGTAATAAAAGATTAATTTTTATAAAGATAAATTGTCAATGTTTATTAAATTTGAAAATGTCTTTGTCACCCTTTAAGCCAATATTCCTACATCTGGCAATCTAGTCTTACAGAAATGCATTGATAGAATGACATTGTTTATAATAGTAAATTATCAGAAAATATCTAAATTCTCAAAAGGAGCAGATTAGTTAAAATAATTATTTTAATTGATACAATCAATTTCTCTGCTGCTATCAGAGTAAGAAATCTCTGTATGAACAATATGGGGCCATCTCCAAAATAACTACATCTCAGAGTGAGTAAGGAGTTATGTAAGAAAAGTATGAGTAAGAGTCTGCATAATCTTCCACAATAAATTGGAACAAATATGTGTAAAACCTAATAAATAGCTTTGTTCAATCTTATTTGCTATATATTTATATTTTCACGAAATAACTAATCTTAAAATAAATTGTGCATTAGATTAGCAATTATATAATTTATGGTCGGGCACGGTGGCTCATGCCTGTATTTCTAGCACTTTAGAAGACCGAGGGGGCAAATTGTCTGAACTCAGGAGTTCGAGACCGCCTTGGGCAACATGGTGAAACACCGTCTCTACTAAAAATACGAAAGAAATTAGCCAGGCGTGATGCTGGATGCCTGTAGCCTCAGCTACTCTGGAGGCCGAGACTCGACAATTGCTTGAAGCCAACCCGGGAGGTGGAGGTTGCAGTGAGCCGAGATCGCGCCACTGCACTCCAGTCTGGGTGACAAAGCTAGACTCTGTCTCAAAAAAAAAAAAAAAAAAAAAAAAGTAGCAATTACATAATTCAAACTGAAAGAAGATTTATTTTTAATATAACCAAATAAAAGACCCCCCAAAACCGTATCACATTAATGGTATAATCATTTATTTTATTATTTTGGATCAGTTACAACATGAAGAAATGATATATACTTAATATTTGTCACATCATGTTTATTAAACCAATCAGGCAGCATGAAAAGAAATAGTGTAATAGTTAAAAACTATATATCAGGATAAAATGTATTTCTTTGTCACTAGAAAAATACGTTTTAAATAGAACAATATGTCTACTTGGAAAATAATTATAAAATGCAGCCACAGAAGTATATTTTGTCATGTACAGTAGATATTTAAATAAATATAAAAATAAAATTTTAATGGATTAAAATAGCTTCTACACACTAATGAGGTGTTGTTTTTTTACTTAAGAAGAAAAATGAAATAGATATTTTGTTTAGGATATTTTAAAGTTACTTTCTGTGTCTACCATTTAAAACCCAACTCTAAAGTATGTTTTTTTCTTATAAGCACACAATGCAATAAAAAATTCCAAAATATAACAGTTAAATCAGCTAAAAGAGATGACATATGGGTTTTATTAAGTCAGTAATTCTATGAATTAAAAATAAAAATAAAAACTGATGTCACATTTAAAAAAATCATAGTAGCATGAAGGTTTAACTTTTCTTTCCCAAAATTTATAAGCTCAATTACTGTTAATGTTTTAAGTCTTCTAAAATACATATTAATTCATGTACAAAATGTACAAGCATAATTTGCCATGTATAAAACACACACACACACACACACACACACACAAAAGCTACAAACCTCTAAAATTTAGCCACTCAATTCAAAAAGGGAGTAGGGGGCAAAGAAGTTAATAGGAAAGAGTAAGGCTAACAAGACAGATGATAAAGTAATATAATAAGAATTCATTGAAGGAGGGGAATTAGGTAAGTGCGTAAATATATATAGCCTAAGCCAGAATAAAAATGCTTCTTATGAGAAGTACCTCTAAAATATTTTGGGTTCAGAGATGAGATTCCAACTGTTTGAATGGAAGAAACATATCATAGAAGAGCTAGCACATTAAAAAGACTGTGGAAAGGGTAAGATTTCAGAGCACTGCAGAAGGAGAAAAAGGAGAATTCCAAGTGGAAGGATGAACAAGGATGAATCTAGGTCTTGTTACAGAAATTAAGAATAGTCAGCTTTGGTTGTTTCTTCTAGCTGCATATAGCAATTTCATAGTTAACCTGTCAGGTTACTCAAGAATTTATACTGTAACATTTCTATAGATAATAACAGTATTTTCTATCAAGTTCTATACTTATAATTCTAATTCTCACTTAATTTAATAACAAATAGTTCATTAATCAGACATGACGGCATTGTATTTCAGTACTTCTATTTGTGTTAATACATTAACATATAACTGTAAATTAAGAGGTTCGCCACAGTAGCTGATGAATGATTAAAACTTAATGATTGTAATGATCAAAAGCACAAATGCATTGTATAACTAATGGGCAAATGGAAATTCTAAAATGAATTTAAAAAGCAATGGTACTGCTTTCTGAGACTTGCAAACATTATTTACTGTAAAATGTGGAAGAATTGACCCTTAAATGCATCACTGTGCTTAACTGTATAAAAGCAAAAGTTAATTCAAAGTTTCTAAGATGAAATTATCTCTCCAGGCCTACTTCTTATCAGAACCTCTTTCGAATTCAGATAATTAGTCAAATAGATAAGCATGTTCTTTCATTATTTTCTCACTAAAGATAAGAGTAATTCAAAGAGATTACTTCCACTGTAGGAAAGTGTTACAATTGGTTTATCATTTATGGTGATCTTCTGAATTTGATCCCCATTAGTGAATAATGAATATGTCAGTATCTTATATTGTTGAATAATTTTATGGACTCAGGCAGCTGAACTTTCCTTTCACAGATGACTATTCAATTCTATCTTTTAAAAAAAAAAAAATAACCGATGTCAGAATTATTACTCTTTATCACTGTATTTTTTCATGAAATGGAAATTTCTATTTTTCTTTCCAGCCAACTTGAAATAAGACCTGAAAATATCTATTTTGGTGCAAGAAATGATAGTATAAATGCTCACAAAACTGAAGCAATAAGAAAAATCTAAATATCTTCCCAAAGATGAGTTAAAAGACAGGAGAAAGCAGGAACAAATAAATATGTTAAGAAAATTTAAGGAACAATAGATTTTTTTTTAATGAGTTAACAATAAAGTTGCTTTAAAAAATTAAATACTTTTCAAATGTTGAAAGTAAAACAATAAGAAAACTGAGTTAAAACCTGCACTGAAGTATGCATAAGAATAAAAGAGAAGAAATGAGAAAGACTGGGATGCTTAATCAATGTCCACATATTGAAACTAACTAAAATAATATTTCTACTTACATGTGCACTGACACACAGGAAAGGTATCAGCTAAATAAAAAAATAAACTGCCGCAGTATTCAGTTAACAGCACAATAAAAAAATAATTATTTCATTATGATTGCATCATGTGTTCATTGGCAGGAAGGAAGAAAAGGAAAAAAAGAAGACGGGAGAAGGAGAGATGAAGGCAGGAAAAGAGAGGAAGTAAGGCAGACAGGAAGGCAGATAAGAAGGAAGTAAGCAAAGAAGGGAGAGAGAAGAAAGCACATTTCTAATGAAAAAACAAGCATAGTCGGCCATAATAATGATTGTCAGTCAAGATAAGACCTAAAGAATCCCTTCAATTTCTTAGATTCTTACTAGTGTGTCTGGAATTTTGCTAGTACTTTTTTAGGAACTAAGTTTTTTAAAGCACTTTAGATGAAGAAATAAGACAATCTGAATCATGGCATAGCAGACTAAGTCTTTTGTCTATATGGTTTCCTCTCTGTAGGTTCAGAGACAAAATGCTAATAATTACAACAGATTCTATTTTATCCACAGAAGGTTTCCAAATTCCATCACTGCAACTTTTGTAGACAAGACATAAACAAATAACACTTTGACTGATTTTCTCTGTAACCCACACTCTATCTTACTCAGTGAATGAACATGGGTTTGGTCGGAGATCTGAATTGCCAGATAGCAAATACCCATGCACAGCTCTTAATAATTTTAGACTTCTTTATAAAAATTGCTGTTTGTATGCAGCACTTGGCCCTGCCTTATCTATATCCTATATATGTCTGATTCCCTGCCAGTGTTTATACATGTCCCAACAACAGCCTGTTTCATAGGCCTCAACAGGTAGAAGGGTTCAGAAAGTGATATACATGATATGTTGTATTATCAAAGGATCAATTAAAAGAACCAAAATTTGAATTAATGCAGTTACAACACAGTAGCTTCCATATACTTTACAGATATAAAAATTCCAATGATACAGTTTTGGAAAAATATATATCACTGCACATTTTAATTCTACTTCTTCATGTTTGAATATTTGGGCTGTCTAATATGGAGGATTGCTTTTAAAGTTTACGTAAATCATTTTCCATAGAAGCTAAGGAAGATTATCATGTGATTCCCATCAAATTATTTCTGTGTTCTCCACCAACAAGCTATCTGTGCTGCATTCATAATAAATAGTTCACTGCTTGAACTTGTAATATTTAAAGTCCCCTTGGAAATTTCACATCAAAAACAACACATTTCTCTAGTTTTTATTAACTATTGAATACTATAATATGATTTACATTTTTTTCAGAGTGTTATATTTAAAATAATGTCTCCTATTAAATTAAACAAACATTAAAAGATGAAAGCAGGTCAGAAAGAAGGCATTGGGACTATGTAGACAACAGCACCACATCTCCCATGGTTGTTTCGGAGTCCTGACTGTGGTTAGAACTGATACCAGTGTCCGAGTCTGTGTCATTTGTGTAATTGCTAAATACTCTTTGAGTAAAGGGAGGAATCTCCCCATTGCTACTGGAAACCTCAGATTCCTTCACTCTGTTTTCCTTTAACTGGCACCCATCTTTGTTGTTAATATGAAGTGAATTGAATTCCTTGGCCAGGAGTTCATATTCTTTTTCTTTCATCTGAAGCAATGAGTCACTGTATTTAATCTCTTTCTGGATGCCACTCAAATGAGAGTGAATTTTCAAACCAGCTTTCATGCTTTTCTCCAAATCACACTTAACACTCTCTAAATTAGAGCTTTCCAGTTCACTTGCAACTGCCCCTTCCGCATCTTCGTTTGTATCAATGCAAACACTTTTTACCTCTTTTTCTATTTCAACAGAGAGCTTATCAATGAGTATTCGGTAATATTTCAGTCGTTCTTCCAGCTGTTCAATTCCATCACTTTCGCTCAGGTCCTCCAGAGTCTGGTTTTCCTCATACTGCAAGTCTAGATTTTGCTCAACTTCACTGAAACTGGGCATTAAATATGCATCCTGAACGTAGTTTTCTCCATCATTTTCTACCCGATCAAGATGGAACTTAGCTTCACACTTTTCAATTTCCAGATCCAGCTCTTTCATTCTCTTGACTTGCTGATGAATAGTATGGTCCTGGGAAATGATGAGATGAACTAATGTCTCCATATTATCTCGCTCATGAGAAACTGTGTCCTGCTTAATTTTAGCCAGTTTCCGGAAAGTTTTTCTAACTATTCTTTTTTGTTTATCTGGTGGTAATGTCTTCATGTAGTTTGCTGGGCTGAGCTCCCACATTTTTTCTGTGTTTTGCACTAATTTGGCTTCAGCTGTCCGCCACAAAGGAACTGGAAGAAAAGCATCTGCTTTAACCAAAACAAATTGCATATTAGGCTGCTCATCTCCCCATGCTTTCCAAAGCTTCAGGATTCTAGTTAGTGGAGGAAGAACCCGTTCTGAGCCTCTCCACTTCTCTATGATGCAGTAATCACTGGGCTTCCCCAGAAGAAATCGTTTCTCTCCAAACGTAGCCTCATGTTCCTCAAGCAAAGCCTGGATGACATCAGCAGAGGTGGTGCGTTTAGTCAGCCCACAGACTATCTTCTCTTCTTGGCAAACCCAAACCACAATTTCCTTCTCTTCTGAATCCATGTCTTTAGTTGGAGATCTGAAAGAAAAACAAAAGTACATTATATTTCTGTCATCGCCTGTGTAAACTCAGAAAGACGGTTTAACATTAATACACTTTCTAGATTTTTACCCTTAATGAGAGAGGCATTTTAAAGTTGAGAATAAGAGTCAGAAGATTGGCCGCGTGTGGTGGCTCACGCTTGTAATCCCAGCACTTTCAGAGGCCAAGGCAGGTGGATCACCTGAAGTCAGAAGTTTGAGACCAGCCTGGCCAAAATAGATAAACCCCATCTCTACTAAAAATACAAAAATTAGCCAAGTGTGGTGATGGACACCTGTAATCCCAGCTACTCAGGAGGCTGAGGCAGGAGAATTGCTTTAATCCAGGAGGTGGTGGTTGCAGGGAGTGGAGATTGTGCCACTGCCCTGCAGCCTGACCAACAGAGTGAGCTCCATCTCAAAAAAAAAAAGTCAGAAGATTTAGTGCAAGAAAAATATAAAAACCATGGAAAGAATCTTAATTATCTTTTTATTTCCTAGTGTGCTCTAGAAAGAGCAAACTTTCATTCAAGACAACTGAGGCTATTTTAATTAAAGCATAGGTAGCAATAGTGAAATCATAGAGTTAAAAATAGTACAAAATTGAAAAATAGTCATTCTTTTTCATTAACAACTGTTTATTTCATGCCAACTATATGCCAGACACATCTAAAGGTACTAAGGATAAAGTAATAAACAAAGAAGACAAGAATGCTGACATGAATATGTAACTAATGTAATATCAAATTGCAGTAAATGCTATGAAGAAAATTAAACGGGGTGAAGGAATAGAAAATGACCTGGATGAAGGGCAGTCTATTTTACGTAGAGTGCTTAGGACAGTCTTCCCCAAGGAGGTGACATTTGAATAGTGATATCAATTATCAAAAAGAGGCAATCAGAGTTCTCAGGAAAGAATTCCAGGAACAATGAGCAGAAGTATAAGGATCTAGGGACAGCAATAATGTGAATGTAGTTGAAAGCTGAGGATAGCAGAGTTGGAAATTGCTGCCGGTGGGAAAGAGAGATTAAATAATAGGCAACAGACGTGATGGAGAAAAGCATCTCCTTTCTCCATCCCCTACTTTGGAGAAAGAGGAAACTAAAGAGTTAGCTAAGATTTTCCTAAACTCAAGCAGCTGGAAAGTTTTAAGCAGAGGTGAAACTAATTTATTCTTTACATATGTCTGTCTTCTGTTTGTGAAATGGACTGGAAAATAGAAAAAAATAGAAGCAAGAAGTCTATTGTATCAGTCTAGAAAAGAGATGATGATTTCCCGGACTAGAGTTTTAACAATACAGATATCATAAAGGAATCAGAGTGGGGATATAGATGGTTACACAGATAGATCCCCCTTACCCAGCACACAGAGGCACACACATGTATTTATGTAAATATACATGTACATATGGGCTTGATAGTACTTTCCTCTGTACTATAGAAGGGCAAGGGGGAAAAATCACGTCAGTTCTCTAGAGAAAAACATGGTACAGGTAGTAAAAGCAGCAAAAATTCCACGATGTCTAGATCATACCTATCGGAAAATTTTTAAGATCATACTTTCCATCATGACTATACATCAAGTTGACTGTGTCTTTCATAATATCTCTTTAAAAGAATGATGAGAAACAAATGACATGAAATGAATTATGTTACAATGTGATTTATGATGGTATAACAGTTTTGAGTAGTAATTGACTTCTTGTGAAAGTTAAGTCAAAATCATTTATCACTTTACTTATATGGTGCACTGAAAGGATATGACTACGGGAACCACTTACCAAAGAAAATTTCCCTGGCTCCTATAATAATTTAACACTTAGAATTTATAGTGTTTATGTTTTGGTAGCAATAGTGATTAATTCTATGTTGTTATCTTTATTTTAAATTAACTAACTCTTATACTTTGGTTATTAACTCACCTGAAATCAAAAAGTTATTACTAAAGGTGAAAGATAAATCAGGGATGCCAAGTAACACTGAAGATTAGGTCCAACTCCTAACAAAAAATGTCCAGGAAAATGTAAGTATTCACATGGAGGAAGTAAAATGTTATAGTTGATTACTCAAAAAGTCACACTGAGTTGTGATAATTCTCTTATAAAATATTTTGCACTTAATGACTCAATATTGAGTATTATATTTTGAAGTAATATGGTATTTGACAATGTTTATAATTCATCATTTAATAATTGCAAGCAACAAAAGAGAAGGTTAGAAATTAGGACACCAAACTTACTTTCATATTTTGATTAGTAGAGAAATAAGATGCAAATATTTTGTAAACAAAAACAAGTAAGTTCTTTAAGTAAGTGATACTACTATCTGTGTTATGGCTATGTAGCATGAGTCAGCTCTAAATAAATCCTTACCTTAATATGTTTTAATTATGTACATGCAAATCCAAAAGTAGTATAAATGTTTTTGTACCATGTAGAGTTAATTTACTTCAACTAGGATATTTGAAAAGCAGTAAACAATATTCTATGTACTTATTGCATGTTAAATTGCAAAATTTTATTGTAAACTTTTATAAATAACGATAAAAATAAAATTAAATAGTTCTCATAATTATCAACCTTATAATGCTAGTAGTTATTATGTTAAAACTAAGGACAAATTTGTTTTATGTTTTTTTTGGTATTTAAGATTAAATTGTAAAAGAAATCCTGTTCAAAATAGCATTAAAGATAGTAACTATCCATCATAAAGTATCTACAATGTCCCAGGCACTGTACAAATCTCTTGCATGTACTAAGTAATTTAATTGTCACCATTCTGTAAGGTAGGTAAAAATATTAACCCCATTTTATAGATAAAGTGAGACACAAGAGGTGTTGGTAGCTTGCCTGAGGTCACACAGTGAGTGGTACAATGAAGGTCCAAACATAAGCAAGAAAACTGGCTCCAGAGTCTGCAGTTCTAACCACTACACTATAAAAACAAATTTATAAGTCTGATAATTTGGATATGTGTATTGCTTTGGAAATAAAATGAACCACTTTTTTTTAACAAGAACTTAAATTAGTCTTAGATACCAAGGGAATGAACCACAGTGCCATTAGAGCACTCAATGGATCAAGGAAGAACTTTGTCCACTAGGCAGCCATAAAGAAATGTGTGCAGAAATTATTCTCTTCTGTGACTTTTTAATTTTAGTCAAATCTTGTTTTATAACTCATGCAGTAATAAAAGATTTCTGCTGACCTGGGTATCTCCCTCAGCTGACAAAACTCTCATGTAACCAAAACCCTCTGTTGTTATCTTCTTAGACCTATCTCCTGTAGCAGACCTACAAATTTTTCATCCCTACACTAGAGCTCTGAAGGAGACTCAGCAATTGAGCATATAATCATTTTTAACAGTAGAATAAGGCCAGGCGCGGTGGCTCAAGCCTGTAATCCCAGCACTTTGGGAGGCCGAGACGGGCGGATCACGAGGTCAGGAGTTCGAGACCATCCTGGCTAACATGGTGAAACCCCGTCTCTACTAAAAAATACAAAAAACTAGCCGGGAGAGGTGGCGGCGCCTGTAGTCCCAGCTACTCGGGAGGCTGAGGCAGGAGAATGGCGGGAACCCGGGAGGCGGAGCTTGCAGTGAGCTGAGATCCGGCCACTGCACTCCAGCCCAGGCGACAGAGCGAGACCCCGTCTCAAAAAAAAAAAAAAAAAAAAAAAAAAAACAGTAGAATAATAACGATGATGATGATGATGATGATGATGATGATGATGACAATGTATGTGACGATTCCCAAATACTCCCATGACCCCTATTCCTATTGGAATCCTTCCTGCTTTGGAAGGATCAAGTTCTTGTATATGGTGACCTCCTCCAGAGATCTGCCAGTTTTCAGCTCACATGGAAAGAACACTAACGATCGTCATGCACGTTGGTTCTATGTTACATATTCAAAAAAATAGTGCCTTATTAATAACCTCACAATCTGACTGGCTCCAGAACTATCATTCTCTGTCTTTCTCTTTTAAATCTGCCTCAAATGTCCTTGTATTTTTTGCAGTCAGCTATTTCTCAATATTTTGGGGAAATTTTACAATCATGCAAACAGAACAATTTTTAAAACTTCTTCTGAACACGTTTAAAAGTAGTAACCATCTATTACTGAATTTAGGCAATAAATCATTCACAACTATTTTATGCTTCACCAGGCCTAGAGTCTACTTTATAGCAGACTTAGGATTTATTTAAAATAAACCATATTTATTTTATAATGTGGCTGTGGCTGAGTTTCTATTCATTTATCCCACAAATGTTTGTTAAGCACCTCCTCTGGGACTGGCACTGTCATGGGAAATGTGTATGATACAAAGACATGCGTGATTTATAAGAAAATGTTTCTCTCTTATTGTGGGAAAAGTGCCAGGATTGAGGATGGAACATTTGTTTGTTTATTGGTGGTTCCAGTGCTGAATTCCTTAATACATTAGTAGCACCCAGTCGCTAGACTGATAAAGACTTATGACCCTCAGTATCATTTCATAAAGTTAAAAAATTTAAAAATATAGAAAGGATATGGAATAAATATCCATCAAAATTAAATCAGTTTAAAAATCTTAAATAATCATTACTTTATAGACATAAATGTTTTCATTTGGTCACAGCCCCATGAAAACCTGGTCATCTGATATAAATAAATATTTTAACACTCGAACTGGGCCTAAATAAAATGTTCCCACCTCAATCTTTCAAAATGTACTGTTTAGTAGAAATAATGATATCTACAAATGCAAACACAACAAAAGGTTAAACATACAAATTTAGATTAGATAGCTTGGTTTGTTATGTAATACCATGTAACAAACAGTTCTTATCTAATGGATTCAGATCTAGTACTTGAGACATATAACCTCCAATTCTAATGCAACAGCAGACTGCATAAAATATATACCTATATTGCATGTGTAAAATTGTTATTTGTTCTGTGTTACTTTGCTTTATGTGTGTGTTTCTTGGGGCTGAGCAGATAAACATTGCTTTATTCTGTTTTAATTTATAAAATCTCATATCCCAAGATTTATGTCTATTTTCTATTCTTATCTGTGTTTTGGTTTAATTGATGAACAATGCCACTGCCAATTTGGTTGTTATTATTCCTTTTTTTTTTTCCTTTTTAGCTCACCATACTCTGCTCTTGCTCACTCAATTCTTTTCAATACCTCAAATATTTTTTTCCTGTTCATTGGAAATATGTTTATTGATATTTACTATTTTCAATCCAGTGAAGATATTTCTATTTTAGACGTTTCTTGGGCAACAGCCCTGAAGTTAAAAACCCATGTATGAGGCACTACTAATGTTTTCCCCATTTTACAGATGACATAACTGAGGCAAGGAGAGGGAAAGTCACTTGCCTAGTCACAAAGCTAGGAATTTTCCTTCCAGCTCTGGCTTTATACTTTAACCTATAACTAATCCTTGAAAGTGGATTACAATAGCTATTAAGGCTACTCACTTATAAATATTTTCCAATTTATATGAATTGATTACATGTCAATAGTTACTTTTAATTTAACACTTGGAACTCAATGTACTTTTCTTCATAAAATTAATGTTTTACCTACTATAGTTAATCAAACTCCTGGGTTGAATGCTTTTAGGTAAAGTATAATTTTGCCTTCCTTTAACTCAATTATCTTCTTCATGAACATTCAGTATAAAGGCAAGCACTGAGAGAGTCCCCTGTATCTGATTCTGGAATACTAGATGAATAGGGACTGAGATTGAAGGCAGATGGTAAGACTGATACTGATGTTGGTTCCAGGAGTGATCCTCACTAGATACTCTGGAAAGGAGTAACCAACAGGTGGATGTCCTGATGGGCACCTCTATAGGAATACCATAATTTGTTTGCAAGTGTAGATTAGTTTAAATTAACTGGTTATAAAATAGACATTTCCTGGATTATGGGATTCCAAATGTATTACTCCCATATTACATTACAGAGGAAAAGCTTTTACTCAAAAAATTGTACATTTAACAGAATAAAGTAACTACCACACTCACACTTAATTCATGCCAATTTCAGTTTAGAATTTTAGGCTAATTTGATAACTGTTGTCTTCACAATTTGCAAGTGGATATAAAATTTCATAAGCCAGAATTCAGTGGGGTCATGTCTTCAAAGTATAGTAGTTAGCATGCTAATAGCTTATTATCCATGAACTTTCTTTAATAAATTATATGGTCAAAAAGATTTGAATCAGTTATCTACATCATTACTTATAACAAGGTAATGTACCAGATGTCCACTTTAAGCAGGTAAAACAATGAATAAATAAAAACTCAGTGTATCACCTTACACAATGTTAATTACAGTATGTTACATTTTGTTTCTGATTAAAACACATCACAATCGATAAAACTTAAGACATTTTACAATGAAATATACATTCAAAATTGAATAACATTATAGCTGTGACTGCACTTGATTTGAACTAGTTTGTCCATTTCAAGAATGGTTCCTAACAAAAGAGAAAATGCTTTTTACTCATATTTAAACTATGACTCCCACCAATTCATAACTACTTCACACAATTATCTTTTACTATGTTTTAGTCATTGGAAATTGGATGAAAAACAATTCAAAACATTATTCAAAATATTTTGTTACAGTGTATACATATATTATGCTACAACTATAATTGTGTAGTATGTATTTATAAAATTTCTTATGCACATAACTATCCTTAGTTGTGTATTTGAAACCTTGTTAAATTTGGAAACATTAAATACATCCTAAGGTTTTCACAGAAATATTTTGTTGTGTTGCTTAACATACTTCTGTTGATTTTAAAGATAGTTTATAATCACATAGTATGTTTGAAAATTATCAATATGTACACAAAAATTTTTAATGTTCACAATGCTATATAATGTACATTTTAATTTAATAACCCCTGAAATATTAATGAGATTCATTTGCAAATATTTTGAAATATATATAGCAGGGATGATTGGACTTGAAAAATTTAAATTTATGATTTTATCTTAATTTTTATGAACAGATTTTAAAAATTCAGCTACATTATTTTTCTAATTCTATATATTCTTCTCTATAAAACTGCAATGTAGATATATGACATATTTCTGCAAGTAAAAATAAGAGTAATAGAGGTAGAAAATTGTGGAAAATACACTGTATAAATACAGGTATTAAGAATGATAATAAAATTACCACTATTATTATTTAATAGACAGAATGGTATAGTGTTTTTAGTACTCTTATTCAGTAACCTTATTGAATTTACTATAGTAGTTAACAATATTATTTTATAAATATTTTCTAACCTATACACAATATTTTTTCACCTGTTTCAACCAGTCTATTTTTTTATTGGCATGTACACTACCAGAATAAAATAACTCTTAACCAAATAAGAGACATTGTAAAAAATCATTAATATACACGTTGGATCAAAGATGAGCCAAGAATGTTTTTAATCTTCCCCTATTTATAGTTTTCTGGTTTTGATTAAATTTGTGCTAATGAAATACATTTCACTGAAAAGATAGATATATACCTGGTTATTCGTCTACACCAGTTTCATTATTCAGGTTTTGCCTTTTTCAAATATCTTCATCATAAATTCAAGAGGATTTATATACTATATGAAACTTTCAACAACATGTGTTAGCCTCAGAGGTATTTTTCCAAAATAACTTTGAAATATTAGTGAAAAATTGAATATGGGACTTTTTACATTGACTCTATTGTGAAGCAAGCACTTAAAATAGTTCTCCACTGATAATTAGCATTAATAACACAGAAACAATTACACAGAATTAAAATGAGTTGGCTTGTAATAAAAAAGACAACATTCATACAATCAAATACTCTTTCAAAATACTTTAATTGACTAAGCACAAAGCATCAAGAAATAAATTAGCAGTTTAAATCTTGAAGTTTTAAGATAAAATATTGTCTATGATATTGTAGCATCAAATTGGAGGTTCAACAACATTTATATTTACAGAAAAGGAATTTAGTGTGGAGGTAGAGACAAATGAAGATAAGTGGATAAATGTATAAAATTTGTCCATCTTTATTCAGTGGCCCAAAGATAAAAGGCACAAAAGTTGGCCCTGGAAAATCAATCAAAGAGCAAAATTTCTTCCTAGTGTATCATAGACATTAAACTTTGGCTAAAATTTTATATATAAAACTTAGCAGAAACCCACTTTCAAAACAATAAGGATAAATAAAATATTAAATTATTAAGAGTAATTACATTATAAGATATGCTTCTAAAACCCAGTATATGAACACTAGGATGCAATCTGTAAATATTTATGGAAAATATTTGGAACTCTGGGTGCATTTTTCCATAGAACATGTGAAACAACTCTTGATTTCCCAGACCAGCATGGAAAGTATAATACTAACACAATGTAGCTACTATGCAAAGGAGTGATTCCAAGGGAAATGCTTTTATTGCTTGAGTCTCTGCAGAACAAGACTTCGTGCTTGAAAATCAGAGTCTGGACTTTTTCAGTTTCAACCTATTGGTGGCACCTATGCCTAGAGATTGTGAGGGAAACTTCCATCAGATTGAAGGATGAGACCTGTGAAGCTTTGGGGGCATATCTGAGTCTTGGCCAGCTTCCCAAAGACTAGTCTTTGTTTCCTTCTTATTATCATTGTTTATTCTTTAAACTGAAATTTATCTCAGTGGTTCCCTACCAAGGGTGATTTTGTCCCTGGGAGATATGTGACAATATGTAGACACATTTTTGGTTTTCACATCAGGTGACACTGTTGACACACCCTCTTCCAGATTTTAAACAAAACAATATGTATCCAGTGGGTAGAAGCCAGAAAGATAAATATCCTACAATGCACAAGACAGCTTCTCATATCAAACAATTATCTGGCCTGAAATGTCAATAGTGGCACTGTTGACAAGCCCTGTTCCAGATTTAAAATAAAACATACTTTCAGCACAGCTCCCCTTTTCCCTCTTTTTCTTACCACTTCTAGGGAATCTAATAGTAAAATGTATTAAAGTAAAAATAACAAGCCAGGGAGATGCAGCAATCTCAAGTAGTCTAAAACATGTGATGAAAGTTGGCATTCTATTTAACGAAATATGAATAGGACTTCTTTTTTTTTGTTTGCTCCTTTTCATCCCACCATCAACCTTTATGCTTGTTATAATTAATTCTACCCAACTGGGCCTCTTTGTTAACTCCAGAACTGGTTGTAAGGAACAGGATTAATTTTAGTTCATGGAAAGGCTTCCATTCATAGCCTCGTAAGTTTTTCTTTTTGATTAAGAAATTGTATTTGAATATATGGCCACTATATACAGGAAATGAGCTATGGGACAAAAAGAAGATGTGTGGATGACATGACATACTTGGAATGGTTTAGACCCATGCAGTGATGGTTGTGTTAGGGCTGGGAGTCAGCACAATAGTTTACTGCAATTCTCTTATATGCTTTCCTTGAAGTTATTTCTGTCCTGTACAGAAGGGACAAACAAAAATCAGAATTAGGAAGGAAGATTTCTAGGCACTCAAAGTTTAAGGAAAGAGGTAGCCAAGAAATTATTTGCAGTCTTTACAAGGTGAAAGGGAAACCCCACAGACAACTGTAGGAAATAAGAGAGAGAGAGAGAGAAACCAAAAACCTCTAGTTTAGGGGAGCTGTAGGCATAAAAGATAGGTCTAAACAAGTCACGGACAACCTTTAAAAATAGCCTAGCAATAAAATTAAACTGAATATAACATTATTTTGCTTTTGTTGTCCAGAAGACATTCTGGAATCTAATATGGTCACAAAGTCACCCTTATTCACATGAATTGGTGACATGTATTATTCCATGCATTGTGCTTTCTAATTGCTGAATATAAAACAATGGTTACTCCTTTGGGTATACACCCAGTAATGAGATTGCTGAGTCTAATGGTATTTCTGATTTTAGGTATTTGAGGAATTGCCACACTGTCTTCCACAATGACTGAACTAATTTGCACTCCTCTGAAAAGTGTATAATCATTATTTTTTTTCCACCTTACCATCATCTGTTATTTTTGATTTTTTTTAACAGTAGCCATTCTGACTGGCATGAGATGGTATCTCATTGTTGTTCTGATTTGCATTTCTCTAATGATCAATGAACTTTTTTTCATATGATGGTTTGTTGCATGTATGTCTTCAAAACAAAGAAAAAGACATATACATTACATTAAACCAAATAAAACTGCCTATATTCTGACTTAAAAAATAAAGTATCTGTTCATGTTATTTGCCCACTTTTTTATGGGATTGTTTTTTACTTGTAAATTTGTTTAAGTTCCTTATAGAGGCTAGATATAAAAACACATGTACACATGCATATGTTCATTGCAGCACCAGTCACAATAGCAAAGACATGGAATCAAACTAAACGCCCATCAACGGTAGACTGGAGAAAGAAAATGTGGTTCATATACACCATGGAATACTATGAAGCTGTAAAAGAATGAGATCATGTCCTTACAAGGATATGAACAGAAATGGAGTCCATTATCCTGGACAAACTAACATAGAAACAGAAAACCAAGTACTGCATGTTCTCACTTGTAAGTGGGAGCTAAATGATGAGAACACGTGGACATATAGAGGGCAACAGCACACTGGTGTCTTTCAGAGGGTGGAGGATAGGAGGAGGGAGAGGTTCAGGCAAAATAACTAATGGGGTACTAGGCTTAATATCCAGGGAAGGGGATAATCTGTATAACAAACCCCCATGACACAAGTTTACCTATGTTACAAACCTGCACTGGTACCCCCAAACTTAAAAGTTAAAATAAAAAAGCAATGGTTACTAATATTCTACATTTCATCAGTATTTGACTAAGCTAAGATTAGTGTTATAGCCTGATTTTTTTCATGCTGTGGAAGGTAAATAAATGTTTTTAGCCAACATTTTCTTTCCATAGAGAAATGGGGACTATCTTTCTCATATTTTCTTAAAACACAGTGCACATAATTCCCTTCAAAATCTTCATTAAATATCAGTACATTTTATAAGAATATAATCCTCAGTAGACAGAAGCTAATTTTACTCTAACACCATTACAGAATTTTTTTTTTTGAGACAATCTCACTCTGTCGCCCAGGCTGGAGTGCAGTGGCGAGATCTCAGCTCACTGCAAGTTCTGCCTTTTGGGTTCACACCATTCTCCTGCCTCAGTTTCCTAAGTAGCTGGGACTACAGGCGCCCGCCACCATGCCCAGCTAATTTTTTGTATTTTTAGTAGAGATGGGGTTTCATCCGCCCTCCTCGGCCTCCCAAAGTGCTGGGATTACAGGCGTGAGCCACCGCGCCTGGCCAAATGTGCAATTTTTAATAAATTTTATACAAATAAATTGCATTTATTCTATGTCACTTTGCCTCCAAATTCACTGTTCATTTTAAGCTATAGTATATAAATTATTATAACTTGTTTCAATATGTATTTGATAATGGAACTTCAGTTTTAACAAATATGATTTGGTGTTAAGGATGTAAGAGAAATGGAAGATAAAATGATCTTTATATTCAGAATATTGTCATATAGCTGGAAAGAAAAAAATATATGTTTAGAGAAATAGATTTTTTAAATTCAAGACCACACTAAGCACTACTAGAAATCATAAGATATGCTCTGTACAAATGTACTATACAATTTCAGAGAAGAAAGGCAATAATAAAGTTAAGTAGTCTTTAATAAATAATAAAAAAGGCATAGAAGTTGTTCTCAATACCTTCAATTCATTCACAACGTCCGTAACCCTTTGTAGAAAGAGCTTCAAGAGATTTAATGTGGTACGAAGGTGGTAATTTAGATCTTGTCTGTAAAGGGGACCTATTCAAATTGTGCCTTGCCTTAACATGATTAATGTGGGCCTGGTAGCTGAGGAACAGCTACTTAAAAAATGGTAAGATAACTAAAGAACAATTGAGGATAGGTAAAAGATACATTGGCTAATAATAACTCATTTATTGTATGCTTAGTAAACGTCAGCAATTGTTGTAAATGCTTTATGCATACAAATTCAGTTTTCATTACAACCATATCAAATAGGTTGTATTATCAAACCCACGTTACAGATAAGAAAACTGAGGTACAAGAGATTGTTTGTTCAATGCTACCCTCAGCTAATAAGTGGAGTAAAATAAGTTTAGATAAATGAATTAGAATTGAGTCAGACCACTGATGAGCTCTCTATAGTAAATCTAATAATCAATATGTTTTAGTAAGTTTTTTTTTCTGAAAACAAAATACAATATCTGAGTTAGATTTGAGCTTATTGAAAAAATATGCTTTGTGGTATCATAAAAACGCAAGACAATATATATTTATTTATCAACTACATCAATGTATTATCAATATACAAGCTTATCTATCAATGCAATATTCAATAATGGATTTTCTTGAAATCAGGTGGCTTATCATACACAGACTCCTAATTTTTTAAATCAGTTTAAAAAGGAACTATAAAATTGACTGGGCATGGTGGCTCAGCCTGTAATCCCAGCACTTTGGGATGCCTAGGCGGGAGGATCACGAGGTCAAGAAATCGAGACCATCCTGGCCAACATGGTGAAACCCTGTCTCTACTAAAAATACAAAAATTAGCTGAGCATGGTGGTGTGCGCCTGTAGTCCCAGCTACTCTGGAGGCTGAGGTAGGAGAATGGTATGAACCCAGGAGGCGGAGCTTCATGGAAAAAAAAAAAAAGGAAATATAAAATTATTTTGTAATTTCCGTGGTGAACACCTGAATAAAATATTGAATTGCCAGTTCAATTCAAATTTCTAAAAATATTTTTAAAACTGGATTAAACAAAGTTTCTTCATGGTATTATAAACCTCCAAAACAATATGAGTAACTTGGAAGGAATTAAATGCATGTATGTTTGATTATTGGCTTTTTCACATACTAGGCAATTTTTTTTTTTACTGCCTTGAGCCTTTTTTTTTTTTCTTTGAGACAGGATCTCACTATGTTGCTGGAGCTGGTCTCAAACTTAAGTGATCCTCATATCTTGACCTCCCAAGGTGCTGGGATTACAGGCATGAGCCACGGTTCCTGGCTGCTTTAATGTTTATCATAAAAATTAGCAAAATACAGATTTTAAATAAGAAAATTTTAAATGACTTATTCATTCCTGCACCTGGAGATAATTAATATTTAATTATTTTCTAATAAAAAATACCAATATTTAGTGAACATTTAGTATGTGCTATGCTGTAAGTGCTTTATATGTTTAAACCTATTGAATCCATTTCCCAAACCAATGAAGATGTACTAAAATTACGCCCATTTTATGGATGAGTGCATCAATAAGTACAGATAGATCATTATGCACATCTAAGCTTCAATTTTCTCATCTACACAACACATCCAAATCACAAGTTTGTGATAAATATTAAATTACACAACATATGTGAAGTTCCTAAGCTAGTGACTGATACATAGTTAGCATTTATAATGACTAGTTCTCTATCTGCTTTAGAAAAAAAACAAAAAAAAGAAGACAACAATAATGTGGTTATATGAAGACCGGCAGAACGCCAAGTTCATATTTGTAAATATTAGTACCTTGTCTAGATATTTAAACATACAAAGCTAAAATGTCTCTGCTAGTTTTAGAAATGGAAAATTGAAAAGGACAACTGGTTCAGTTATTTTTCTAGTTTTCTTTAGACTTGTTCATTAGTCAATAAATAGGTGATAAGTCAATGTTTTGATGTTCAAATAAATTTGGAAATTATTTGGCTACCATAGTGTTGGCAAACTATAGCCCTTTGATCACATGCAGGCCACCACCAGTTTTTGTATGGTTCATGGTCTAAGAATGTGTTTTACATTTTTTCATGATTTTAAAAGTCAAAAGGAAAATAACCAGCTTAGACATGACAATTATACGATTCAGATTTCAGTGTCCATAAAGTTTTATTGAAACACAGCCATGCTCATTTGTTTACATATTGTATATGACTGTTTTCATGCTGCAATGACGAAGTGGAGTATGTGACAGAGAATGATCTTATGGTTCACAAACCTTAAAATATTTACTATTAGTCCTTTACTGAAAGTTTGCCAACCCCTGGATAAACACAGTGAAATAGATTTCTTTACTTTAGGAATTCTGAGAGCATTTAATATGATGATGTTATATCATAAAACCCCAAGAAAAGGAAAATGATTTCTGTATACAGTACTTTCTAAATGTATTTGACCTTGGCACAACATTTCACAATATTTAAGGTTTACACGAAACGTCTGTAATGCACAAATTAAACTATTTTTTTACCACATAAAATGAAAAATGTCATCTTTTTTCCTCAGAAGCCACCTGTATTTGCTAACAATAAATTAAATAATATTTCCCTCATGTAAATAATGTATGACTGTGTAAAATTGTATTAAAATGCCGATGGGATCTCTTTCATAAAACATTAAAATTTTTTTCAGGAATACGTATTGAATGTCAGTCTAGGAGACCTTTGACTGTCTTCTTTAAGTTTTAGAGAATTGTTCAATTTATTTTTAGTAAGTTTCAATGTTCCCCCACTTGTTCAGCCTTTAAAAGCTACATTGAGGCCCAGCGCCGTGGCTCATGCCTGTAATCCCAGCACTTTGGGAGGGCAAGGTGGGCAGATCACGAGGTCAAGAGATCCAGACCATCCTGGCCAACATGGTGAAACCCCGTCTCTACTAAAAATACAAAAATTAGCCGGGTGTGGTGTCGGGTGCCTGTAGTCCCAACTACTCCGGAGGCTGAGACAGGAGAATGGCCTGAACCGGGAGGCAGAGATTCCGTGAGCCAAGATGGCGCCACTGCACTCCAGTCTGGTGACAAAAAAAAAAGAAAGAAAAGGAAAAGAAAAAGAAAAAAAAAAAGCTACATTGACCAATAAATTCTAAGTTTGTCTGGCTATTTCCTACACTTAAAAAATAATCACCTCAGAAAAACTGAAGGCAGTTTAGGTAAAGCAAATATGCTACACATGAAATAGGAAGCTCTGGCCCACAACTAACTCTGCTTAATTTTACCCAGTATGTGGCAAATGTCTTCTGAAGTAACATTTGTTTTTGGATCATACAGCTGCAATCCTAGGGAGAGATAAATACAGAACTCATAAATAATACAGCTCTTTTCTTAGGTTGCTAAGGAAATTTGAATCACTGTTTTGATAGATAAAGCATGAAAATTAGTGCTATGAAAATAGTTTCCTCCAAACTCAAACCATTAACATTTTTTAAAAATAGTTTGAAAATTGGAGTCTTTCAGAAAATTAATGACTCTATGAAAACTTAGGACAGTCATCACTTAATAAAAACAA
This sequence comes from Piliocolobus tephrosceles, assembly GCF_002776525.5. NCBI lineage: Eukaryota > Metazoa > Chordata > Mammalia > Primates > Cercopithecidae > Piliocolobus > Piliocolobus tephrosceles. The sequence goes on from NC_045443.1 coordinate 83,291,374, forward strand.
AAGAAAAAATTATCTTAAAAATTAAAATTTGATATATATGTTTGTGTATATACGAGTGTGTGTGTATATTTGTATTTATTAGTTCTGTGCTCTACTAATGCCACTTTAATTTTCTAAGAAGTATTATTATAAACCAGACATGCGGGATGAGAAAAACCCTAGACATTCCATAATGGCAGGGTAGTCATACAACATAATTCCCATGTACAGAGAAAAGGGAAGAGAATGTGTAAAGAATGTGTATTGGAAGCCACTTGGGGTTAAGTAAACTGAACTCATAGTTCAGATTCCGGAAATTGATTATAATCAAAATGCAAATATTTAACATGTGGTATTTACCAGATGAAATGGTGAGAAAATATCTAATCTTGTTGAAAATTCGAGTGTTCACTTCCCAGTATTACCTGCACCTGCGAGGTTGCTAAAGTGCCCTTACTGTTTGGTATTTTGTAAAGAAATATTTCGCAACAAAAAATAAGTGCTTATTAAAAGGAAAGTCACCTACCCTTAATGTTTTGTTTACTGATAACTATTGTTATTTCAGCTATTAGTACGAGATTTTCTTTTGACATCTGAATCCATATTGGCTTTGCCTTCTTAATGCAAGATATTTCCTAATGGTAATGATTTTGAGCTTGTATTTTCGTGCAACCACCTGCTCTTCCCCCCTAAATGTATTCCGAGATAAGCTGGTAAACTTGAAGGGAATAAGTCATATGAAAGAATTTCAGTTATCCAGTTGGATAGCTGAAAACATGAGGTGAGCCCCATTATCCCAGACTTTCATATTCTGAATATACCCTTTAATGAACTGCAATAAAATAACTTCCAACTGGAAGCTTCATCTGAATAATCAACTATTTACATTAATCACAAATAAATTTCTTGAAGAGAAAAGAAAACTATTAACTTGTAGAAATGAGAGTATATCAGGGCCTGCCATTCTATTTTGTTAAGGAAAAGGAGAGATATTATACTTGAGAACATTATTGATAAGAGAAAAACACGAATCATCTATATCAAAAGTGTGTTTATTTTTCTTCCCTAGGTTTTAACTCTTTAATATGCTTTGAATTGTACCTTCTCCACCTCTTCTAGGACTTTGCTTTATAATTTAACCCTTCGTAAACTCTTTTTATCTTCTACCTTTTTCTCTGGTTCTTTCTACTATCTTGTCATATAAAAGAACCTTTGATTGACCACATACTTCCCTCCACTATCTTTCCTTCACACACCAAATAGCAATCCATCATTATTCTCTCTAGTACATCACTTTCCAGAAACTCCTCAACCCACCACAAAATGTCTACTGCCTCCACTCATCCTCAGTAGACACATGTCTTCTTAGGGTTATCAGAAATCTCCTAACTGCCACACCCAATAGCCACTTGCAGAACTGTGGCTTGCAGACCTCTTTGTAACATAATACGTTGTGACCTCCTTTCCATTCTTGCAACTCTCCTCTCCTTGACTGTTACGATGCCATTCTCACATAGGTCTTCCTTTACTTTTCCAGCTGCTTCTTCCCATATCCCACATGAACGTTGCTTCTTCCACATAGTCAATAGATGTGGATGTCATGCAAGTTAAGATTAGCATGGCCACAAATACTTGGCAGTTCTTCCCATTAAGAGAAGCTATCTATTTCTTCACCCCTTAAATAGACCTTAGAACTTGCTATGACCAATGGAATGTGACAAAAACCATGTTTGCAAGTTCTGGAGTTCAGGCTTCGAGAAGCCTTGTAGCCTCTGCTTACTTCTTTTAGGAATGCAGTCCTGAGGCTGCTATTTGATGAAAAAAGCCTGAGTTCAAAGATTACATGGAGAGAAAAGAGGCAAACAATCAAAATCAAGTTGCTCTACCTGAACTGAGCCCTCAGCCAATCAGCTGCTCATGAGAGAGCCCAGGTGAAACCAGCAGAAGAACCAGTCCTGCTGACCCACAGAATTATGGAAAATAATAAATTGTTCTTTCAGCCACTAATTTGGAGAGTGTTTTATTATGCAGTAAGTGATAACTGATACAGTTGGCATCCCCTAGGTTTTCGACTGTGACTCATTTCTTGTCTCACTAAACACATTCTTGTGTGTGACTGCAATAATAGTTGCAGTGTGTAAACCAGTTGTATGACGATGGTTCTCAAACCTAACTATTGTGACCTTGAGCTCTAGACCTATATTCTCAGCTTCTTTTTTTTTTTTTTTCTTTTTGTATCTTGATATTTTCATTTTCATGACTTACAGGTACCTCAAATTTGACCCATGAAAACTAATTCATCATACTCTTCCTGCAAATATCAAACTATTTCATTACCTGAGTTCCCATCCTACTGAATGCAATTATTAATAGTGTTCCCTATCTGTCTACCCAGCTTGAAAAATGAGTTTTCCTAAACTCTTTCTTTTGCCTCTCTCCTCTTTAACAACCAATCGCTGTTTATCTTTTCTCTTAAATAGCCCAAATATCTGCCCTCATATTCATCACTACCACAATTCAGACAACTCTTTTACTATATATTACTGTAGTAAGATATTGTATATTCTGTTATTATAAAATCTTTCCCCTTCACATTTGTGCCCCATAATCTTACCAGATTGTCATTTTTATACTGCAAATCTGGGTTTTTAAAATTTTTTTGATTGAAATCTTTAAATTATTTCTGAGTCTTGCATTTTAAACCTGTCTCTGTCTCCCTTTATCCCACTTTCTATTTCTTGTCTGCTCCTAGGATTCCTTCCATAATCTGACTCCTCTAACTCATAGTCAAGCATTAATTAATATACACATTGAGTTAGCCATTCCTTACTTCTTGCTGATCTCTGACAAGTCTACTATGAGAACAACCTGCTGTTACACATATCACATTATTGATTGCTAGACTGGAATGGACCGCATCTGCTATGCTTTTATTTTGACTTTGAGCTTTTCCATAACCTGTTGCCTTATCCTGAAACATCCTTGGATCCCTTCTCCATCTAACTCTTACTCTGCTTTAAGTGTTAAGTGTTGCTTTCAGGAAAGTTCTCTGACCTTCTCTGAATAACCTCACTCCCACAAACTCAAATGGAAACGTGTGCTTATTTATTTATTTATTTATTTATTTATTTATGATAGGAAGTGTCACTCTGTCGACAAGGCTGGAGTGCAGTGGTGTGATCTCGGCTCACGGCAACCTTTACCTCCCAGGTTCAAGTGAGTCTCCTGCCTCAGCCTCCCTGGTAGCTGGGATTACAGGCACATGCCACCATGCCTGATTAATTTTTGTATTTTTAGTAGAGACGAGGTTTCACCATGTTGATACTTCTACAAAATGTAATATGCACTTAGTAGCAGCACTTTGTACTTTAGATAATGCTTCCTTTTTTGCTTTCAAAAGGAAGTTTGCCAGTCAAATCCTGGACTAAGTCTCACTTTCGACTAAATGCCTAATACAGTAGGTATTAAACTTGGGAGTGGGGTGGAGATGAGAAAGGGGAGTTGTAGGGAGATATATAAAGGGAATTTCTCAGTCAATAATCTAGATCGAGTGTCTGAAAACTAAGGGTCTCATGGTTATAACTGCCCCACCACCTGTTTTTGTAAATAAAAGTTTTATTGGAACACAGTCACATCGATTTCATTATGTATTGTCTATAGCTGTTTTCATACTACAAGGACAGAGTAGTTGAGATGGAGACACTATGTCTGGGAAAATATAAAATATTTATTATGTTTTTTTACACAAAAAGTTTGACAGCTCCTGTCCTAGATAATTTGGCTGCCCCAAAAATCTACACTGTATTTATTTAAATAATAAAATGTTTATTGAACTTCAATATCTACACAAGTTTTCTCTGTACCATTCTCCAAGAGATAAAAAGGTAAAAATCATGTGATCTTTACACACACACACACACACACACACCCTTACAGTCCATTGGAAATAATGGCTATGTTTGAAAGCAATTTCAACCAAAGGTAATGATTAAAGGATCATTAAAAGGGTGACTGCCTCATGTGGCCTGACTGTGATTCATGTAAGATTAGTCAACCTGACAGCCCTGACTGGGAAACCAGTTTGTGTTTTGCCTTGAAAGCCCCACTCCAGGTGCATTGTGCTATTCTCTATTAATCAGCCCCATGTGGATGTCAGGAGGGACAAGAGTAGGTTGGATGAAAGGCTGCTTTCACAGTCCTGTCTCAGGTGCAGTGTATCCAAACACCAGGTGTTTACAGGTGGAATATTTGGAAACATTAAAATCATACCTTAATTTTCTTCACTCTTCACCCCGATGTTCTTCTCTCCCAAAACTTCTCTCTGTCATATTTTCTGTTCTTTATAATGACACACATGTATCTCCAGTTACTCAGAACCAAAATCTAGTCACCAAATGGTTCTTTTTTTCCATCCTGATACTGGTCCTATGCATTGAATTTTGAATTCCTATAAATTCTGCCTCCATGGTGACTCTTAAATCGTTTTTCTCTTTCTGTTTAAGAAAGTCCTTCAACTCTCCCATACCTGGCCCACTCGTATTCTTTCTCCATTCCTTCCAATATTTTAAAATATATTTCTTCAAGTTTAATATTTATGTGACATAATGATCATATCATTTTCTTGCTCATAGCCCTTCAGTGGTTCCCACCACAATCTAAGGAAAAATTAAATTAAATTTAAAAGTAAAATAATCTGTTTGACCATTCACAAACTCACTGATACTATTATGATTAATATTTTACATTTCCTCCTCTTTCTCCTTTACCTACAATATTCTTCTTCCCAACTTGTTATATTCTAACCTTCCCTCTCATTTAGATGCCAGGATAGACGCTGTTTTGTAAAACCTACAGAGGTTGTTTCTCCTTGTCACCTAACATACCACTCTATCTATATGTCAGTCCTGAGTTTCAGGCCCTAATATCTTACTGAATATCTCTACTTTGTATATTTAACTAATCTGAAACTTAGCAAGGCTGGAGAAGAATCATTAATTTTCCACACATTCATCCCAACATCTGCTCTTTGACAAATGTCTTCAGAATCATCCCTGTTAAAACCCTCAGAGTTATCCCTCATTTTTCATCTTCCCTCACTCAGTAGAAATTTAAGTTCTCCTTCCAAACTGTATCCATTTTGTCACCTACATTCCTTCTCTACCATCATTACACTAGTCATCACCTTTTGCCTGTACTACTGTAATGTCACTGCAACTAGATTCCCTGCTTTCACTCTTTGTCTTACTACAATTACCTCTCCATATACTAGCCAAGTTGACCTTTTGAGAAATGTAAATAAGATTATATAATTGCCCCTGGTTAACACCCTTCAGTGGATTTCCCTTGCATTTAAAGTACAATCAACATCCCTTATGATCCACAAATATCTAAATAATCACACTCCATCTAGGTCTTCAACTACTTTCCCTACTGGTTAAGCCCCTTACTAACTGGTGTTCCTTCATGTTTTCCACAGCTCCAAACCATATTCTGTCTTAGTGACTTTATACTTTCAGTTCAACCTGGCTGAAACAGTCTTCTACCACAAGCCTGACATGCCTGATTTATTTGGTTCATTACAGTCTTAACTAACAAGCCAACTCTTCCCAGACCACTCTCCACTCTCCACTACACGACTCTATTTTTGCCTTATAACAGTAATTACTATCTCAAATGTCTAATTCACATATTGTTCTTGCATTGTTTATCTGTCTACCACTGCATTACACATTCGATCAGAGGAAAAACCGTGATTATCTTTCTCACTACTTTATCCTTAGCATCTAGAAAAATATATGGCACATACTACAAGATAAATAAATATTTATTATTCAACTTGTGGATTTTATTATGATACTTTAAAATGCTTGCTTTGTATTTCAATTGTTTACATATGGCTTGTGTGTCTGTTAATCAGCAAGCTCCTTAAAAACATGATCCATACCTGATTTATCATTAATATTTCACAATATAACTCAATATAAACATGTGTGTGTGTGTGCGTGTGTGTGTGTATTTAAGTAGGTCACAAGTCTGATGGAGTGAGATTTGTGATCTACTTAGAACATCATGTATATTTTTTCTGAAAGGATAAAATAAATTTTCTAGTATCTAATAGCACAAGAGTGTGGTTGTAGCAGTAATAATTTAATTGTACATTTAAAAATAACTAAAAGAGTGTAATCAGATTGTAACACGAGGATAAATATTTCAGGTGGCAGATACCTCATTTACCCTAATGTGATTATTATGCATTGTATGCTTGTATCAAAATATCTCATGTATCACATATATATATATATATACACTTACTATGTGCCCACAAAAATGAAAAATAAAATATTATGAGCGTATTCTGTAAAACACTACATTCCAGAGTCAACTGTTTTACTGAATCTTCTAAATTGTGATTATAGCAAGTCCTCCTAATTAAAAGTAGAACCACAAAAATGCTTAACATTGTTAAAACAGTAACTTAGTCTAAGTCTCACGGCTATTAGTTATAGTTCTAGGAAGAAATTCCTTGGCTTCCACTGCTGGAAGAACAGGCAGTCAAGGAATAAAGTTGAATGCTTTGTGGTCTACCTCTGTAATGTGCCTAGTTTCCTGCACTATTAACAAAGATGAAACCTCAACATTTTACTATGGCCTTTTAAATGTTTTTACTAATCATGTACAATTTTTCTCCATATGAGAAGTTAGTTATTACATGTCTACTCCATAGAAAGTTCCATGGTTTACTAATAGCATCTCTCTTATCTTCCAGGCAAACACAAGGTCTTATGTGCAGAGCTGAAATAGGTATCCTTTTAGGCTTTACTGTGGAAGACTGTGTTTTGCCAAAACAAATGCTCTTCTACTGAATGCTAAAATAGCACAGTTAAGCATAATTTCAGGGATTCCAGTGGGATTGAAAAAGATCAGAATAAATAAGGAGCATTAAGAGTAACTAAAGATATATGAGGTGGCTACAAAACGTCCCAACTATTGGTTGAGAACAATAAACATTCACCAGAGGGCATATCAATAGGCCTCCGACACAAAGCTTCTACCAATCATACACCATAATTAATGAGCCTGAAAATTTGCTGAAGTTGGACCACTATCTGCATCAATGGAAATAAAATTTAAAAGACTCATAAAATGGTAGAGTTATTCAGTTTCAAGATCTGATAAACTGACCAATTTAATGTGATGATTAGAATAAACAGAAGTCAACTGCCATTGACTTTCAACCTGACAATGTTATATAAATACATGAAATTATTTTAAACACTTTTTTTAATTGTAAAATATTGTTATCCATCAACTCAACTAAGGTTATGGATTATTGCCAAACTGACCATATTATTGCCCACTTCTTGGATTCTTCTCTTTTAATTATCACATGTGAGTCAATCTTAGCCCTGTGTGAATCAGCCCCCTCCTACATATTTTTCTAAATCTTATTGCATTCCCTTCTCTTGTTCGAGCCTGTTGCCTGTGGGAGTTTAATAAATGCTAGCTAATTACGATGATGCTCATTTTATTTTCCTTTACCTCCATTTACTCCTCTCTTAAATATTTCTACATAGAGTTAATCAACATTTATTGAGCACCTACTCTACAGAGGAATAGCCTTCATCACCTCCAAGAGATTATACTCTAATTTTCTTAATTGTATTACAAAGATTATGATTTTGTCTACCCTGTCAAAGATAGTTTTCCATGGAAGAGTGATTTTTAAAAAGTTCTTGCATGAGCTATTTTACTATAATGTTGTTTTCTCAATTAGGAGTTTAATCTCTTAGGAATGGGGTTGTGTCTTTGCATGCCTGGTACAGTACTAAACACAGTTTACCTGTCCTAAAGAAATAAAATTAAAAGGTAGCCACTCAGAACATTCCTATAACTGTGTTGCTAAACTATCTCAAATAAGGAGGAGATATGCTCCGTATTCAACAGTGAGGTCTTTAGAAGCCATTCAGTCTCACCCACCCAACTTCACTCATATGCCTACCTGGCTGTGCTCTAGGGGGATGAGGGGAGGTAAGAGCATCCCTAGAGAACAAATGACCATGCTCCTTGATTTGTTTTTCTACCAAACATGTGGTAAAGTCTTATATCATCGATTTATTAGATATGGCCCTTTACCACTTGAAAACCAGGAGCTGAGCATAGGAGCAGGGAAGATGAGAGGTCAACCTTGCGTTAATGGATTCATTTTTTAAGGTACCCACGTATCCACTTAACATAAATACACTACTGACCAGCTGTATTTTGAGAGTATATGTTGAATGTCTTTATTCAATCAACAAATATTTTTTGAGCACTTACTGTCTGGCTATCTAGGAAGGAAAAATACAAGTAAGATCCCTGCTCTGATTGGACCTATACTCAATGATTTTTTTTAACAAAATGCTTAAATCACTTTATTTATAAAAGCAGGGTGCATTCTAGTCTGAAGATATAAACTTCTGAGCATAATATTCCTTGTTTTTCAGCAGATTTAATTTACATTGCTCATTCTTATACTTGAAATATCTTATTATTGCCAGTGCTAAACATCTTCGCAAGGCTCTACTCCATTCTCATAAATACTTTGTACTTGTATGATCATTTATATTAGTAATTGCTTTCAATTTTATCCAACAAATACACAAACTTTCTCTAGAAGTTGTAGTACTACAACAGACTCCACGAGCATGGAATCACAATCTATTAAAAATAGTAAAGAATTAGCACTTAAGAAATCAGTGTTGTGTTTTGCCAATGTTGTGTTTGGATGTCAATAAATTAATTAAGCAACCATATATTAAAGTCATTATAATGCAGAAGTAAGCTGAACTTTTTCCTCTGACATATACCTGGTGCAGATATCATGAGATTTCATTTTAGAAAGCTGATATGTAAGAGGCAAAGAGATTCCTTGTCAAGGACCGGTATTCATATACACCTGCAAGAGGTAAACACATACCCCTACTTCAACCTTATTTCATTTTTGGAACTAATATCAAAAGAATAGAACCACACATTTGTGAATTATTTAGGGTTATCACCAGATCTCCTGGAACTACATGACAATAACATAACATCAAAACTTTCTGAGTTATACAGCCAATAAATACATTATCTAAATTAAATTATTAGACAGCTTCAAACTTTTAAAAACTTTTCTCCAAAAATTGATTTAAGTACTTCTCACCTTGACATGTGTCCAGGCACTGATACTGTATATAATATATTTTACATGGTACAAAGCTGGCTTAGTTTTTCTTGAGAAAAAATTCAGGTTTAACCTAGAGCTCAATTTCACCCTTGCCACAGCTCTCAGGATATTTTTGCTAGGGATAAAGCATTCCAGTCATTGTTCCTAATGAGCTATCCACTGCCAACTAATAACTACTTGAGTTACCAGATATAATCAGGGGAAATCACTTTCAGGAACTCCTGAGAACTGTGAAGATTTATATACTCAAATATCTGGCACTTCTCCATACAATTTTGGGAACATTTTGAATCTTGATTGGAAGGATAAACAAAATAGTGCATAATAATTTCCCACTCTGCAGAATACACAAATTACCATGCTTCTAATTACAGACAGAAGACATCCTTCTTGTCAGCAACTTTTACCCTAACCACAAAACTTAATTCTTTCTTCTGATGAAGCAATCATTGAATGATTTACTTCTAGTGACAATATAATGTACTTGGCTTTAAGAACTTTTGGCTAAATATGTTCTAATTGATTAAAAAGCAATCTGGAATGCAAATTTTATGTACCAATTATAAGACAATAAAGCTATAATATTTTATGCTCATAAATTCAGGACAAGCAAATTTTTTGGAGTCTTTTAATTTTAGGTTGATATTACAAGTATGTCTGCCATAGCCTGTAGTGGATATTCATACATCAGTACATTTTGTGAAAGTCGAAGGAAACCCTTGAGATGAAATTAAGGGAAAATGAAGACAAAATTAAATAGTACTTCAAAATAATTTTAAATGCCCTTTAAACTGGATTCAATATTTTTATATTCATTATTTTTTATCTTACAAATCACCTGTGCAAACTATTCTCATTTCCTATTTTGAAAAATACATTAGACACTATTTCGTTATGGTAATGTTGTACTTCCAGCAAGGTTTGGTGAAAGTACCAACCAATTCTCTGTCTCCAAACTTTATTAATTAAAACACTACAAAATCATACCTTACAACCAAGTGTTACGAAAAAGCTTTATAATAAAATTCTAGTTATCTGAACTTTTACAAAATTTCTGATTGTTATTTAGACACATTAACATTAAAACAATCTTTACCTTGAAAACATAATCTAATATAAAGACAATCACATTCACAAATGGAATCTATGTGAATGGTAAATAGGTTAATAATCTAGATCCAATTGCTGAATGTCCACATGAATCTCAAATGGATTGGTGTTTCATTATTTACTTCTTTGGCTTTTATGTGAGGATCATTGGCTCCCTAGTGACTTTTAGAAAACACTTTCAGAACTTGAACAACTTGTTGAAATATATCTATACTCTCAAACATCTGTATTCTTCATGTTGAACAAAAACTCTGATGAAGAAGATATGCATCAAGAATCTTTGGAATTCAGTCAGAGAATATTCTGTTTTTCTGGAATCAAAGTAAATAATTCATCTCCTAAAATCAACAGATTCTCTTAAAACCGAAGTCTTCCAATTAAACACTATCATACTTAGAAAAATTTAAAAGATTAACTCTCATTGTAAACAGAAAAAATTTTAGATTGGTTCCATGTCTTTATATGAAAGTTTGAAATGAAAAACCTGATTATATTTGGGCATACAAACTTTTTAGGCTTTTTATTTAGGCATCTATTATTCTCAAATTTCCTGAATAGTATTTCCTAAATTTTTGAACTAAATAATCTTTAAATTTGGGAAAAAAATTATCTAGTATGATCAAATTTGCTTGGTTTCAAAATCCATATAACTATGTGTCTATCTCTTTAGGTTTTGAATTACATTAAGTATCAACTAACTCTTTAAAAAGTATTCACTTTTATGTAATACCAGCTAGTGTCACATGATGAATAGAGAATACAATAATTAGTATATTTATAGTTTGAGTACAAATTATAATTCAATTTACAAAATTGATAATTGTATTGTAGTTCTACCACATGGCAGGCACCGTCCTGGACATGAAAACACAATGGTGTCTAGACAGATATGGCCCCACCTTCTCCAAACTTTATGGTTTGTATTTTCTAAAATTTTGTATTGCCTCATACTTTGAAATTTTAATTGCATCCTATTTGTCTCTAAAGCTCTCAACTATCCATTTATTATAAGAACATTTATAGTACTATCTCATGAGGTTCAATCCTGGGTGATTAAGTATCACTCCAAGAGTGACCAAAAGTGAAAAGAGAGGCAGGAAGAGCATGCAGAAAAATTCTGTAAGCAGACTTTGTCAAAATTTTATGATCTTTAATCTCCAATGTTCCTTCTAACAGTACGTATATTTTCCTGCTGATAAAGATGCAATTATGCTCAAGTAGTTTTTTGTTATTGTTGCCTGTCATCTATCATAAGGCATATAAATATATTTGTTATCCAATTTCTTACTTTACATTGTACAAGAAATTTTATGTCTGTATTTGAAGAATATAGTGACTCTTATCAGATAACTATCTTATCATAAATCACATTTTCCATGAAAGGATAAATCACTCATCATTGAAGAAAAGATATTTTGTTTCTGTGCTTTAGAGTGTGGTTATTCAAATCATTATGGAAACTGTAAACAAAAGGAGCAAACTTAATCTTGCAAGTAATTTTCACCTGTGGTCTCACCTCTGCTAAGATGACAAAACAAAACCAAAGACCCTGTATATAGCATTACTAAATACCAAAGCAAATATTAATTCTATTTCAATACACTCTGTAATTTATTTACTGCTTAATTTGAAATACCCATATTTTTGTGTCCTAGACCACTTCTGTGGTTTCAATCTTTCTTAAGGATTGAAAAATACAAATCTGTAGAGGGAAATACTTTCATTAGAGAAGCTTACGCATATCCTTACTATTGCCACCTTTTCCAAAACACTTGCGTTTATAACAAAGCATCATCTTCGGGAGCCATTCCATTTTCTGAGAAACTTTAAACACTATTAAACTCTCTATTTTTTATCTTTATTTTCACCTTTTCATAATTTTGCATAGAAAACTTTTTTAAAATGTTTTTATACTCACCTCTTCGAAAGAAAGCTAGTTTTATAGATAGAGTAGATAGTAGAGCGGCAGAACTGATGTAATGAAATTGAAGAATGCACTTCCCTGAGGGAAACTCAGGGGTGCATGCAAAGTTTTATTGTCCTGTATTTGGCATACCAATGACAGAAATCTCAAATTGCTAAAGCAAAACAAAAAAACCTCAAACAAACAAACAGAAAGCCCTGACTACAGGGATAGTATGCCAGAAACACAACTTGATTTATGAAACCATAAAGTTTTCCAGAGTATTTTCGTATATTTTGATGACATTTAAACAAATGCCAAAATAATACTACAAAAATACCACTACAAAAATATCATTTAGAAACCAGAACATTTTTATTTTTGGCTTGGGGGAGGCTTTTCTGGAATATTCTAGAATATTTTAAAATACAATGTCACCATCAAAACACAAATTTTAAATACTCACACCACTTTATTTTAATATACAGTTTCATTATCTGCAATTATCATAAATACCATATTTGTGAAATATTGTCAAATTATTAGAAAATAAAGCTTACTTAGAAACTTTTACAGTATTTATCAAGGCCATTTAATTTCTAAAGGAAATTTTGTCAACTAAATCATGAATATATTTGGAATGAGTTAAAAACAGGATTTTCAAAGTAGACATGTGTGCACAAAATAAAGTATGGAGATTTACTTTAAAGTTGTATTACTCTGTATCATCATGTAGACACTTTAAAATAATTATATCATTTCCTACCATGTAATTGTATCCTTTTAAATCTGTACTGAGCAAATTATGACAAGTACAAACAGGCATGATTGAGAGAAAAGTGGTGGACAAGTCCCTATGCCAAAATAAATATATCTTAAAAAATATAGCCCATGTCTAAATTTATTCTCAAGTTTTTGGCATGAAAAAATAACATTTGATGTGTAAATAAAATATTTAACAAGACTAAAATAGACATACTGTCCCTAGGAAAATATGTGTGTGTGTGTGTGTGTGTGTGTGTGTTTTAAGTAACTTATTTATACTACGGGCATTTCAAGCTTGAAATATCAAATCAAATCAAAGTAAAATAGTAATAATAAGGATTAGAGAGGATAGCTGCTTGAATCCTTCTTTAGTGCTTAAAACTTCCTAAAATTCTCAAAGATTTTTGAAAGAATCAGTTCACACAGAGTTTCTCTCCAGAGTATTTTCACTTTGGGAACATTCCAGCTTTCAGGAATGCCCTGCTCTCAGGGGAGCCAAAGCATTGTTTCTGAATTATATCAGCAGATTTACTTTTCATCCTATTTAGTGACTATAAATTTTAGTTATATCTTTATCAAAGTTTTAACTCTTTCTATAATATTCTAAAGCTCTGTTTGAAACAAAACAACACTTTTTATTCTACTACTCTCAAATGTCCAGGGCAACAAAAAGAGAAACTGTTTGTCTTGCTAATTATGGAGCCAGGACTGGTCAAAAGGGGAGAAAGGAGTCAAAAATAATCACTCTTTATCCTCTGCGATCCTTGAGCTGGTAAATGCCATCATCAATACTGGGTGAATATCCTTACCATCTAGGTATTCATACTAGCCTAACTCTTTAGGCTAGGGCTTTGTCCCCACAAAGCCTTTTTTATCAGAATCTAACAACCACAAAACACATGCTTTCACAGGTAGGGTCCAGACTACACATACCAGACACACACACACACACACACACACACACACACACACACACACACACA